>NC_067402.1:132185549-132503049 GCF_016432865.1 Antechinus flavipes | reverse complement strand
GTTGGTGCCACCAACTGTAAATGACATGAGTTAGTTATTACAAACCACAGTAATTAGACTGTTGCAACCATCTAAAAACCTTAGGCTTCCAGTCTGTGCGGTTAGTGTTCAGATGTAAAGTGCAATCCTAAGCTAACATTGTCCGTGCAAGCACCATAGAAACATTTGCATATCTGCATATTATCTTACAACTGTACTCTCTTACCTCCTTGTGATAAAGCTTTGTCTACCTGCAAACACAGTCAAAGGCTACAGCTGCAAACCAAAGCCAACTCTAACAATGGCCAATAGCTCCACGACAGAAGCAGCCACATGCTTTGGTCAGCCTTCTGTAACTTTAATTAGTACAAAGGAACCTTTCCATGAACTACCTGCTGTTTTCTGATGACCTCTGGGATCTTTTCATTTAGCCCTATACAAAGAAACAAATATGACACAACAAAACAAAACAAAACAAGTCAATCCAGTCACAGTCTAATCTTCTGAGGCCAAAAGTCCATCTAAATGCAATGAAGATTTGCTTTCATTTAAGACAGAGGTGAGAACAAAGTCTGCAGTGGAAGTTATGATAGAAAGCAACAAAATGTGGATCACTGACCAAAATGATTATGTACTTGATGCAAATGCAGATTGCATATTGTTATATATAATACATTGTGTTTCTTCCCTTCTTCCTTCCCCTCCCAACCTCCCCCGGTCCTCTTTCAGTCAGTTATTTTCTGTGGTGAATACATGTTGTTAGAAGATGTCTTGTATGGTCTTAATCTTTGTTGTGTACTATTTTTTATAGTCTTAAGTTATAATGAAAAAAAAAAAAGTAGGAACCAAACATAAAAGGTCTAGTAAAGCCAAAAATTAATTTCATATTGATTTTAAAGTGATCTAGCTGAGTTTTTACACTGAAAGCAAAGATTATAGCAATTGTAGTCCATGGTATTTATTTTCAGTCAAACCAAAGTTACATATAATTCTGCCTCTGCTTATACGGGATATTAACACTAACAATACACTCCCTTCAGAAGACTTGCACAGGCCAAATTGTTGGAATGCTGGTTTTCTTGACAACTCCAAACCCAAAAAAAATATGATAATGCGTTATGGTGTAGTTGAAAATAGCATAGTCAGATGTTTGCTTAAAACCTAGAAACTTTACGTGTTGCTTTTCATGTGCTGTGCCAAGTCTTGATAATACTTTCTCCCCCAACCAAGGGACCTCATAACCTGATTATGGTTATTGCTTTACAAACAGTTTTTGACAGAAGGTGGCTGCTAGAGCTTAACATATGTACCAGTTCCATGTGATGGGGCCGGTTCTTGCAAACTAAGCTCATCATTTATTCTTTGCTGGAGTCAGCAAATAGACTTAAAGAGATACACAGTCATCTATCACGCCAAATAAAAGGACATAACGGCTTTCAAAAGGGTTTTCCCACTTACCCAAAAGGCTTTCTGAAAGCTTCTACCTCTGCAAAAAAAAAAAAGAAAAAAAAGGAAAAAAAAAGAAAAAGAAAAAAAAGAAATTAGAACAATTATGGCAGATTGCATGAAATGTGAGAACGTCACAGTAACTGCTACTTTTCATTATGTTTGTCTTTGGGTCATGATCAACAAAAGGGTTACAGTTTCAAAAGAGAGATTGAGATTGTAAAAAAAAAAAAAAGAAAAAAAAAAAAAAGATGGTTTTCAGGCATCTAGAAGTCTAATGTAAGGATTATATGAAAAAGAAAATGGGTCTCTCCAGTACACGTTGACAAGATAATGACGGACTGGATGAAGGTAAACGTGGTAACTGTCCCATCAAGAAGGTGGCCTAAGACTACAATGCTAAAGTATGCATACCTCAGTTACAAAACTTTTGAAAGGAAGTCTCAGCCACAGAATGCATATACCTGTAGAGTTTTGCATGGGTTTTATATAAATACAATTTAAAAGAAAATAGCTGCTTGCACATTATACCAGAAAAACCTCCAAAACTGCAATTGCTTTGAAAATAGATTTTAGGTTTTTTGGAGTTTTCTGAGATGCTTGGTCTGTATTTTGATAATTGTGCATATTATGTAAAAATGTTGGTGGACCCATAAATGACCAGACTTTTTCTAAGAAAAATGTTGCTTTAATGCATTTCATGAATTTTTAATCTTATATCATTGCTTGCTAGTAATAGCAAATCTGCTTTTCTGCATCTGCTTTGCGTAGCTATTGTAAGGCTTTGAACTAATGTATGTATTTATTGCTTGAACTTCTGTGCATACCTTATAAAGCATAATGTCTGACAATTTAAATGGCTCATGTATTCTTGCTTCTATCATAAGCTGATGATGGGGACTATGATCTTTTGTATACAGCAAATTTTAACTGTAGCACAAACATCTGTTTATGTATTGGTGAAATATACCTGTTTTATTTATCTTTTTGAGGTAAACTAATTTTTGATACTTTTCATTACTGTGTACTATGTTCATACCTTGAATTCTCTGACGTTAGAAGTCATGGTTGAGAATTGTAACAGCTGTTATATCCGTTCTGTATTCATGGCTTTCACTGCTGAATAAAATAAAGGACCAAACCTAGGATTTGAAAGAAAACTGTCTACCTCTAACACCAGGGAGTTATCAGATTTTATTTTACATAGTTTTAGTCTACAAAGACACAATTGCTTAAACCTAGTGGGCTTAAGGCTTATATTCTGTGTGGTTGGATTCATGGCGCAATTGTACTGTTTGAAAATCAATTAAAATTTCATGTGAATGTTACAAGTATTTGGTAGAATTACCACTAACTGGGTTTTCGGTTGATAACTCAGATATGGAGACACTATCATCAGCATTCTGTGTCTACAGCTGCTTAACTTCATAAGAATGCATTTCTCTTTGTGATTAGGGACTCAAGAACAGTCAGAATAGAGCTACAGAACTACACTTTAAAATAAACCATCCTGGACTTTAATGTCCCTTGGCAGATTCAGTCACAAAATCCAACAGTCTGTTTTCTAAAGTTCCTCCAGTCATCCGACATTCACATTTTGGAGAATTTATTTTAGGCTTTAGACCATATACACCGATATTAACATGCATTTGGACATTCTAGGTTTCTAAATACCATAAAACTATTAGGAGCAACATGGTTTGCCCTTGTTATTTCACTAGTTCAAGTCAGTGTGAAAGGTCTTTGTCCATACAATTTGGCAAATCTTACTGAGCAAAAAGGATGTACATTTTACTATAGAATTAATGTATGAACAGTGTGTTACTGCTGTTGGTTGTAAAAAATGTATATGAAACATTTCATTCATTTGCTTACATTTCTGAAGTATAAATAAAAAGTCTAATTCTTTTTGACCCATTTATAACCCCTAGGATTTTATTCTTTCGAAGAACATTCTTCCTCACCAAAAGCCCAAATCATAAATTGGTGGATAAATGGCACACGATTTGCTAAAGATCCTTTCCTTGGGATTTGGGGATGCATAAAGTTCAGTTTTAACCTGTGCTACTTTTCAAATATACTTCATTAAAAGCTGCCCCAGAGCCCCAAATTTGCCCTCCCTGTGTAAAGTTCCTGTGAATTCGTTTTAAATAGAATGTGACATTGCAAATATGGAATCGTAAAAGTGCAAGTGTCTTTCTTACTCTTTTAATCTCTCCTTTTCCCCTCCCATTGTCATTTTTCCTGCCCTTAAATGTCATATTATTCCATGATCCCTGACAAAAACAAACATTCATGCCTTTGTTGGGAAACTTCTAAGTTCAAAGGTACCTGATATCAATGAAGGCAAGCATATATGCCAATGAGACCCATAAGATCTATGCTAACAATAAAAAATACCATATGAGATACATGGTACCTCTACCTCCTCCTCCCCCACCCCCCCCCCAAAGAAAAAGGCAATTTAGGACTATTGAAGTAGTAAAGTTTGGTTCACTCTTTTAAAAAAATTTTTTTTGAGTTTACTTTTTTTTTTAATTAAAGCTTTTTATTTTTGAAACATATGCATGGATAATTTTTTCAACACTGACCCTTACAAAACCTTTTGTTCCAAATTTCTCACCACCCTCTCCCCTAGATGGCAATCTGTTTAAACATGTTAAAAATATATGTTAAATACAGTATATGTATACAAATTTATACAACTATCTTGCTGTACAAGAAAAATCAGATCAAAAAGAAAAAAGTGAGGAAGAAAACAAAATGCAAACAACAAAAAGTGAAAATGTGATCCACACTCAGTTCCCACAGTCCTCTCTCTGGGTGTAAAGGACTCTTCATCACAGGATCATTGGAACTGGCCTCAATCATCTCATTGTTGAAAAGAGAGTTTGGCTCATTCTTTAGCTTCTTTCTATATTCCTAAATTTGTTGTAAAGGAAATTAGAAAGAAAATAGGAAGATTGAGTACATTTTTTTTACATATCTTAAAATTTTCTGCCATCATGCTGAGAAAAAATCTAAAAAACTTTCTACTGAATTTTAAATGATTATGAGAAAAATATAAAACTTAAAATAGTCTTTCTTGAACATCAAAAATCCTTTCATTTCCCCAAACTATTGATTAGTACAAATTGTAATAATACCAACTTGTATACCACAGTTGTATTTTCATTCATTAAAGGCTTTTTAATATGATGAATACAGTGCTTAAATGTCTTGCCTTTAAAGTGAAACAGCACATCAGAGGATAAAATTAATAAGTAGAATCAAAATCAGAAACCATTTTTTCAACCTTTATTAATAATATTGTTTGACTAGATGGACCATTTTGTGATTATGAAATATTCAAGTTGGAAACCAGACTGAAAGTACTTGGCCACTAAACTATTTTTAATTGTAAAAAGTAAAACTTGTATCTGGCTTAGTAATAAAAAAAAAAAAAAGAAATACTTAAAACTCTAACAACTTTTAAAAAAAAAAAACTGAACAAAAATGGTAGATCAAATTCTGCTTAATCCCCCAAGCAAAAGCAGCTTTCCCTAGCAATTGAGCAAGTGATAGCTTCAAATATTTTACAAGATGCTCCATAAAAAAAGCATTCTGACATAATATGTTTCAGAAGGAGTTTAGTTATATAGCACATTTCTATGTTTTCCAAAACTTTTTTAAGAGATTTAAAGATACAGTATCGCATAAAGGCAAGTAAACACAATTTGCAAAGAGGAGGCTCAAGTTCAAATCTTAGTTCTTGTCTCTTACCTAAATCTATCTAACTTGAAACAATTTACTTACTAAGCTTTCTGGGCCTGGAGTTCCTAGTCTACAAAGTAGAGAGGCTTAATTAAGTAATTTAAGTGTCCTGGTCCTAAAACCTATTAAATTTTGAAAAATCTTTACTATCAGAAAAAAAAAATCATCGCATCAGAAATGTGAAACTTGAAAGGTGGAAGGGCATATACCACCAGTGCTGGGCCTAATTTTGCCTGTTTTGCTCATTCACTGCCACAAAAATTAAAAGGATGCCATAATAACTTTGTACCAGAGAGGTAATATCTATATTGTAATGAGAAAAATGGAAGATTGGAAATTAGATAGATTATTTGCACAAAGTTGTTATTCAAAATTAATTGTCCTGAATGGAAATATTATTTGGAAGCAGTCACCATGTTCCCAAATTGCATAACCAAATTTTGTTTCTGTCTATCCATAGTTTGTTGCAATATATACTTATTTGAAAGTCTTACATTTCCATTCCTGATTGTTTGCATGATACCTTACAAAAAATAGTCTAAGTTCTCTGTCAAGGCTCAGATGGCTCTTGCCAAGGTACTTAGACTATCCAAACATTTGGCCTCCATCCTACCTAGACATTAGACTAAGCTAGACAAAGCTCTTCCAGCTATGCAATGAAAATTCTCTTAACACTTGGACCTCATCATGATAGCACCTGTACCTGTGTCTCTCCCTACCAGAGGGGAATAATTACATAGAGCTACTTCTCTGGGAGGTTATAAAGATTAATTAGAATGCTGAGATTACCACCAATAAACATGTTAATCATGGTTGCATTCCATTTTCATCTGGCAAAATCAGGCAAGCTCTAATTCCTAATGCTAAATGTGATAAACTACCAAAATTCATGATACTACAGCCAGAAATGACCCTCTGCATATCAGTAATCCTTATGTCTTAAATCTTATTATTTCGTTGTTGGTTCTTTTCCTCTCTGAAATGGCAAAAAAAAAAAAAAAAAAAAGAGGCACACAGAAAGATTTATAGAGAGAGAATGAATATATAGAGTAAGCCTTGAAAACAAGCTCTGGGTTCAAGTTCTGATCTGAGACATAGTAAGTATTTGTCCATGAGCCTCACTGTGCCATGGGGGATTAAGATTGTAAACTATAGTTGTATACATTGTAGAATGCCAAATATTCATTTAGTGAGGTTAAAAAGTCTATAAAGTGATCACTCAGAATGTAAGAGAAAAAGATAAACAGGAGCCAAAGGAAACACAATCATAGTTAGTTATTAAAGATGATCTTGCCTCTTTCAAACCATTATATCTGCATGAAGCCTGTGCAGAACTTTCTACATATTACTTGTTTGGGGAGCCCTCATACACATCCATGATTGCCAGAGATCACGGCTTATAGAATTTAGTGTTGATGATACAACAAGAATTGGAAAAGGACTTCTCTGTGAGCCAGAGCAGGAGTATTTTCAAGTGCCCAAGGCTCCCCATTCTGTTTTGTCTCTCAATTTAGTCCAACAAACATTTCAATACTTACACAGTCTCAGATACTCAGGTACTCAAATGCCTTTGGGGAGAAGTATAGGAAGGAACATGCCATACACATTAAATATATAAAATAGATATCCATTGGATAGGGTGATGGGAATGGAGTCAGGAAGCCCTAAGTTCAAATTCAGACTTAGATCCTCAGTTGCTATATAACCCTAGACAAATCACCAAAGCTGTCTTGTCTCAGTTCCTCAACTATAAAATGGAGACATTAATTGCACCTACTCCATAAAATTATTGTAAGAATCAAATGAGATAATCTTTTGTGTAGCTTTTCACATAGTCCTCACATATCATAAATAGGTGCTTCATAAATGTTTGCTTCCTTCTTCCTAATGTAAAGTAACTTCAAGAAGTGCAAAGAACTTGCAACAGGGGACAAAAGGGAGATTAGGAAAAGTCTCCTTTAAGAGGAGAAATCTGAGTTATATTTTTGCTTCTTGAGGAAAAAAAGTGATTTTTAAGTGATATCATTTATTTCCATAGCATATTCATTTCCAAATATATTTCTTCTTTGCTCCTTTAATGCACCAAGCCTTCACTTGTACTAAAGATTAAGAAATTTAAAATTAAAAAAAAAAAACTGTTGCAAAACTAACACATTCGTTAATCAAGTGATGGTATGTACAGTTTCCCACAGCCATAATCCCCCAAACTTTTCAAAGAGATGTATTTTCTATAGTGCTGAACTTGGTTATTATCAATACAGCCTTCTAATAAATTCATTATTATTGGTCCTTCTCAGGCCACAAGCAGTTATTAAGACAGGCACAGTAGTTAAGCAAACCAGCAAAGAACAAGCCCTCCAAGAGCTGATATTCTGATAGAAAAAGACAATATACAAAAAGAAACAGAAAGGAATAAGAACGGAGACAGTCAAATCCAGAAAGTCAAAAGGCAACTATGGGAAGGGGGGTAAGGAAGGTCAGCCACCCTAGACCACCCAGCAAAATGGGAGACCGAGAAGAACTTTCCAATGGATGAAAAGGAATGGCCTGACAGAGGATGTTTCAAGGATAAAGCACCTCCAGGCTCTGAGGAAATTTCAGAATAGTAATGCTTGTATATGTTATTTATCATGAAAAGTATCACTATTTCCCACTCACCTTATAAGGTTTTTTTTGGTTCCTGGTACACACACACACACATACACACACACACGGCAGAGGTATAGTGGAAAGGGCAATGATTCTTGAAGGGAAAAATCAAAGTTCAAACCTCAACTGACATTTAGTAGCTATGTGAGCCTCAGTTTATTAACTTTAAAATGAAGGAGTTGCACTAGGTGGCCTTCTAGCTCTAATTCTATAATCCAAAATGATGTTTTCTAGAACATCATGTGTAGGACAAAGACTACTCTAAAAAGAAATGAAAAAATAAAACACTGAAGAAGAAATGAGAAGAAAAATTCACACAGTAGACAAATGTAATATGGGAACTTAGGGGCTAAAATCAAAGATAGAATACTAGACTTGACATGGATAGGCCAATATAATGGACTGTGGCTTATGTTCTAAATAGGATTAAATTATATCATTTGGACTAACTGCTGAGCCATGGGGAAGAACTCTAATTCATTTTAATACAAGACTAGGTAGCATGCAGGTAATGAAAAGGATGCTGAACAGAAATCCAGAAACTTTGTTTTTCTTCTTGAGTCTGTCACTAACTAGATATATGATATTTATTAATATACTTTACCTCCAGAGGTTCATTTTCTTCATCAGTCAAATGAGATGAATACTAGATTTATGCTAGATTTGCTATCAAATGGAATTTGTATTCTAACTAACATTTAGTACGGAGTTACCTTTGACAAATCTCTTAACCCTACTCAGGTCTCCCTACTACCCTACCACATCTACTTATTTGTAAAATAAGAGGTCAAATCTCTATGGTCCAGTCTAGCTCTAACTCATATGATCCTGTTATGTACCCTGAATCTCCTCTAGCTTTAGATTCTATCATTCTACTAAGAAAACTAGATGACAAAATTTGATGCTATTAAATTTATTTTGAAAATATAGAAAGGAAGCTAAATGTCCATAGTTTTGAATAAGTTGTCAATATATAATCTAAAAAATTAATGAGTTATTTATAGTAAGTGGAAGAAATTCTTTTCAAATCATTTGAATAAATGACTAGGAATTGATGAAGTCCTGTAAAAGATCTGGTCAATATATAGATTTTCCCCTAATTCCTTTTTAGGACTAATCAGTTTTGGGGTGTTTCCTCTCACCTCATAGCATCTTTCACTTTATTGCTCATAAGGTAAAATATCAAACCTTGGTAACTTGTGATGAATACCTGACTTGATTTCTTCAGGTCAATTGAACTGTAACCAAATATTTTTTATAATACAACTATGCTTTCCCAAATCTATTTCATATTACCCTTCCTGGCCCATTTTACCTTTTCAGGAAAGAATACTAGAGTTTTAATTGAGCAGTAGTTATTAATTTCATGGCCTGCATAATATTATCTCAGCAATCACCCTTTCACTACTTATAAAATAGACACATGAAAGTTCTATTAAATTTTCAAGGGAATAGCTACAGAAAAGGGGAAGTTTTAGGAACAACGCCAATGCTTAAAAGAATATACATTTGTCATTGATTAGGAGCACTTGTCACTGATGAAGGAATCAAAGAAAATTTGTAGGTGGTGTTAATTTTTTTCATAAATACAAAAAATAAGTTTCCTTATATCAGTTTTTTCTATAATCATTTAAATCCTCTTAATATAAGATTTAGCCATTTCCATTTGTCCTCTACTATTCATGTTTCTCCCTCTAATTCTCAATAAATAAGAGGCAGGTACCAAATTAGGGAAAAGTTTCTAATTTACAAATCATCTATCATTTGAATTCAAGCCCAGGTAGTCAAGGTAGCAAAAATGAGATAAACCTGAAAAACTATGGATAGAGATTCACAATACTGTAAAGGAAGCAATAACAAAAAAACACACCAAAAAAAAAAAAAAAAAAAAAAAAAGAAGGAAGAAGAAGAAGAAGAGCCAGAAAAATGGCTGATGAGGTTTTACAAATAGTTGAGGAAAAAAAGAAAGATAAAGGGAAAAGGACAAAGAGAAAAATACAACCAACTGAATGCAGAATTCCAGAGCATAGAAAAGAGAGATAAGGTTTTCTTAAATGAGCAATGCAAAGAAATTGAAGAAAACAATAAAATAGTAAAGCAAATTTGAGCTATAAGGGGAATGTTACAGACAAAAAATGGATATAATGAAAGACAAAACAGTAGGGATTATGCCAAATAGAAGAATTTAAAAGAGGTGCCAAGAATATGGCAAGAAGAATTAGACAAAATAGATTTTAACATCACTGATAACCAAGAGAATGTGGTTTCTAATCTAGAGTCAGTCATCCTGGAAAATAAAGCCAAGTGGGTACTGGGAAGCATTGCTAATAATAAGGCTTGTGGAAGTGATGGAATTACAGCTGAACTATTTAGAATCCTAAAAGATGATGTGTAAAAGTGCTGCAGTAAAGATACCAACAAATTTGGAAAACTCAACAGTGGCTACTGGATTAGGGGGAAAAAAACACACAATAATTCAAATCCTAATCTTAAAGAAAAAAGACTGCCAAAAAATGTTCATTTTACTCAACTGTTTTTTTAAATTCTCTATGGCTTTGGTTACATAATAAGAAGATAGAACTCCTTGGAAAAGACCCTAGTGTTGGAAAACATTGAAGGCAAAAGTGGAGGAGGTTGACAGAAGATAAAGTGAAGAGATAATGTTATGGTAGCAAGAAACGTGCTTAAACAGACTCTCAGAGACAGTGGAGGATAAAAGGGTTTGCCTGCTATGGTCCATGGTCATACTGGACAACAAGATAAACATCAAGCCTCAAAGGAATATGGATAAAGGCAATATAAGAAGTGAAATATGAATGAACAAACCTGAACCATGGCACCAGTTCTAGATATCTCTAGATAATTGCTATATATGATCATTGAATCCATCAACTCTTCCCAAACTAGTGTAGTAAAAAGGTTTCAAAACTTTGTATGTTGCTAATAAAAATGACATGACAGAATAATTAATTATAAACATAAAGGGCTGTATGTGAAAAGGGCAAAAGCCTTGGACCTTGTCCATAAGGGGTCTTTCATATGTGGCCTTTCAATAATATCTTTAAAATAAGAGGCAGAAACTTTATCTCTAAGTTTTGGTAACAACTTATATATTCATTGCTCAAGTTATTCCCAGTATCCCTCCCCAAACAAGTCAAGCACCTTGAAAATACTTTCTAAGTACAGAAATGGTACTGAAGATCAATCTCCCACTAATGACCACAAACTACTGTAGTATATAATCTGTTTCAAAAATGAAATTTACCAAAAATTCATTTTGGCAAATGTGACCCAAAGCTACCTCACAAGTCTCCCCATAATGAATTTGGTAAAGTAAGAATAATGCAAGCCTTGACTACATGGACATTACTCTAATGGAAACTGCAATGTCCTGAGTTTAAATCCTGATTTTGTTCCTGGCAATTTACCTTTTCCAGGGCTGTTTCCTTCATTTGTAAAACAATCAACTATCCTGCCTCTAAATTCCCTCCCAAATATAAATCTATAATCTCATGATCCTAGATCTTCTCAAAAGTCCTTCTCTACTTTAAGTTACAGCATAATAGCTTTATAGATTTAAAGGTAAAAAGATCTTTAAAGGCCCCAGTTCATCTTCCTAATTCTCAATGACTACTGTTGAAACATTTAACCCTACAAAGCATTGTTTTAAAACACTCTGCATAATTGCATATGTTTTCTCTGTTTCTAAGTTAGTACATATTAATATGGAAATAGATAATAATAATAATAATGATTTTCCTTTGTAATGCCACATATTTTATTTTACTTTAGACATTTAAAACATTATTTTAAGAAGAGGTTCATAGATATAACCTAAGCAAAGGGTTCTATAATACAATAAAAGATATATTTACATCCATATCCTTATCATGAGATAAGCAGATCAGAGAGGCAAAAAAAAAAAAAAAAAAAAAAAAATTTTATAGTTTATAACCAAATAAAAGACAGAGAAAAATAAACTACTCTGAATACATAAAATTTAAAAGATCTGCATGAACAAAGCCAATGCAGTTAAAATTAGAAAGGAAATAGTTAACTGAGGGAAAAAAAAACTTTTTAGTACATTTCTTTGACAAAGGTTATCTCATCAAACATATAAGGAATTGATTCAAATTTATAACAAGAATTATCCTCTTACATATAAATAATTAGGCATATGAACAAGCCATGTTCAGAGGGAATAATCCACCCTATTCCAAAACAACAAATTAAACAACTCTAAGTTGTTTAAACTAAAACAATATTAAAACAAAAATTAAAACTAAGAATGAACTACAAATTAAAACAACTTCCACTCATCAGAAAAGCAAAGATACCAAAAAAGGAAATTGTTGGAGGGGCTTCAGGAAAACAAGCTGTTGGAAATATGAATCATTCTGGTCAGGCTGAAAAGCAAGTTGGGCTTCTTACCAAAAAGTCACTTAAATGTGCACTTTCTGACTCACTGATACCACTACGAGACCTATCTTTCAAAGAAAGCAAAGAAAAAAAAAATGTGTTCACAAATATTTGTGATTCTGGAGAACAATTTATATAACAATCTTATAAAGATAAGCAATTTTGAAAGACTTAAGAACTTTTGATTAATGCCATGACTAACAATAATTCCAGAGGGTTAGTAATGCATCCTTAAGGTGCAGAATAAAATATATTTTTTGCTTGACCATTAATTACAAGAGTTTTGCTGTTCTTCTTTTTTTTCCCAAAAGGGTAGGGGAAAGAGATAAGGTAGGAGAAAGATAAGCAAGGATGACAGCTAAAGAAAAAAAGGGAAGAAAATAATAATAATTAAGGATTTTATTAAAATGCAAGAAGAGTACAGAAGGAAACAATAATAAGCAGTGCAGCTTTCAGTTATTCTTTGAATTTATTTTGGGAGGAAGGAAATAAATATTTGTTTATTATATTTATTTATATTATTAATACATTGTATATATTATATGATTATTGTATAATAACTAACATAGTAAGTAGATTTATCATATTAATTAATGTGCCAGGAATTGTACTTAAATGCCTTACAAATATCTCATTTGATCCTAGCAGCAATCTTAGTAGCTGTGTGCTATTATCCCTTTTTATTCAGATGAGTAAATTGAGGCACACAGAAATTAAATGGTTTGTCCAGAATCATATATGCTCTTAAGCATGTGAAGCCAGATTTCAACTCAGATCTTCCCTAAAGTCCAAGTGATTTAGCCACTCTGTCTCCTGGATCCCTCTAGGTATTTATTATATACATGAAAGATAGCTTGTAGGAAATAGAGATTCAGTTTCATGTGTAATTCTTTTGTTCTACTTTATGTATGGAAATGCTCATTTTATTCAATGTTTATTAAGCTCAAAATAAAAAACAATAGCTTTGGAGGAAAGATGAAAACATGATTTATAGAAGCAAAGTGTTTTTGAAGTAGCTGGCTATCTATATAGGATTCAAGCATGTTACCTGTAGAAACTGTAATACTTACAATTTCACAGTGACTTAGAAACTCCATGACCGTCTGTTTTGTGGCCACCAAAAATCAAAATATGATAATGTTTTCATCCATTTTGGTGAGAAATATAACTTTAAAATAGTGCTTCCACATCTGTATTATGGGCAATGATCTGACCAACACATCTTTGTCTCGGACTCTAGCTAGCCTTGCCTATCACTAAATCAGGGATATGTTATTTGAACTGGAGTACTCTCACAGAAAGAATCACATTTTAAAGAATATGGCTTACATTCAATATAAAATAAAATGTTCAAATTACTTAACAGAAAGTTGACATCTCACATGTAGAAATGTTTTTGTGTCATTCCAAGAATCGCTTATTTCTCA
This sequence comes from Antechinus flavipes, assembly GCF_016432865.1. Lineage (NCBI taxonomy): Eukaryota > Metazoa > Chordata > Mammalia > Dasyuromorphia > Dasyuridae > Antechinus > Antechinus flavipes. The sequence continues at coordinate 132,489,376 of NC_067402.1, read as the reverse complement.
CTATTGCTGTAACTTTCAGGACCAAAGTGCCTCTCCTAGAACTCTCTCCAAACAATATTGTTTCTCCCTATTGGAATGTAAATTCCACTGGGTCAAGGAATTATTTTTCTTCTTTTATTTATATCTTTAGTGTTTGGCACATGAGTGTTTGATAAATGATTTTTCATTCATTCAATCACTCTTACTATTTATTTATCACTTTCTCCCTCAATACCCTGATTCTTGTTTGATGCTTTTAGTGTTCAGAATCTTTTTTTTTTTATTTTAACGTTTTTTTAATCAATTGGCTAGCTTTTTCTTGCAGAAAACTGTTCTGATGAGAAAGGTTAAAAAGCAAAACAAAACACAGTGCATATCATTTCTATACTAATATTCTCCCTCAATTTCCTTTAGTTGTTCAAAATGAAGAACAAAAGCATTGCGAACTAAGGCTTTTAGCTGAAATATAATTGCTTACACATCCAAATACATTAGCCAGGTTTGCAACAAGCGATTAGGCAGTCAATTGTGTTGAAAATGCTCTTGCTCACTCAGAGAAGTGACCACACCCACCCCCAGGCTCACTCCAGCCTTCCCCTTCTCTCCTAGGAGTTCAGTAAGCATCACTTGCTCCATGGTTGTCACTTGTTGGGAACAGTAGAGTATCACTGGGGTACAAATATTACCCAGCCAATATCTTTAATAATTCCCTTCCTATCCCCAAATACTTTCCTCTCTGGCTTTCTGTGGTGAAGCTAGAGCTTTGCTGTGGAAGAAAAAGACAGTTATGTGTCTACGTATCACCAATGTAAGTGAAAAAATTCTTGTCAAACTGCTATATGATAGAAAATCATTTGCATCTTTAGTTTCTGTTTCTTCATTAATAAAATGAAAAGGGTTGGACTAGAGCAAGTTGCAAAGATTGTTAAAAAAACCATTCTTAGTTCCTGAACTAAGGTACTAAAAAACAAGCAGCCATCTAGTTTTGGCCTATGGTTTGGTGTCTCTGGGACTTCTCTAAGTCTCTTTCAGCTCAAAAAAAAAAAATCATATATGATCCTATGAGATTAAATAAAAAGGGGGAAAACGTGGTCTGTCAGAGTTTTCACTTTCCATGAACTATGTTGATGAATTGTGGATAGCACTAAAATCCCCTTCATAATAGGGTAGGCTAACCCACTTCTCAGGGTTACAGGAATACAAGTCTGGCAAGAGAAGGCTTTTAATTCTTCAGAAAATAAAATATGACATCAGCCTTCATTTTAAATCTTTTAGTTGAACTGTCATTAGCCTTATGGCTTGGAGTTTAAATAACCCCATCTTCCTGATCCACAAAAGAAAGAGCCTTGAGTATCATGGGTTCATTCTGGCTAATAACACTAGTTATTATTTTCATTCATTTACAAGAGTAACACATAGAATGTATCCTGAGTTAAAATGCTGGCTAGTTAAGCATAATGACAACTCAGGGAAGAGTCAAAAGAGCTCCATTTTCTTTTACCTAAGTAGTTATGTGGGGATCATCACCTAAAACCAAACACAAAGCAAAAATTACTTTTTCATCTCTCTTTTTTTCCTAAACTCCATTAAAGGGGCAAACAACAAGATTGATTCAATTTACTAACCAATTCACTATAGGCCATGGAAAGATTGACTATGGGTAGTCAACATGGCTCTCTGAGCCATGACCACTGACTGCTGCTACTTGCCTACTAAATGCTTTAAATGACTTTTTTCATAACCAGCATATTTTAAGATTAAATGATCTTTGGTTCCATATTGTCTTTAATCTAACTTCACTGATTCCCTTCCTACCTCAACCACCTTTTGTGTGGGCAGTACAGCTTTACTCTCAGTAATGAGCCCCTCAGCTCCATACCAGACCTTTTGAAGAGGGCTCACTTTTCATCATACAAAAGCATGAACTCACACATGTTCCATCCTTCCTTTGTTCCCTTCAGGCTCCCATACTCATTGAGTTGCCTATTTTCTTTCAGGTGAGATTCAAGGTATCAGACCTTAAAAGCCTTCTATTGGGAATAGAGAGGGGGAAAGCAGAGAAAAGGGGAGAGGAGGAAGCAGAGAGGGGATCCGGGTTATATCAGTGAGCCCCTCTTTACTGGCATTGCCCTCACAGCAGCTAGGGAGCTCAGAGACTCTAAGCCTTCCTATTTCAAACTTCACAGGTCTAAAAGATTGAACATTTGCTGTGAAGGGCCTTCATCTTTGGAATTCTCTGCCCAAGTCTCTACCTACATGGTCCAAAGTAAAGTCCATCTCACTACTAAAGTTGGTTCCTGAGTTAAGAGGATCCAGTAATATGGCTGATTTATTTCCCACATTCATGGTCCACTGAGGCACAGGAAAGGCTGGAGTGTTGCTAAATGTGTGCAGGAGTTGGGCACATCTTTATAAATTCAAGAGCAAATAACATTCAGTCCAAGACAGGAGGGGACACGACTCCAATCTCTCCTCTTCTGTTGCCTGTGACTTGCTCTAACGCAATCTCAAAGCTATCTGTTCATTTGGTTCCATTTGTTTTCTGTCAAATTAACCTGCCTGCCCTCATCCTTCCTCTGCCTGATTGTTTTTACTTTGGGTTTCACTGTATCTTGATAGCTAATGATTGAAAAATTATAAATACAAATAAAGGAGGATGCCCCGTATGCTTACGAAGTCTGCAGCTATTCCCAGCTCAGATGGACTGCAGTCAGCTGAAAATGAGATGAGTTATTAGGGATCCAGCAGGGGCGCAGAGCAAAGAGTATTTCGGTCAAAAGTGACTGTTGAAACAAAAGAAAATAACCCCATCCCAAATGCTCTGGGCTGAATCAGCCTTCCTGGGGTCTTATTCTGGTTCAGAGATAGCTCTGTCCTTGAAGTACTCTCTGTTGAGTGACACTAGTCCATGGTATCAAGTAGTGTTTAAAATACCCAGATTAAAAGACTTAGGCATTTAATGTTACAGCTCCAACAGGTATATAAACGAAAATGAACTTGCAAATTTCATTGAAGCTTTTTGCTCTAACCCGTGCCAGTCCCTAATATCAATGGTTTCTCCAATCCTGACAAAGACTTTCACTGTCTCTTACCAAGTTCCCTTTCACACTTGGCATGATGCCAGTCCAGCAGGGGAAGGTGACTTTAGTGGGGCTATCACTCTTGTAGGTGCATAGGTTAACATCCTTCTTGGGCAATGATTGGACTAATATTCTGTTCTTTGTTCGAAGCTCTAAAGGATTAACGTATGAGACATGATACTTGAACTGATGTTATTCCCGTCCTAAAAGCATTAGCTCCTTTTCCCTTCCTGGTGAAAGAGGTGAGAGGATATGACTCTTGTCTCAGAACTGCCCAAGAAAGTGCTTTTTATCAAATTTCAGTTGGATAATGTACTGATGGTTCATTTAAAAGAGATAGTCTGGTTCTGTTAGCTCAATAGCATAGAGAATTGATTTTATCCCCATTTAGGCTAGTTAATGTCACTGTGTTCCTATAGACACAGACTGCAATAGTAAACCTGACCAGTCTTTCATAAATGACCATGGGCAAGACAGTCAGAATGCCTTATCTACCCATCACCAGCCACAGCTTCCAGGGGCAGAATTTTCATATATGTGCCCGAGGCATGCTATGTCTTGCATATAAATTATTAGCAGCTAAAATTATATTCCTGAACTTTTGATTGCCACAAAATTAAGTAATTAGATTAAATAGGTATTTGGATTTATTCCCTATGACCACTATTTTTTTTTTTTAAGAACTATTCTATTCCAAATTAATAGAAAGTGAAGACCAAGAATTAAATAGTATAGTCAGGGATGGATTAGGCCAGAAAGAAACACTTAAAATTGTACCTGTTACAATCAGTGAACTTGGTTTAAACAAATACAAAAAGAGCTATTCTGATAGTAAATAAACAATTCTTTGTTTTCAGGATAGGGAAAAGGAAAAGGCGTCTGGCAGAGATTCCATTCAAAGCAAATACTGCTTCAGGAATACCAGAAAGAGATTGTCTATTTAGATAGTATGCACACTGTGTGCTTATGGAAAACTTCACAATATATCCCCTCAATAGGATAATAGGATTGGGAAGTGTGACTATGCGATATATGACATTTGCATACAAAGAAAGTACAAGATTGCCTAACATTGCCTTATCTCAGTTTCCTCATCTATCAAACAAGAGGGCTGAACTCAATGGCCATTAAGATAACTTCTAGCTTTAAATCTCTGATTCTTTGATCTAAGTGCTTTTAAGATTTACAAAACATTTTAAATATATTATCTCATTTTATCCTCGAGGTTCAAAGAGATTGTGACTTATCCCAGGTGATACAAATAATAAGTATGTCAGGCTAAGAATTCAAAGTCTAATTTTCTTGTTACTCTAAGTACACTATTCTTCAATCAAGGTTTCTATTGATATGAACATAATCTGATTCACAGTAAGAATAGATTACATTTTAGGAGAATTTTAAGTGCATGATCTCATTTGCTCTTCACAACAATCCTGAGCTTCACAAGCGTTATTTTATTGATTAAAAAACTGAACTTCATGTGCTGAAAGAGCTATCAAACTGTACATACCCTTTGATCCAGCAGTGTTTCTACTGGACTTATATCCCAAAGAGATCTTAAAGGAGGGAAAGGGACCCATATGTGCATTGTGGCAGCCTTTTTTTTGTAGTGGCTAGAAACTGGAAACTGAGTGGATGTCCATGAGTTTGGGAATGGTTGAATAAATTACGGTGTATGAATGTTAAGAAATATTATTGTTCTTTAAGAAACGATGGGCAGGATGATTTAAGAAAGGCCTGAAGAGACTTACATGAACTGATGCTAAGTGAAATGAGTAGAACTAAGAGAACAAGAAGACCGTGTGATGAACATGTCTGATAGATATAACTCTTTTCAATAATGAGATGATTCAGGCTAATTCCAATAAACTTGTTATGGAAAGAATTATCTGCACCCAGAGAGAGGATTGTGGGGATTAAATATGGATCACAACATAATATTTTCACCTTGTTTATTGTTTGCTTGCTATTTGTTTTTTTTTCTTATTTTTCCCTTTTTGATCTGATTTTTCTTGTGCAGCATAATAAATGTGGAAATATGTATAGAAGAATTGCACATGTTTAACATATATGGATTGTTTACTATCTAGGGGAGGGAGTAGAGAGAAGGGAGGGAGAAAAATTTGGAACACAAGGTTTTGCAAAGTGAATGTTGAAAACTATCTTTATGTATATTTTGAAAATAAAAAGCTATTAAAAAAAAAAGAACACTGAAGTTCAGAGATTGTCCCTATTCATACTACTACCTCTTCATAGTATCAGACTCCCAAGATTGTTATGAAGATCAAATGAGATAATAATTATAATGCATTTAGCATAGTGTCTGGCACACAGTGTTTATAAAAATGTTTGTTAGTTAATTTTATCATTATTATTATTATTATTATTATTATAGTGTCTGAGATAGGATTTGAAACCTGATACATGACTCCAAGATCAGAATTTTTCCTACTATTTCATGATGATATCAGTAAATTATAAATTGACATAAAATGCTGTAAAGTTAGTATCATCATAGCCCCTATTTGGGGTATTTGTTCTTCAGATAGTTAAATTACATTTAGCAAATGATGTATCATGTGGAGGAATTAGCAATTCAGAGTAATTCAATTCAACAAACATTTATTAAGTATCTACAATGTGTAAGACTTTGGAACAGTGCAAAGATAAGTAAGATATGATCTTTTATCTTATAGATGAAATACATCATGGAAACCAGGGTCATTTACATCCTTGGGTACCATTTTTCTGGGTATACCTCATTGTATCTCAGGGGTACAGGAAGACAGGGAAGGAAATAAATGGCAACAGATAATTAAAAGAAGTATGAGACATTAGAGTGTGTTTATAATAAAGCTTAAGGAACTTGATATTAATGTTCAGAAATTATAAGTTCCAGTAAGTCTTTGGAACATCTGGAAGATGAAAAAAATCTGATACCCTAGTAGTAAACCATTTCAGTGTTATGCACAAGCATATCCAACAAGTAACTAGGAATATACTATAGGAACTAAAAGTTGTTATAGGAAAAAAACATTTTTCTGTATATGACTTTTTTTCTAGGATCTAGAATGACTAGGATAGAGACTTTAAATATAAAGTACCCAAGAAATGTCTCAGCAAGAATCCAGAGGTTTTAACTTTACCACTACCACCAATCTTCCTCCATTTGGAGACAGAAAGGACCCATCCAGATCAGGTAAGTGCCACTGGATGCTCGTTGTGTGTCCTTTCTATGTTAGAGCAAAGTAACCCTCATTGTGTGAAATGTTCAATGACTTAAATGTTTTTTTTTTTTCTGTACCTACATAAAACCAGAACTAACAGAGTGCCAGGTCTCCATCATCATAGCAGGAGTAAAATATGCAACTGATATGCACTGGAATCCCTTGAGTTGATTCAGCTAAGCAACACCCATTATGATCCACCAAATCCTGTTCACTCCTCTTGACAGCTTTGTACCCAAACATTATTGATATTATTAATCTGACTCCTTAGTCTCCCAAGCCTATCAAGACTAAAGAGATATCTCAAAACCTTTTAAGGAAAAACTATTCTAACCTGTAAGAGAGAAAGAGGTGGAATACTGTTCACAGGGAATAAGACAAGAAACAAGACTTCAGCCCTTTCCTGCAATTCCAAAGCCAGCATTTTTCGCAAGCTACCACAAGACCTACAAAGTTCTAGAACTTCTCAACAGCAATCTATCTCAAGGCCATGAATACCAAGTTACATGTGGGAAAACATCTCATTTTCACCACATTGTCTATTGGCAGATACAATAAAGTTTCTGATAATTATTGCTCTTTTGATATGTGATTGATCCTAAATCTTCCGAGCTATATTCAGTATACCTCATAAAGAACTTATCTGTATCTGTCATAAACCAAGGCAGGAGGAAGGAAGCAGCTGACAAAGTCAATAAATGTTTACAAACTTCTCATCCTAATGAGATTCCTGCTTTCTTTAAAAGTAGGAAATCTTTCTTTCCTTGTGTTCTAGTATATAGCCCAGTGCCTGGAAAATAAAGAACTCAATAATAAATTTAATAAAATTTATTTTTATTTATTAATAAAATAAATAACCCAATAAATAATTGACTGATTCAGATTATAATTCAAAACTAATAAGGTTTAAATCTATTTTACAATGATTTTATGATTTGATCACCAACAATAAACTACTGATAAAATCTAGGACCATTAACTGGGGAATAACTGAACAAGTTGTGGTATATAATCATAATGGAAAACTACTTTGCTATAAGAAATGATGAGCTCATTGATTTTAGAAAACTATGAGTAGTCTTACACAAAAAAATAAAGACCAAAATGAACAGTACTAAGAGAACATTATAGTCGCAGAAATATTGTTTTAAGAATAAATTTGGGGATTTATAATATTCAAAATTATTTACTTGCTCAAAGTTGACTTTGAAACTGTCTGCATCCAGAGAAATAACAGATTATTTTTCACACACACATATATACACACATATTTGTGTTTAATAGTAGCCATCTTGGGGAGGGGGGAAGAAAGTTACATGATAACTTTATATATATTTAAAAGGAATAGCAAGTTGTATATAATAGATTTGCAATTTTATATGCAGTCATTTTTTAAAATTATAGCTTTTTATTTACAAGATATATGCATGGGTAATTTTTCAGCATCGACAGTTGCAAAACGTTTTGTTTCAATTTTTCTCCTCCTTCCCCCCACCCTCTCCCCCAGATGGCAGGTAGACCAATACATGTTAAATATGTTAAAGTACATGTTAAATACAATATATGTATACATATCCATACAATTATTTTGCTGCATGAGAAGAACTGGACTTTGAAATAATGTACAATTAACCTGTGAAGGAAATCAAAATATGCAGTCAGCTTTTGAAAATTCTGCTGTGTTGTAAAAATGTTGATTTTAATTCATAAATTAAAAATAAAATAATTGAATTAAAAAAAAAAAACAATGTAGAGTCCTTGACTACAGAGACTATTTCCAATTTTTTTTTGTTTTGTTTTCCAGTACCTAGCATAGTGCCTTGTCCCATAGCAAGTACTAAATAAATACTTGCAGAAATGAACTGCTCCTCAAAAACATGTTAAATAACAAGAGTAAATATTTTTACTTTGGTTTTATAGATGAATAAACTGGAGCTCAGGAAAGTGAAGTCACAAGTCCAAGGCCACCAGCTTAATAGTAGGATTGATACTTACACTTTTTGACTTAGTTCTTCCTGACAACAGAGTTCAGAACCTTATATATATTCATTAAATATTTACTAATTTACAAATATTGAGTTGAATTGTACTCCGGAGTTAATATGATCCAATACCTACTTGAATTGTTAACACTCCAAAGAAGGTGAGCTAAAATCCATAAACTAATTCATAAAATTACAAACAAAAAAAAAAAAAAAACAACCCGAATCTGTTGCTTATAAGAAACACATCGAAAAAGCAAAAACATCCACAAGATAAAAACAAGGGATCAAACAAGTTAATTTTGAAAATAAGAGTTGCAATTTGCATTTTTGTTTTTCTTCCCGGGTTATTTTTACCTTCTGACTCCAATTCTCCCTGTGCAACAAGAGAACTGTTCGGTTCTGCAAACATATATTGTATCTAGGATATACTGCAACATATCTAACATATATAGGACTGCTTGCCATCTAGGGGAGGGGGTGGAGGGAGAGAGGGGAAAAATCGGAACAGAAGCGAGTGCAAGGACTAATGTTGTAAAATAAATTACCCTGGCATGGATTCTATCAATATAAAATTATTATTAAATTTAAAAAAAAAGAAAATAAGAGTTGCAAACATGCAATAAACAAAGCAAAATCCAAAATTCATAACATAAAAAAGGTAAACAAAAAACCAATATCATGCTAAAAGGAATCATAAACAAACCATGAGCAATAATAAGCTTGTAAACACACAAATATAATAGATTAGGAGATTTTAAGCCTCTCTATAAGTTTTGGACAAATGCAACAGAAAATAAACAGCAGGAAAAATTTAATGAAGTAGATGGAGTGCCAAGCCAGCAGTTGGGGACATGAGTCTTCTTGAGTTCAAATCTAGCTTCAGATATTTACTAGTTGTGTGACTCTAGGCAAGTCACTAAATCCTGTTAGACTCAGTGTTCTCAAAAGTAAAATGAGCTGGAGAAGAAAATGGCAGACATCTCCAGCATCTTTGCCAAGAAAACCTCAAATGTGGTCATAGAGTCAGACACAAATGAAAATGGCTGAACAACAACTGTTAAGTTTTAGAGAAATGGAACAGAAAGAAAAACAAATGGGAAAATGTAGTATTGACCAAATTGCTGAACAAATTAGATTTGGAGGGCAGTTAGATGGTGCAGTGGATAGAGTATAGGCCCTGAAGTTAAGAGGATCTGAATTCAAACACAACCTTAGACATTTGACACTTAACTAACTGTATGGCTTTGACTAAATCACTTAATCCCAATTGCCTCACCAAAAAAAATTAGATCTGAGCAACTGGAAGCTAATTCATGACATCAGATAATAATAAAAGAAAATAAAAAAAATTAAAAATAATAGAAGAAAATATGAAATTTCTTATTGAAAAACAACTGACCTTGAAAAGCAATATAGGAGAGATAATTTAAGCATTATTGTTCTACCTGAAAGTCCTGAACAAAAAGAGAGGTAAGATGTCATATTCCAAGAAATTATCAAAAAAAAAATTACTCTGATATCCTAGAACCAGAAGGCAAAATAGAAAGTGAAAAAACTTGGGAACAATTCCCCATATGAAAACTCAACCAAATAGTGGGTTTTTATCCCCAAAATTGGGATCTTTGCAGTTATCAAGTACTAGGTCAATTTAGTCATTGACTACATATTTTGTGCCCCACTTCTATTTTACCAAACACTTAAAGAATTAATTCCAATATAATATAAACTATTTGGAAAAATAGGCAAAGAAGGCATTCTACCAAGTTTCTTTTATGACAGAAATATAGTTCTAATACTTAAATCAAGAAGAGCAAAAACAGAAAAAAATCAAAAAACCATAGGCCAATTTCCCTAATGAATATTTATGCAAAGTTTCTAAATAAAAATACCATCAAGGAGATTACAGCAATTTATGAAGAGAATCATACACTATTTCTAAGTGAGATATATGTCAGAAACACGGAGCTGATTCAATATTAGGAAAACTATGAGCATAAGTGGCCATATCAATACAAAAAAACCCCAATATAAATCATATAATTATTTCAGTAGATGAAGAAAATGCTTTGAAAAAAATATACCACCCATTTCTATTAAAAAACACTTGAAATAAATGGAGCTATCTCCAAAATTGTAATATCTTTCTAAAATCGACAGCAAGTCTAAAGGAGGGAGTGGGGAGAAAGGAGAGAGAAAAAAATGTGGATCACAAAGTTTTGCAAGGGTGACTGTTGAAAACTATCTCTGCATTTATTTTGAATATAAAAAGCTATTATTTAAAAAAAAATCAACAACAAGCATTGTCAATAATGGGGGTTATAGCTAGAAGTCTTCCCAATAAGATTAGGGTAAAGCAAATTATCATTATCACCTTTATTACTGAATATTGTACTAAAAATGCTAGCAACAGAAAAAAGAGGAAAAAAACTTGAAGGAGTTAGAATAGGCAATGAGGAAACAAAATTATCACTTTGCAGAAGATTTGATGGTATACTTAGAGAATCCTAGAGGATCTACTAAATCACTAGTTGAAATAATTAACAACTTTAGCAGTAGATAATATAAACCCACAGAAATCACCAGCATTTCTGCATAATTTCTCTAAAGTTATATTTCTGTATAAGTATGCCAACATGTCCAGAAGCAAGAGACAGAGACAGAAATTCCATTTAAAATAACTGTAAACAATTTAAAATACTTGGGAGCCTACCTGCCAAGACAAACCCAGGAGCTAGATGAATTCAATTACAAAACACTGCCCATACAAATAAAGTCAGATCTTAAAAAAACTGGAAAAATATGAATTGCTGACCAAACCAATATAATAAATATGGCAATTCTACCTAAATTAATCTATTTGTTCAATGCCATACCAATCAAATTACCAAAAAAATTATTTTATAGATCTCAAAAAAAGCATAAAGTTCATTTGAAAGAATAAAAGGTCAATTAATTGTTTTTAAGGTCAAGGAAGGTGGCCTTGCTATATCAGTTCTCAAATTGTATTATAAATTGATAATCATCTAAATAATTTGATACTGGCTAACAAACAGAGTGGTGGATCATTGTAGCAGATGAGTTACACAATACATTGTCCTAAATGACCATAGTAACTTAGAGCTTAATAAATCCAAAAATCTAAGCTCTGAGGGCAAAAACTCAACAAAAACTGCTAGAAAAATAGTATAACAGAAACTAGGTAAAGAGCAACATCTTATAGTATATATCAAGATATGGTCAAAATGGATACATAATTTAAACATAAAGTATACCATAAGCAAATTAGGAGAGCATAGAACAATTTGCCTGTCAAATCTATGGATAAGTGAAGAATTTATGACCAAACAAAATATAAAATAGGTAATTTTGATTATTTAAAATTAAACTGTTTTTGCACAAAAGAAAACCAATGCAGCCAAAATTAAAAGGAAAGTAGAAAACTAAGGTATAGTTTTTTTTTTTCTCTACAATCAAGTATTTCTAATAGAGGCCTTATTTCTCACATTTACAGAGAACTGAATCAAATTTATAAGGATACAAGTCATTCTTCAGTTGATAAGTGGTCAAAGAACTTAAATGGGCAGTTTCCAAAAAAAAAAAAAAAAGAAATCAAAACTAGTCACATTTAAAATGTTCTAAATCGCTTCTGATTAGAGAAATGCAAATTTCTCAGATTGGCTAATATGACTTCCCTCCAAAAAAGGAAAATTAAAAATATTGGACAGAATGTGGAAAAACTGGGACCCACTTGCACTATTGGTGAAGTTCTGATCTAATACAATGATTCTGGAGATCAATTTGGAATTGTGTCCAAAGGATTACAAACCTGTTCATATCTTGACCCCAAAACACCACTACTGAGTCTTTATCCCAAAAAAGACCCTTCCAAAGAAGAAAAGAGGCTAGTTGCATGTGTGTGTGTGTGTGTGTGTGTGTGTGTGTGTGTGTGTGTGCATGCATTAGCTATTTTTATGGTGGCTAAGAATTGAAAGTTTAGGGGATGTCCATTATTTGGAATGGCTGAACAAAATGTGGTATATGATTGTAATGGAATATTATTGTGTGTCAATAAATGATGAGCAAGATGACAAGAAAAAACTGGAAAGACATACATGAACTGATGCAGAATAAAGTGAGTAGAACCAAGAGAAAAATGTACACAGTAACAGCAATATTGTAAAATAAAGACTAGTAAGTGACTTATTCTCAGCAATATGATGATCCAAAACAATCTCAAAGCTTCCAGAGAAAAAACTGATGGCTTCTGAACAGACTAAAATGTATTGTTGTTTTTCACTTTTTTTAGTTTCTTTTTTAGTTTGAGTTTTCTTCTGCAAAATAACTAATATGAAAAAAATTCGCATGACTGAACATGTGAAAAAATATTCTTCCTACTATAACATTTGGTAGAATTCTAGAAATTCTAGCAATAGCAATAAGACAAGAGAGAGAAATAAATGTTATGAAGGTAGAAATGAAAGCTATAAAGATATATAAAGAAGAATTTAAATTATATCTACTCACTGAAGACATGATGGTTTATTCATTTATTTATTTGTTTTTTTGCTGAGGCAATTGGGGTTAAATAACTTGCCAAGGATCACACAGCTAGGAGATGTTAAGTGTCTGAAGCTAGATTTGAACTCAGGTCCTCCTGATTTCAGGGCTGATGCTCTATCCACTGTGCCACCTAGCTGCCCCAAGACATAATGTTTTACTGAGAAAATCTTAGGAAATCAGTGAAAATTCCAATTGAGAAAAATAGCACACTTGCAAGTTCCAAAAATAAATTTTTTAAAATTTTCTATTTGATAATAATAATGCAATCCAAGAAACAATAATAGAATGAGGAAAACCATTCCAAATAACTACAAATTGCATACATTTGTAGCTCAATCTACAAAAGTACACAAAATATTTGCAGATATTCAGGGCTTGATTCTTTGAGACAATATCCTCATTCAGCCCTGGGACCAAACATGCATCCATTGGTCCTAGAAAATCTCTGCATTTAACAAACTATTAAATTGTTCTCTAATCTCTATCTTGCTCAGTTTCTCCAGCATTACATTTTGGTGCTCCCCTGCGAGATATTGGAAAATGAGCAGGATTCCCGGTCTCTGCCTTGGGCAGGGTGGCTGCGGATCTGAATTCTTGGCCTGGAGAGGCCGGGCCTTCCTGGATTTTTTTTTCCAGAGTCTCTGGGAAAGAGAGCAGTTTCCAGCCACAACAGCCTGGTGGTAGACACCCCTATTTTGGCCACAGGAGAGTAAGTCTGTCTGGGTACTTTTTGGGGTACCATCTGGTTATGTCTTAAGACCTGTTCTGTTCTGTATGCTAGCATCTATATTCCCAGAATTATGAAATGCTGACGGGCATAGATTCTGAGAATAGGGTCTTCTGGATGCAGGAGACCCTACCTGGGTGTCTAAGACCCACCTGTGTGCCAGTTGGCACAACTCTGGGCATTCCAGAGTATAAATCTGGGTGTCTTTTTTTTTTTTTAAGACACCATCTGGCTAAAAAAAAAAAAAGGCTCTGTTTAGATTATGGGAGAAAAGACTGGAGCCAACAACTTCCCTCAAGGTTATTCTTTCCAGGTAGCCCCTAGTAATTTTTTGACTGCGAAGTCGATGTGTGTTCTGTGTTCTGTGAGATTTGTTTGCTTTGTTAATTTAAGAGCTCTGTTAAGTTTAAGAACAATGATCAAATTTGGGAATTGGTTATTTCAATGTTGCAACTGCACTTAGTATAATTCTGAACTCCAGCTGGAGAAAACATTTGATTAGGAATTTTAGGATGATTCTAAATTTGGGAAATAATTTTACTATTGCCTTTGCATGGCAGATTTGTTCTGAATATTCTTTTGGGCAGTTTTAAAATTGTGGGAAATAATTTTACTGCTGCCTATGCAGGCTTGATTTAGTTATCTTTAAGGATAAGATCTTAAAAGAACAATAGCTTGTTAAAGAAGTTCTGTTAACTTACCTGAAAGGGGTCATGTGCCTCTAATTAGGTAAGGTATGTAGCAAAAAGGATCTGACTTTTCTGAAAGCTTTTTCTCTGGCCAAGTTGGAGCTTAAGAGGAGTCCATTGGGAATAATGGCCACATGAGGCCAGAGGGAGAGAAAGAAAAACTATGCTGTCTCATTATTTGAAATATGATAGAAAAAGCAGTTTTATATTATGGAAATTTAAAGCTGTATTTTGGTTCAAAGTTTGTTGCCTATATTATAACATTGTAAGTTATGCTTTAAATTCAGCTCTGCTGGACATGTGGGTTTTATGGAATTTTCCCTCTCCTCCTCCCCACCCCCGACTGATTTCTGCTACTTTAAAGGTTGGGTGGGATAGGGATCTTTTGTCTTCAAAGGCGAAGATTTAAACTTGCCCCCCCACTGCTCTCTGCTACTTCAGGTATGGAGCATCTAGTTAGCCTGGAGGGCAGTTTAGATCGCCTTCCCTCCCCCCTCCCTCTAAACTGTGTTCCAGCCATTTTTTTTTTTATCAAGTTGTAGCCACCTGGTTCTTGGCTAAAAGGAGCAGATCAATTTGTATAAATATAAGGTTATGGTAAATATCTGTTTAGGATTTATCTGAAACTTTGGTTAATGGGATTTGTTATTAGAGGTAAATTTTCTTCTTTCTTGTAGTTAATATTATTTGCCAAGTTTTAAGGCTCCATTGGGACAATTATTTGGAGTAAAATGGGTTAAAGTGGCTATTTATCCTGTATGAGCTTAGGGATCAGTTTTGATTGCTTATGTTATGTTATAGTTATGTCCTCCTGTAACTGATTTCTGTAATCAGAGCAATGGTCAATAAGAAACTTTTAATGCAATATGTCCTACCTTGCTGTTTCCAATCTGGTTTTCTGTAATTTATACCCTAAATACTTGAGCAAATAAATACTTAATCCGGTCATCTATTGGTTACTAGATATTGTGTCTGGATATTCAAGTTTTTTTAAGGTTTATAACTAATGAGAGGCCACATCTTGTAGCAGTCCTTGTGGACCAGTCTTTCTATCTCAAATTGTTCTAACTTTTCTTTGTTAGATTTGTGTTTTTTCTAGATTTGGTCAAATTACAGATATATTGACTTGCTTCTGGGACCTAGATCAGCTTTGATTGTCAGCACACCACACTACACCCATCCCTCTCCCTGGACATCCTTCAGCAAGAAGCAGTTTTTGAGGAAACCTTCGCCCCTGCTCCTGATGTAATTTGGACTGATATGGGGGAGTGGGAAAGTGGCTGAATTGTTAAAATTTTAACTGTATTACTGTATTTAAGACTTGGGATGGAAATTGTTAAACTTGTGTAACTATTGATGTTATGTTTGAGGAATTTTTTAGTCTGTTATGTGTATGTGTGTGTGTGTGTATATATATGGATTTTGATTCACTCTTGGGATTTATATGTGGTATGGGTATTTGATAATTCCTTTCCATGAGAAAAAAAAGGGAGGAAGACATAGGAAATTGGAGAAACTGATGTGTTTTCTTAGGCACTTCTGCCTCACCCCTTATCTTACTAGTTCAGATTTAATTGGAAGTCCTTTAAACAGTCCTTTTTATTTTTCACTCCTTGCTTAAATTTACTGCACTCTGATTTGCTGGTTATGCTTTAACTTTGAAATCCTTTATTCTGTTGAATTACCCTGGCAGACTCAGTTTTGGGGATTATTTTTTAAAAACAACAAGAAATTGGATATCTGTCTTGGGACTGGCAGTCTCTCTGATCTGTTTCTCCACTCCTGTTACCCCAGGTCCTAAATTAGTATTTCAGCATACTTAAAAGGACCTTGTAGTTTGATACTGGGCCTCTAAAAGTTTGGGGTTTGCCTGTCTTGGTCTAACTGCATAATCTGATCAGAAATCTGCTTTCTGAAGCCCTGTCTGTTCCTCTGGGCAGGGACAGGTGGGGGTACTCCAAACCTCACCCTTCTCCCCTGGAGCGGGTTGTCCCTCTGAATGGGCAGCACAACTGTCTTGAGCCCTGCTGCTCTGTAAGCAGAGGCCGAGTCATAAATGACCACAGACCTAACTCACAGTGATGCTCCCCAACTGCATCTGACATGATTGAAATAAGGAACTTTGTGTATTGCTGATCAACTCTGGTATTATCAGGGAGAGACCTGACCTTGCCATAAGTCCTTGCATTGTTCTAGCTTTATTTTGATTTTTATTTGGTCTCTTTACTTCACATAGGGTTGGTCAAAATTATGATGCTAACCTTCTAGAGGAAGGTAATTGAATGATTTGAATAGTTACAAGAGAAAGAGTGGGGAATATTGTGCCACAGTTCCCTTTTAATGTCCTAACTCAGTTTCTCTAATTGTCCTGTTCTGTTACTCTGCCTTAGGTTATAACCATTCCCTCTTAATGTTTGGTAGGATAAAAGTCTCATATCTTGGATCTCAGGTTATAATCATTCCCTCTTAATGTTGGGATAAAAGTCTTTATCCATTTTAGACATCATTAGACTATCAGGAACCTCTCCAGTACCTCCCATTATGTCATCCTAGGTGCCTCTCCCCATAGGTCATTCCCATCCAGGTACCTCCCCCATTATGTCATTGTTCTTCTTACCCTATAAAAGAATCTTGTATTGGACATTCACTGCTGGATTTTTTGTAGACGACAGTCTCATTCAGCCCTGGGACCAAACATGGATCCATTGGTCCCAGTATATCTCTCCATTTAATAAATTATTTAATTTCTCTATCTTGCTCAGTTTCTCTGGCATTACAAGAAAAGTGCACTAGAAGCTCTCAGAGGTTGAGACACATTCATTCCACCATCCATCTTTGTGGTGGCTGGAGGTTGAAGCACAAACCTTTGAATTCAGAGAGACAATTGGAGAGAAGGCAAAGGACTGGAGCTGGGGCTCAAACTCTTGGAACCAAGGAGAGAAATAGGACTATAAGAAAACTAATTGGGCCCCTGGAAAGAAACAAGACTTTGAAATAGATAATAAAGGATGTGGACTTTAACACCTGGCAGTACTTGTGGTGATTATTGAACTGAAAGAAGGCTGCTCCCAGAGACCCCAAGAAAGCCTCAACAGAGAACATTACATTTTAGAGAGAATATTACAAATAAGGGATTTAGTGAAGCTATGAGACCAAGAAATAACAAAATAGAATATAAAGAATAAAAAAATAGGACAGAATATGGAACATAAGAAAAAAACAACAGATCTAGAAAACAGATCAAGAAGAGAAAATATAGGAACAATTGGACTACTTGAAAGTTGTGACCAATAAAAGGACCTAGACACAATAATGCAAAAAATAATCCTAGAAAATTTTCCTGGAGTAAAAGACCATATGGGGAAAATAGAAATAAAAAAATTCACAGATTATGATCTTAAAGAAAATCTTAGTGGAAATAGGAATATTATTGCCAAATTTCAAAACCCCAGATAAGAGAAAATCTTGCAAGAAACAAGAAAAAAACAACTCAAAAATGCCAGGGCTACAATTAGAATTGTATAGGACTTAGCAGCAGCCATACATACACAAACAAAAAAGACTGCAGAATCCTAGAATTATATATATATATGCAAACAAAAGAACTGAGCTTACGGCCAAAAATATCACATGCAATAAAAATTATCTATAATATTGAATTGAAAAAGAATAGTCATTAAATAGGTAATCTACATATATATCATGAAGCATATAGCATCCTCCAAAATCTATAAAAAAATAAAGGGAAAGAGATGGGAGGAGGGGAAAGCAAAGGGTGGGAGAAAAGGGAGGGCTTCATGGGTGGGGTAATAGCAAGGCAAGTTAAGGAACAGAATTAAAGCAAAGAGTTAAAAAGATAAGAAGGATATGTATGGGTGTCTATGAGGGTGTGTGTGTGTGTGTATTTGTATATATCTATATATGTATACATAAATATACCCTAGATTAACTATAGCCTGTTTAGGGGCTGGGGGGAGGGATGAAAGGGGGAAAAAAAGAATAAAGTAAAAAAAAAAAAGAGCTCAGGAGAGAACAAAAGAACAACCTACAAGGAAGAAAAGAAAAGATGGACATTTATAAATATAATTTCTTTCACTATTATATCCTTTCTTGAACTGATATTTCATTACATATTTTGAATCTTCCCTGATGTTCTGTTGGGCACATGGCAACATTCTCTTTTTGTCTTGTTTTGTTTTCCTTTTCTGTTTTCCTTTTTTAAAATGCTGTTTTTTTAACAAAATAAAATTTTGAAATAAATAAATACTTTATAAAGAATGTAAAGTCCTTGAGCACATGACTGTCAATGCTTTTGTATTTTCATCCCCAGTATTTAGCACAATATTGGATTATAGTAAACTCTTAATACAGAGGTTTTAATTCATTTAACTATTGCCTCCTCTTCCCTAATCTCCAGTAAAAAAAAAAAAAAAAGGAAATACTAATCAAAGCAATATTACTTTTGTTTCTGAAAAGGGTGTGTCAATTGATTCCCTAATAGCCCTACTCATCATTGCTTACTACTCTTCTAATGCTACTATGCCCTAATAGTGTTTTCCCCTCCCAGAGGCTTGGCTTCTTGAAAGTGGGATTTATGTTCCCAAGCACTTTAGAGACAGGAATAATATAAACACTTGATTTTTACATTTTCTTACTTAGATAGTCATTTAAAAGTTTTTAGGAAGCTTTAACTGTTGAAAAATGAATTGCAACCATCTTTAAACTTGTTTTCAGAGATCACTCTTTTCTTTTATTGCTCAATAGGAATTTTTTTCAAGGTTGAAATATCCTCTATTCACTTGTTGGACCAAATCTAGCAAAATCGTTGACATCGTGTCAGGAAAGCACAAGAGTTGATGTCATTCAGAAGAAAACTCTAATTTAGAAGGCTTAATTCTCTCAACTAAGATCTGTTTCATTTAATCTACTTACATACCCAGTACATTACATAGCCAATATTTCAATGATATTGAAATATCATATTCTTTTTAGGGCTGAATAAAATAATATCTGAATTTTTTTATAGTCTTCACCTAGACCATTCTGAAGTCTTAACTGAGTACATTTCAGAATGTACTCCCCTCTATAACTTTATCTGCTGAAATTGTTCAGTTCAGTGGCTATCTTCTATCTCAAATCTCTTGTGCCATTGTATTTAATCTCTCTCCTACTCTTTAGTTATATTCTTATTTTACTTTTTTTTTTTTTGTACTTGTCTCATCTCCCACTTCTAAACTGTAAGTACCTTGAGGACAAGGTGTTATCTTCATCTTTTTCCATCCAGCACTAGCTCTGTGTAATAGGTTTTAACTAAATGTACAAATGAAATATGATCTTATGTTGAAGACCACTCCTAGGAAGCTTGTAAGCTCCATCTCTTTGCTGCCTGTGAGATCCAGATTTCCTCCCTGCTGACCTCTCTTAATCTCTTCTTTTGAAAAGAGAAAGCCTTGTTTTTCCAGTCTTTCATTTAACTAATATTGCAGTAGTTTAGTATTGAATTACTACTCTTAGTTTATCTCTCTCATATCTCCTATTTTCTTTTATCACAATAAGGTAGGAAAATGTGTGATTTTAGGTTTTGTTGTTTTCCCTTTATCATGACATCATCAGTATCTTGAAAAGGACTGGAATCATTCATTTTCTTTGACTTTACCTATAAGTACATTAATCCATTTTGAAATGTTTGATCATCTTCTCTTATTGTAATTAGATACAAGGCTAAGTAGTCATTCATATTTTTGGAATTTGGCCTTTCACACATTT
Organism: Antechinus flavipes; assembly: GCF_016432865.1. Classification (NCBI taxonomy): domain Eukaryota; kingdom Metazoa; phylum Chordata; class Mammalia; order Dasyuromorphia; family Dasyuridae; genus Antechinus; species Antechinus flavipes. The sequence goes on along the minus strand of NC_067402.1, from coordinate 132,469,363 downwards.
TCATTTGAGAATATAATAGTTTATAATATGATTTTATCTTTTGCTTCATTCCCTTAGGTTTTCTGTTTATAAATCACTTGTCTCTCCAAGGTGTTCAGCTGACCAAATCATACTTGATTTAATTGCCCAACTTACCTTTTACAATTCCCCATAACCACCACTTATCTTTCAATGCTTTAAAGCTTCTTTAAGTATTATTGAAAGGCAGAGCTTCACAAATAGTCAGCTTCTTGGTATTCCCTAGAGAACTCTTGTGCTATAATTGACTTACCTAGTTCTATTCTACACCAACAACTAGTTTTATTGCTCAGTTTAGATGCATGGAATTTGGAGGTCTAGAGATAATTCTGAAACTAATCCAATCTGACTTTTTAATTATTATTAATCTTTCACTTTTAGTGTTTTAATTAATCTTTTATTATTATTAATGCTTTTCTTTTCTTTCTCTGATCTTCTTTTCCTTAAGGGTTTATCTGATCACTTAGCTTTTATTCCTGTCTTGGTTGAAACTCAAAAGTAAGTTTGAAAATCAATTTTCTTTATGTAGCAGTAGAGCCACTGCCACAACAAACTCAAGTTTGGCTTTAAATTTTATTTGGATATGACATCCACTACTCTTAGTTTTATTCTATTGAAGATGGCAGGATGTCATCACTTTGATGCACTTTTCCAATAGCTGTACCCTTATCATCATCACCCAAATTATCACTTAGTGGCCAACCTTCTGATGACAAAACTTGAAACTTGTCCTGACCCCCTTATTACTGGCAAATAGACTATCATGGAACATCTAACCAAAGACTTACCATTTTAGTATATAACCTGCCAAATCTTGGTCTGTTGGGATAGTATTGTCAGCTTCATTTGGCAAAAACTCTGAGGAAATGGATTGCCATGATAAACCAGTGGAGTAGGTATTGGAAGATTTTTGTGATTTCTTTGATCATACTAGTCTGAGTCAGATTTGTTATGTTTCTGAGAGATAAGAGTACATCTAGTTCAAAACCACAGGCATCTCAGAGTTCATAAATTTTCACAGAAATGCATTTACTAATGTTACAAGAATTCCTTTAACTTTTTTTTCACACGGAAACCTACCAATTCTATTTCAAGACAGTGTTCTAAATGGTTAAGATTCCTGAATAAAAATTGCACTAACATTCCATAAGAATGTAAGGAATTGCAATTTTCTCCTAATTGGTTTCCCTATATCCAGTATCTTCCATCTCCCAAGTACACATAACACAGCTGTCAATGTAATCCTTCTAAAGCATAGATCTAATGATGCTAGTCCCCTACTCAAAAATATTTTCAGTGCTACCCTATTGTCTCAAGAACAAAATACAAACTTCTCTCTCATTCTGGCCTAAGAAGTCTAAAATTGTTAATAAGCCAACTCCAAATACCTCTCCATGTTTTCTTCCTAATGCTTACCTTCATGAACTTTGATTCCATTCAAACTAGATTATTAGGATCACAGATTTAGGATCAGAAGAGAGCTCAGATTATCTAGTTCTACTTCACTTTAGAAATGAGAAAATAGGTCCCCAGATTACACAGGATTTAAATAATAGAGTTAGAATTTGAAGCTAGGTTCACTGACTCTAAATCTAGCATATTTTTTGACTGTACACCACTGCTTCTCTCTCTTATATAAACTGTTCTCTATATCTAAAAAATATTTCCTCTTCACTTATACCCCCGCTCAGTTCAGACAACCTCCTCTATATGAAGCCTTTTCCAATAGCCTCTGTCATAAGAACATTTTCCTTCCTCCAATTACATTACATTTACTTATCTGGGTATAACTGATATCCCTATTTAATGACAGAAACTATTGAGCTTTTGTCTTTGTGCCCCTTGTACTTATAACAGTGCTTTGATCACAGTAGGTATTTAATGTTGAAAATAACTGACTGGCTGGAAATTGAAGCCCAGCTTAACATCTGGCAATTGGCTGGAGTACTGGATAGAAATAACAATAGTTAAGGATCAAAAAGACTTGAATTCAAATTTTGCTTCAGATACTTAAAAACTGTACACAGCTCAGTCTCAGTTTCCTCATATTCAAACTTTAGAGGTTAGAGACAATTGCCTCTATGATACTTTTCAACCCTGATTTTATGATCCTATAACTTTAAATTCCCAGAAAATTTGCTCTTGTTCCAGGGAAATTCTACCTTTGTAGCAATTCCTTCCTGCATTTAAAATCTTCCTGACTCCTAACCATTGTCATGAGGTAAAAAGCTGCTAAATTTATTATCCACTATCAGATTTGGCTGGCTAGACTCAGAGGTTTAATCTATCTAATTGTTAGTTACTTTTATTCCCATTTCTGCCACTGCCATTATTCCTAGGTGCCCTTGCCCTAACATCTATACTCATATTCTCCTTTTCACTCTACCAAAATATACTCCAATGTTAATCTTCTAAAGTTTATTTACAAATAAGGTAGTAAAGCACAGTTCACCACTGCCCTTGGACTCTAAAAGAATTGGGTTTCATTCCTAGCCTTTCATTGTACTAGCTGTATAACCCTGGAAAAATCATTTAACCTCTCAGTACTTTAGGCAACCCTCAGGTTTAGCAGAGAGAGTTTTTTTTTTTTAATCCAGAAGTCCCTATACCAGAAAAATCATAATTATTGTCTTCTTTCTTTAAAGATCATAAGGAAAAGAATATGAATTCAGAAAGAATCTATAAAAAATAAAGTAATTCAAAGAATAAAAAAAGAAACTGCCCAAAGAAAACTAGATAGCATTTGTATTTATGAACATATCCTTGGCTACTTAAAATTCTTGGATGAATCTTTTCTTCTCTCTCTTCTATGCCCTTCCCCCATTCTCTTCTACAGCACTATATCATCCTGTTCTTGCTGGATTCCAGAATAGCATCTTTTTCCTCTGAACACTGCCAATCTGAGACTGCAAACTGTAGCACCATGGACAGAGTTCAAAATCTACTCTACAATCTCAGGCTCACTCTCAGCCAATCAAGAAATCTCTTGACAGATGGTAAATTTTTAATACTCCAATGCCATCTTATGCTTAATTACTCTAAATAATTGCTACCAATTGAACAAAAGGAAAGAGGAGGAAAAGAGACCTTAAAAAAAAAACTTATAGTTTCCTCTCCCTATCATTCAACAATGAATTAATTCAATCCAAGACTCAGTTCACAAGAAAGAACATAATCTTCATAGAGCTTTTAGGTGAATGTTCTAGGACAAGGACAATATCCAGCAGATGTTATGGTGTAACAATAAATAACTCCATGCACCATGCTTTCTCCAACTAGAGCTTTCCTAGAAAGTCCTTTCTTTCAGAGCAGCCCTTATTTCAGATCATTCCCAATTGGGGAAATATGTTCAGAAAACTAGGTTAGCATTGGGTAGACCTGAAGATTTAGTGAGCACAAAGCCACTCAGTATGAACTTCATGATGAATTTGGTCAATTCTCCTATCTTCTTCCTACTACCCTATGGCTACTCCAAAATAGATTAGCTCTACCCCAGTCCAGTTATAGACCTGTGGTTCAGAGCCAGTTACAAGAAATAAAAGGAGACAGGAGAATTTACTTAATACCAGGCTTTAAGGTATCAGTTTAGAATTGTCTTCAGAATTTAGATACTCCAAATGAAAGGTCCATAAGATTTTAATTCTTCCTAATGGAATCTTGGTATAAAACTCATTACATTATGTTTTCATCTGATATGTCTGAAAGATCAGATGTATAAGAAAGATTTTTACCTTGCTGGTTATGAATTACTTTATAATTCATCTTTATGTTGAGTCTTAAATACATCCTCTAATCTGTCATAAATAAATAAATACTTTCACTTCTCCAAATAAATATTGTAATCAATTATGTTCCCTGGGCAAGCTATTTCATGATTTGCTGCATAATCGTTACTTTTTTTTTTTAACCATCCTTACCAACTGACTGGTTATTAAAATGGGCACATTAAGGATTTTAAGTGAATAATTCAGCATTTGAAGATCGCTTTTGCCTCCAAATCATAATGGATCTTACTAAAAGATTCTTCAGACATAGTCCAACTACTATTCTCTGTTATTATATTATTAACAAACACAATACGAAAAGGGTAATACTGACAATGCTTGAATCCATTGCCCAGAACACATTTTGTGAAAATGGAAAGCATACAGGAATCACTGTATGAAAAAGATTGCACTGGGAATAACAACTTGTTATTACAAATGCTATTTAATTAAAAGAAATTTATAGCAGATTAGCTTTGCCATTACTTTCAGTAATTTTCAAAAAAACAACAAAAACTATATTATTGCCTGGCGCTGTCTGTTATCTTATCTTCATATGTAGTAATTTGTTAAATGGTACTTTGCATAAATTAATGAAAAGACTTGAATTTGTCTAAACATGGGGGAATTTCCAAACCCACTGAAGTGGAATCTCTGTAGTTCTGTTATTTCTATATATTTCCCAAGAAATAAAGATGCAGCATAGTATAGGGGAAAGAATACTAGATGTAGAACTGAATGATCAGTTCTATCTCTGAGCTTAACATTTTCTATATGTATGATTGTGGACAAAGCACTTCACCTTTGTCAACCTTGATTTCCCCATTAGTAAAATATAGCTAATGTAAACTGTGACCTAATTCTTCAATCTCAGGTATGAATTTACAAAGACCAGGTTCAATCTTGAGGACAGGTCAAAAATTACAACTTCAGTTCAATTTTGCCTACTTAGATTTCCCTCTGGGCAATGCAAACATAGACATGAGTATGAGTTCCCACACAAGCATTCAAAGTTTCAATGTATATTAGACATAGCATACTTTATTTCACCCCATAGAAACTAATTTTTAAAAATCAACATAAATAGCATACAATACTCATACAAATTTTGCACATTTCTTCTCCTCAACTCCAAGTGATTCTTATTTTTCCCAGAGAACCATACATAGCTCCCTAAATTCCAAGTGACACCTTATGGTTTGAATTTCACCTTCTCCAAGAAATTTTAGATTTGCACTTTCAAAAAAAAGCTGATAATAATGGTGGAGAGTAAAGTTCTAGTCTTTTGGTCCCCTTATTTTGAGGTTTCGTTTTCTGCTGTTTTTTATGGTTCATAGGGCACATACAAGAATATAAACACTTGGTGACAAGAATTATTTGACTTTTGTCTTTGTAGAGACAATAGAGACAATGCTTGAATGATATTATTCTTTTAGATTCTTCTATATTTAGGTGAGTAACTAATGCTTGTTAAATCATCAATATGCTATTCTCTCTTCTCCAACTCATCCCTTTCTCTCTCTCAAAAAAGCTGTTTCGGAATTCTTTAATTTGGGGTTAGGAGAGAAATAACTTCACTGCTGTGCAGTTTAGGAACTTCTCTTCTCTTGGAGACTGGGTCAGAGAACTCAAAATTATCAAAGAAATTCACTGTCCTCTATTCAGGAAGCTGGAGCTCAGGAACTCCTATCATCTTATCACAAAGGTTCCCCTTTCCATAGTTACAATCCCTCAGGCAAAGGTCCAACTCTCTAGTGAAGGTTCCTTTTCATTGGCCTAACATAAAAGGGTTGATCCAACCCTGTCAGAGCCAACTAATTTGTCCAATTGATCCATAATAGCTCAAGTCAATCAACTGATCCCCAACTGTAAAAATACAATCAAAGTTCCAAATCAAAGCTCACTATCTCATAAATACATCAAGCAGATCAGTAAAGCCCCCAGATAACTCTCTGCCTTAAAAGTACTGGCATTATCTACTAAACAGGATTATTATGAGAATCAAATGAGATAATATATGTGAAAGTACTCTGTAGCGGGAAAGTGCTAAATAAATAGCTTGATTACTAATGGATGCCTATAAAGTTAGTGCCTGATACATTAAAATTCATTTATAAAAATAAGTTTCCAAATGCAAGAGCTCAGAGTATGACAGGGCAAAGTAGCAATTTCAAACATATATATTTTATACATTGGGGAAACTTATGTAACCTCCATTCATACTTAAAGCTTGGGAAGGAGCAGGGTGTGCAGAACTGTATTTCTAAAACTACAGTTCACTACAATTACCCCCAACCATTCCCATGGTATGCATTCTCTATTGATTATTCATTGATATAAATTACCTAATCACAATAAATTTTAGGAAAAGGTGACAAACTAAGAAGAGTTGGTACAAACATCAGCTCAAATTTGCAGGTCACTCTCACAAGCACATACATAATCCAGGGAAAATCAGATATAAACTTATTGCATATATAGCACAGGGGTTAACTCACAATCTCTGGACTAAATATTTGTGGAGTTCTATTATCCACTTCAAAAGACCCTAATGGTGTTTCACTTAGGCATGCTGTAGTTTCCGGCAGTTCTCATTACAGTCTTACAGCTGCTTCTTTCAGTGATTCTATATTGTCCACTTCTCCCAGTTCAGACACTGCAAATAGTCACTGCTGTTCTAGGGACACTATAAGAATACCAAGGTGAAGTACCAAATCTTTCAGGCTTTTAAACTTCACAAGGTCATTTTCTGGCTGAGGAGAGGGAAGCAGGAGAAAGAGGTTCTCTTTCTCTTCTTTTCCCAAGCAATTCTCTTTCATAGGTTTAGCTTACATGGAACTGTTATTTTATACATTATACCAGATAAAGGATGATGAGTCACTTCAGCCAATACCAATATACTTCCTGTGAAACATTATTCAATTTCATCTAATCGTTTTCATTTCAGTCAGCAGCAGGATTTATGTTAGCATTCTGGTAGTTCAGGTTTAATATTGGAGCTAGAACACTCACAAAATCATTGAAGAGTTAACAAAAGGATGGTTTATCTTGCCTAACACAGCAAAGATACACTACAAAGATAAAAAGATATATTGACACTTAGCTTGTATGGATATCAGACCAATTTCTCCCCTCTTAAAACTCTCTCTTATCTTTTTTATATGAAAACATCTCTGATCATCTGGGCAGAGTTTGATAACTTATATGGTCTTCAAATATCTTCAAAAAATACCAAGTGAAAGAGAACCAAATCCATATGGTTAAGACTTTTATGCCCTTAGGTGATTAGGACATCAACAAAAATAAAAATAAACCAGAACAGAAGACTAAAACTAAGGTAGGCCTTAGTTTAGTGCCTCTGCACAGTTGAACTCTCCCCTCACAATATAATACTTGTGACTAGGTCCAGCAGTAGTCTGTGGAAACTCAATTACACACAATCCAACAAACTCAAAGCTTGGGAAGGAGCAGGGTGTGCAGAACTGTATTTCTAAAACTACAGTTCACTACAATTACCCCCAACCATTCCCATGGTATGCATTCTCTATTGATTATTCATTGATATAAATTACCTAATCACAATAAATTTTAGGAAAAGGTGACAAACTAAGAAGAGTTGGTACAAACATCAGCTCAAATTTGCAGGTCACTCTCACAAGCACATACATAATCCAGGGAAAATCAGATATAAACTTATTGCATATATAGCACAGGGGTTAACTCACAATCTCTGGACTAAATATTTGTGGAGTTCTATTATCCACTTCAAAAGACCCTAATGGTGTTTCACTTAGGCATGCTGTAGTTTCCGGCAGTTCTCATTACAGTCTTACAGCTGCTTCTTTCAGTGATTCTATATTGTCCACTTCTCCCAGTTCAGACACTGCAAATAGTCACTGCTGTTCTAGGGACACTATAAGAATACCAAGGTGAAGTACCAAATCTTTCAGGCTTTTAAACTTCACAAGGTCATTTTCTGGCTGAGGAGAGGGAAGCAGGAGAAAGAGGTTCTCTTTCTCTTCTTTTCCCAAGCAATTCTCTTTCATAGGTTTAGCTTACATGGAACTGTTATTTTATACATTATACCAGATAAAGGATGATGAGTCACTTCAGCCAATACCAATATACTTCCTGTGAAACATTATTCAATTTCATCTAATCGTTTTCATTTCAGTCAGCAGCAGGATTTATGTTAGCATTCTGGTAGTTCAGGTTTAATATTGGAGCTAGAACACTCACAAAATCATTGAAGAGTTAACAAAAGGATGGTTTATCTTGCCTAACACAGCAAAGATACACTACAAAGATAAAAAGATATATTGACACTTAGCTTGTATGGATATCAGACCAATTTCTCCCCTCTTAAAACTCTCTCTTATCTTTTTTATATGAAAACATCTCTGATCATCTGGGCAGAGTTTGATAACTTATATGGTCTTCAAATATCTTCAAAAAATACCAAGTGAAAGAGAACCAAATCCATATGGTTAAGACTTTTATGCCCTTAGGTGATTAGGACATCAACAAAAATAAAAATAAACCAGAACAGAAGACTAAAACTAAGGTAGGCCTTAGTTTAGTGCCTCTGCACAGTTGAACTCTCCCCTCACAATATAATACTTGTGACTAGGTCCAGCAGTAGTCTGTGGAAACTCAATTACACACAATCCAACAAACTCAAACTGGACATGTAATTTGCCAAGAGAGTAGACTAAGATAGCAGTGAACAAACTTCTTCAAAAATCATTCTACTTTGAAAGCCCCCAAAACTTACAGGTCTCCAAAATAAATTATGAAAATAACAAAAGGACATTAAAGCCAAAATTCAAGTCAGATTCTTCCTCCCTTCCCCAAAGAAGAGCAGAATCCAACACTAATATAAAGTTCAAAGTCAAAAAGCAGACTGGAGAGCTGGTTGAGTAAAGACAGAACTGAGTTGAGTTCTCCCCAAATTCCCCAAAGAACTTTAAAGTAATATTTCAAATTTAATTCTGGAATAAAAGAGCCAAGAAAAGTTCAAAGTGACACATTCTTCTAGCCCAAGACAATTTAGGAGGTCAGAAAGAGAGATCTATGACGTAGAAATAGAGTCCACATGGATGAAACAGCAGTGGTGGGACTAAGTGATGGCAACAAAAAAAGCAGCAGTTTGGGGAGGTCTCTAGGCAGAGACAGCAAAGGATCTGCAACTGGTCTCAAAAGATTACAGGAAACTTCATGCTACCATTTAATGCAGGAAAAAAAAAAATCCATTACTTCTGGATCACAGTTCAAGGACAAAGAGCAGTACTTTCTGCAAAGGGGAACAGGGACCCTGAGGAGCACAATCACTTCTGATCTCAAGGAATCAGAAATCCTTAGAAAAAGTTCTGTGTTCTGAATGAAAGTAGCAAGTTTAATATAAAGTTCAAAATCAAGAAACAAAATGGAAAAATGAACAAGAAAAAAAAAAAGAACCTGACCAAAAAGCTACTAAAATGACAAGAAAGATCAAGACAAACTCAGATGAAGACAATGAAGTCAAAACAGTTACAACCAAAGCCTCAAAGGAGAAAAATGTGAATTGGACATTAGCCCAACAAAAATTTCTAGAAGAGCTAAAAAATTATTGTTAAAGTCAAATAGGAGTGGTAGAAGAAAAAAGTGAAGGAATGAAAGTACAGGAAGACAATTACAGACAATTAAAAGTTTGATAAAAAAAAAAAGCACAAAAAATGAAAAAAACAGAAATATTTTAAAAAGTTGAATTGGCCTGATGGAAAAAGAAATTCAAAAACTCTCTGATGAAAAAAACTCCTTAAAAAAGCATAATTCTGGGGCAGCTAAGTGGCACAATAGAGCATCAGCCCTGAAGTCAGGAGGACCTGAGTTCAAATTTGACCTCAGACACTTAACACTTCCTGGCTGTGTGACCCTGGGCAAATCACTTAATCCCAATTGCCTCAGCAAAAAAAGAAGAAGAAGAAGAAGAAGAAAAAGAAGAAGAAGAAGAAGAAGAAGAAGAAGAAGAATTCACCAAATGTAAAAGAAGATATAAAAGCTCACTGAAGAAAAAAATTCCTTAAAAATTAGAACTGGTAACTGGAAGCTAATAATTCCATGAGATACCAAGAAACAATAAAAATAAAGTCAAAAGATGTATAAAATAGAAGAAAATATGAAATATCTCATTAAAAAAAAACAAACCTGCTCTGGAAAATAAATTGAGGAGAGATAATTTAAGAATTATTCATTAGACTACTTGAAAGCCATGATAAAAGGAGGAGCTTCACATCATATTTGAAGAAATAATCAAGGAAAACTACCTTGATATTCCAAACCAGAATTTAATATACAACCTAAAAAATTACACTGATCACCTCCTGAAATTCCCAGAATGAAAACTACTATGAATAGCCAAATTCCAGATCAAATAGCCAGACCCCATCCCCCCAAATCAAAAAGCAAATAATACAAGCAGCCAAAAAAGAAAACTATTCAATTACTATAATCCATGGTCTTACGCAAGATTTAAGAGCTATCATATTAAAGAAGCAGAAGATATGGCGTATTCCAGAATGGCAAATTGCTGGGATTACAACCAAGAATAACCTATCTAGCAAAATAGAGTATAATCCTATAAGGGAAAAATTTATACTTAATAAAATAGAGGACTTTCAAGCATTCCTGATGAAAAGACTAGAGATGAATAACTTGATTTTCAAATATTCAACTAAAATAAAAAAGTAAATTTAAAAGAGAAATCATAAGGGTCTCAATAAAAATAAACTATTTATCTTTCTACATAGAAAGACAATGCAACTTTATTATGGCACTTCTAATATTAAAAAGTGCATGGGAATGAATAGATTATTTTGGAATGACATAAAAAATAAATAGGCAAGAGAGGTGCCTGGAAGAAAGGGGAAGGAAGAAGAAAAATGGGGGAAATTATCTCACATTTAAAAATGCACAAGAAAGAGGTTTTACAATGGAGGGGGAAATGATGGGGAAGGAAAGGCAAATAAGATTTAAATCTCACTCATATCTACATTGGTTCAAAAAGGGGAAATAAATATACATTCAACTAGTAATAAAAATCTATTTTACACAAATGGGGAGTAGATGGGGAACAAAATAAGAGCAAGAAGGAAATGATAAAAAGGAGGCAGGATAAAAGAAGGCAGTGAAAAGAATCAAAACAGACTTTACAGAATCAGAGAGACAGAGAAAGAGAGAGAGGGAGGAAGAGAAGGAGAGAAAGGAAAGGATGAGAGGGGAGAGAGCAATGAATGAAAATAGGATAGAGAGAAATGCTTAGTAATCAAAATTCTGAATGTGAAGAGTTCATCCATAAAACAGAAGTTGAAAGTAAAATAGATTAGAAAACAGAATTTAACACTGTTACTTACAAGAGGCACACAGAAATACAGAGAGAGAGAGAGAGAGAGAGAGAGAGAGTATGAGCTGGAGTTAAATCTATCATGCTTCAGCTGATTTTTTTTTTAAAGGCATGCTTTGCACTCATGATCTCAGAAATAGCAAAAACAGATCTAATTAAAAAGGATGAGAGATAAAATTACATTTTGCTAAAAGGAACCAAAGATGATAAGGTAATAGCAATACTAAATGTATAATCACTAAACATAATAGCATTCAAATTCTTTAAAAGTTAAATGGATAAATAAATAAGATAGTAAAACTATATTATACTTCCCCTTCTCAGAATTAGATAAATCTAACTGTATAATATATGAGAAAAAAGTTAAGGAAATGAATAAAATCTGATAAAATTTGGATATGATAAACTTCTGCAGAAAACTGAATGGGAATAAAAAGGAATATACATCTTTCTCAACAGTTTTCACAAAAACTGACCATATATTAAGGCATAAAAACTTCACAACCAAGTCCACAAATATAAAAAGCACCTATTTCAGACCATAAGGCAATAAAAATGGTATCCAATAAAGAATTATGAAAGCATAGGTTAAAAATTAATTGGAAATTATATAATCTAATCCTAAAAAAAAATGAGTTGATTAAAGAACAAATCATAGAAATAATCAATAGTTTCATTAAAAGGAATGATGATAATGTGACAATTTTCTAAATTTGTGGGATACAGTCAAAAAGTACTTAAGGGAAACTTTGTATCTCTAAATATTTCCAGCAATAAAAAAGAGAAAGAACACACTGATAAACTGAGCATGTCAATTAAAAAAAAAAAACAAATTAATCATTCCCATTTAAATACAAAAATGGAAATCTTGAACATCAAAGGAGAGTTTAATAACATTGAAAGTTGTTAAAAATAGAGCTAATAAATAAAAAAGAAAAACTTTTTTGGGGGGAGAAAAAAAAGACAAATTTTTGGTTAGTTTGATTTTAAAAGAGAAAGCCAAGTTGCTAGTTTCAAAAAAATGAAAAAGGTGAGCACACCACTGATGAAGATGAAATATTTTTCTCCAATGAAGAAATGAAATTATCACTCTTTGCAGATGATATGATAGTATTTTTGGAGAATCCTAGAGAATCAACTAAAAACTAGTTGAAGTAATTAGCTTGAAACTTAAGCAAAGTTGCAAGATATGAAATAAATTGTTAGCATTTCTGTATATTATCAACAAAACCTAGCAGCAAGAGATAGAAAGAGAAATTACATTTAAAATAACTGTAAATGATGTAAATTACATAGGAGTCAATCCCAAGACAAATTCAGAATATATGAACACAGTTGCAAAACACTTTTCATATAAATATGTATCAAATTAAACAGCTGGAGAAATATAACTTGTTTATAGGTAGGTCAAAACAATATAATAAAAATGGTAATTCTATCTAATTTAATTTACTTATTCAATACTGTACCAATAAAGCTACTAAAGAATCATTTTATAGACCTAAAAAAAAATGGTAACAAAATTTGTCTGGAAGAACAAAAGGTCAAAAAATATCAAGGCAATTAATGAAAAACAAATATGAAGGAAGGTACTATTAGTCTAGTAGATTTCAAAACATATTCCAAAATAATAATCATCAAAACATAGGTTAAAAATTAATTGGAAATTATATAATCTAATCCTAAAAAAAAATGAGTTGATTAAAGAACAAATCATAGAAATAATCAATAGTTTCATTAAAAGGAATGATGATAATGTGACAATTTTCTAAATTTGTGGGATACAGTCAAAAAGTACTTAAGGGAAACTTTGTATCTCTAAATATTTCCAGCAATAAAAAAGAGAAAGAACACACTGATAAACTGAGCATGTCAATTAAAAAAAAAAAACAAATTAATCATTCCCATTTAAATACAAAAATGGAAATCTTGAACATCAAAGGAGAGTTTAATAACATTGAAAGTTGTTAAAAATAGAGCTAATAAATAAAAAAGAAAAACTTTTTTGGGGGGAGAAAAAAAAGACAAATTTTTGGTTAGTTTGATTTTAAAAGAGAAAGCCAAGTTGCTAGTTTCAAAAAAATGAAAAAGGTGAGCACACCACTGATGAAGATGAAATATTTTTCTCCAATGAAGAAATGAAATTATCACTCTTTGCAGATGATATGATAGTATTTTTGGAGAATCCTAGAGAATCAACTAAAAACTAGTTGAAGTAATTAGCTTGAAACTTAAGCAAAGTTGCAAGATATGAAATAAATTGTTAGCATTTCTGTATATTATCAACAAAACCTAGCAGCAAGAGATAGAAAGAGAAATTACATTTAAAATAACTGTAAATGATGTAAATTACATAGGAGTCAATCCCAAGACAAATTCAGAATATATGAACACAGTTGCAAAACACTTTTCATATAAATATGTATCAAATTAAACAGCTGGAGAAATATAACTTGTTTATAGGTAGGTCAAAACAATATAATAAAAATGGTAATTCTATCTAATTTAATTTACTTATTCAATACTGTACCAATAAAGCTACTAAAGAATCATTTTATAGACCTAAAAAAAAATGGTAACAAAATTTGTCTGGAAGAACAAAAGGTCAAAAAATATCAAGGCAATTAATGAAAAACAAATATGAAGGAAGGTACTATTAGTCTAGTAGATTTCAAAACATATTCCAAAATAATAATCATCAAAACAATATAGTACTAAAACACAGAGTGGTAGATCAGTGGAAGAGATTAAATAAACAATACACAACAGCAAATGACCAAATAGTCTAGTGTTTGATAACTCCAAAGATCCAAACTTTTGGATTAAAAACTTAATATCTGACAAAATTTTCTGGGAAAACTGCAAAGCCATTTGCAAGAAATTAGACAAGAACCAACATTTCATACCTCATAACAAAATAAGATTAAAATGGATAAGTGATTTAGACATAAAGACTGATATCCTAAATAAATGAACATGGGGAAATGCACCTGTAAGATCTTTGAATAAAAGAAGAGTTTATATACAGACAAAAGATAAGATATAATTGTGGGAAATAAAGTGGTTAATTTTAATTGTATTAAATCATAAAGATTTTATACAAACAAGACATAATGCAGACAAAATTAGAAGGAAAAGAGGAAATTGGGATAAAAAACTTTACGGCAAGTTTCTTTGATAAAGATCTCATTTCTCAGATAAGTAAATCAAATTTATAAAAATCAGAGCCATTCTCCAGAAAATAAAAGATCACAGGAAATGAACAGCCAATTTTCAGAAAAAGAAATCCAATTTTAATTACATGAAAAAAATTATTTTAATCACTATTGATTAGAGAAATGAAAATTGAAATAATTCCAAGATGCCACCCCTTACATGTGAGACTGGTTCTTCTGACAGAAAAGGGAAATGATAAATGGTAGAGATAATGTGGAAAAATTGAGGTGAAGCTGTGAACTACTCCAACTATTCTGGAGAATAATTTGGAATTATATCGGAAGAGCCATAAAACTGTCCCTAATATCACTACTAATTTTGTACCTCAAAGAGATCAAAGAAAAGGAGAAAAGGGAAAATGATCTTTTTTTTTTTTTTTTTTTTAATGAGGCAATTGAGATCAAGTGACTTGCCTAAGGTCACACAGCTAGTAAGTATTAAACGTCTGAGGCAGATTTGAACCTAAGATTCCTGCCTTTCCAACAAATTTAAAAATTAGACATTGCCTGACAGGAGATGAACTCAATAGTGGCATTCTATTTCAATTTTATTTTATTTTCAGTTCCACATTCTTTAGCTCCTCTTCCCACTGAAAAAGACTTTCAATGTTTGGCATATTGTAGGAGTTTAAATTGCTCATTAACTTGCTGACTTGTGAAAATGGGCTGTTATGTGCCTTAAGAAATCTCTCTGGCTCCAGGAGTGACCTGCTTTGTGTGGAAACAGGCAAGTTCATGAAACCTAGGAAAGTGGTGCTGGTCCTGGCCTGAAGGTACTCCTGATGCAAGGCCATCATTGTGAAGAACATTGATGATGGGACCTCAGAGAAGCCCTACAGCCATGCCTTGGTGGCAGGTATCAGCCACTACGCTTGCAAAGTGATTGCAGCAAAATCAAGTCCTTCATGAAAGTTTGTAACTACAATCACCTTGTACCCACTAGATACTCTATGGATATCCCATTGGACAAAACAATTGTCAACAAGGATATGTTCCATGACCCTGCACTAAAATGTAAGGTGAGGAGGGAAGTCAAGGTCAAATCAGAGGAAAGGTATAAGATGGACAAAAGCAAGTGGTTAGTAAATAAAATGTTTATTAAAAATGAAAAGAAATCTCTCTAGAAGCTGGTCTCCACCATCATTCTCCCCTGTTTGATCTCTGGGAATATCAAATATTCCATTCAGATTGGTCATGCTATTGTCCAATACCAGTTTTCCACTACAAATTTATTTATTTATTTATTTTTTGCTGGGGCAATTGGGATTAAGTGACTTGCCCAGGTAGGAAGTCTTAAATGTCTGGGATCAGATTTGAATTTAGGTCTTCCTGACTTCAGGGCTGGTACTCTATCCACTGTGCCACTTACTTGCCCTTACAAATTTATTTTAAGGATATTTAACACCTTTTCTTCCTTGAGAAAACACTGCTACCCAGTCACTCAATTCAATATATATTACCTCTATCTTCACCTCTTTGAAAACTTCATTTCTTACAGTTCTATCTTAGTAATAATATACACCTTAAATTACAATAACATAATTCATTTGTCTCAGATTTATAGAACCATAATTTGGTATCTACAGACTAAATTCCTTGCAAAAGGTTCCTAATACTCTCTATCTCTTTCTTCAGATGTTTTATCTTTCCTCTAATCCTATCTAATATCTACTATCTAATCCTACCCTAAACTGTTATACTTTGAGGACTGGTTATCATTTGCCCTCTGATGAAAAGACCCTTGATATCTTCTTTCTTAATGCCTTATATGGTTTTATTCATTGTTCCAGAATCATAGTTTCTCCTACCATAATTCCATCATCCATCCTGTCAATGCAAATTTGACAACCTATGCTAAAAGACTTCCCTTTGATACTTTTTCAAAAGAAGAGATCAAACTCCAACAAACTACTTTCTCTACACAATAACTATTTATGATTTTCTACTATTTCAAGCAATTAGGTGGTATAATGGTTAGAATGCTGAGGCTGGAATCAAGAACTCTCATTTTCCTACGTCAAATCTAGCCTCTGACACTTACTAGCTGTGTGATGCTAGGTAAATGACTTAATCCTATTTGCTTGAGTTTCCTCATCTGTAAAATAAGCTGACGAAGCAATGGTAAAGCACTCAAGTATCTCAGCCAAGAAAACCACAAATAGGGTCATGAAGATTAGGATATGCCAGAAACAACCAAACAAAATCAACACTACCTGTTTAGAGTTCATTGAAATGCAAACTTTATCCATTCCATTTGGGAAAAGTAGTAGTACATTCAACATAAATTGTCATCTCTTCAAAAGCAGGCATGAATTTCTTATTAGTTCACTGAATAAACTCTGAAACTTATCCAATAAATAAGAACATACTGGTTTCTCTAATAAGCTGGGGATCTTCTGCTGTTCCAGTATCTTCAGACACTCACGCTTACTGTGTGTCTCTTTTGAGCTGCTCTCAGCTGGTCTTAATTCCATTCAACAATGACTCTTAAAAAAATATTTATTTAATACCTGTTATATAAATGAAAAGAAGGTAGGTCAGTTTCATGGCAAGATCAAGGTAGGAACATTCAGTGTGTTCCAATGCTACATTGTTGTAATGTCAAAACCAAAACAAAACATTGAGCAGTTGTCTCTTATAGAGAAAAAGAACCGATACAAGTATTTATACAAAAAAATAGAGGGAGAGGAGATTGTAATCTGCATCACTGGAGGAAGTATCCATATTGATGAGATCAAAGACAAATCAAAGTTTAGAAAAGGTACTATGTCACACTGAAGATGAAAAAATTAATGACACATTCTCTGACTTCAATTTCTTATAACTTCTCAAGATGTTGGTATTCAAGAAATCTTAATTGGCCATTCAGTATCTCAATAATGCATTTTTGGAATCTCAGTCATAAGATCGTAGGATTATAGAGTTTGAACTGAAAGAGACTTTAGAGTTCAGCTTAACCTTCCTGATATGAGTGGCCATTCTGTCAATATTTCCCCAACATTGTTAGAAATTCATTTAACAATAAATATATTAGCCAGTACTTGGAAAATAATGTATTTTGCCTATTTTTGTTGACATTATTAACTGATGACAAAGAAGAAAACTTCTTAATAAACATTTTACATCTTTTTAAATTGTAGTACCACATTTTTCTGCCTCCAAATCTCCATTGCTTTAATGACACAGGAACTTAGAAAGTGCCTGAGAAGTATCACCTTGCTGACATTCAGTTAATCAACAAGCATTTGTTCTGGGCAATAGTCCTTGCCCTCAGAGGGCATGCTATAAGAAGAGAGAATGTACACATAAGTCTATACAAAATAAATACAAGGTGAGGGGAGAAAGGAGTCACTTTTAGGTGTGGGGATCAAGAAAGATTTCACATTAAAATTGCTTCTTGAAATGATAATTGCAGACATGGAACATACAGGATACTGACATAAAGTGCCTGACTTTAGAATCTGCTATACTTAAGAAGTCCCTTATATCACTTTTTATAGTTATTGTTGACTAAATTTTCTCCTAAAAGTTGGTTTGGAAAGCATTTTTTAAATGAACAATTCTATTTAGTTAGCTTTCAGAGTTTTGCAGATTTATCAAGTCCTTTGTCTAAAACAGTGCAATCCCCAAAGCATCTGTTATGTGCCTACTGAGTGTATGGTACTCTACTTGGGTACAAGGGTAAACTGGAAAAAATGTTCCTGCATGAATATAAGAATGAATTTACATTTATGGAGATACAGAATTGGAAAGGACCCCAGGGATCATCAAGTCCAGCACCTACATTTTGTAGATGAAGAAGCAGAGAAAGTGTCAATTCCTAGAGTTAAGTCAATATTGAATCTAAGTTGTCTTACTCTAAATCCAACAGACTTTCCACTACTCCATTTCAACTTAGTAGGAAATAGGGGACGGAGTATAACATTTCATCATCATATATATCAACTAACAAGCATTTATTAAGCAACTATTATGTGCCAGAAACTAGAGATATAAAGAAAACCAATTAAATATCCCAAGTCCTCAAGGAGCTTACATTCTATCAGGGAAAACATACATACACACACACCATATGAACATTACACATATTAAATGGTCATATGTATATGCAGCATACATGTGATGATTATAATGTGCATTATATATGTATTGCTATATATTATTATGGTTGCAATATACACTTATTGTGATTACTATATGTATTGTATGTGCACATAATTGTAGAATTATTATTATTATTATTAGTAGTAGTAGTGGTGATGGAAAACCCTTGTATTTAAAGAAGCCAGCCATCTCCACTAAATGCCAATCAGGGGGAAGGAGAGCAGTCACCCACCCCTCCAAAATTAGAGATAATGTCCTCGTAAATGAAAGAATGGAAAAAGCAAATCTCCTGTCCTCAGGGAGCTTACATCCAAATAGATTCAGTGAGATTGATAGGTTGATATGATGGCTAGAATGCTGAACTAGGGAGCCAGGAAATCTTGTTGTTCCCTTATCCCACCATGGTCAAAACCCCACAGAAATCCATACTAGGTATACCACAGAAATCAGCCAATAAGCAAGTAGCACCAACAGGATATAGAAGAATGCACTGAATATATCTTTCCCCCTAATATGGTGTCTACACAATGTCTTTTGGGTGAACTTATAATGGTTAGGCTAATACCATTACCATATATTAATACCATCACCATCCTCCCCATGTGTGTGTGTGGGGGTATTCTGGATAACCACATGCACAGTTCCATCAAGGTTTCAGGATCTCCCCATGTTAACAACCTCCTCCTATAACTTCAAAATCTACATACTTTGTGATATAACCAGATTCCTAAATATCTTTGTCTTTCTATGGTGTGTCTCTAACTCCTTAAAGGAGCTCAACCTGCTCTGAAAGTATGATTCTCAATAAATCTTAATAAATGCCTTTATTTGATTTGGAGACAGCCTGAGCTCTGAATTCTTTCAGACAACACCACAGATTACCTGCTTGAACCCCCACAAAAGAATAACAATGGGAATTTTTCAAAGGAATTCAAGTTATCAATAATATATGAAAAAAGAATCAAATCACAAATATTTAGAGAAATGCAAATTAAAACTCTGAAGTTGCTAAAAGTACACATCAGACTGGCAGAGCTGACAAAAGAAAACAGGAAGTGTTTACAAGTCATGTATTATGTGTTTGGTGAAGCTGTGAGTTGCTCTAATTTTAAAAAGCATTTTTTAACTGTACCCATTAAGTTCCTAAATTGTATATCCCTTTAGACACGACTATTATTCCCCAAAGAGATCAAAGGAAAAGGCAAAGAATCCATTTGTACAAAAATATTTATGGTAGTTAGGATGAACATGGACAAAAGCTACACAGGGTGAGATATGCTTGGTCTGTGACCTACAAAAGAACATTCACATCAATAATATCATGGATAGATAGAGTACTATTGCATTGGAGGAATTTAGTTTCATAAGATTTCTCTCCAATGTGACTTCAATGTATTTGTAGCCAGCAGAAAGACTTAGGAGGAAGATAAGGAGATATTGAAAACTGCAGAAAGGAGGGAAGATTATGGGGACATCCACTAGAGGAACAGGAAGAGACAATTCTTTATCAGACACTTCAAGAAGTGGTGGGATGAAATTATGGATTTTTGAGACATAAAATAAAAAAGAAGAGGACACTCACTGAGAACAATTTTTTTTTTGTTTTTGTTTTTGTTTTCAATGAAATTCAATCAGAGAAATCTTCTGATGAAAGGTGGTAGGTAGTATTATATAGAAGATTTACAGACAGAACACAAAATTTGGAATTGCCTCAATAGAGAATCAATTGGGAAAAGAAAAAAAATTTTCATGAGGGTCCACAAGATTAGATAACAAATTTTAGTGGATCCAGACAGCACAGAAGTATGATTTCCTCTAGGTATTGGTTCAGCAGCTCTCAAGTAGAAGAGACAGGTTTTGACAAGGTATGAGCAGAAATAGGAAAGGATAAAAATTAAAGAGTAAAGCACTAACAACTGGAAAAAGGTTTCTCCCAGAAGATAGAATGTAAAGAAACCAGAAATTCTAAGTAGCAGAAAAGAAAGCACTCCAGGTATGGGACAAAGTCTACTTCTAACATACCAGAAGGAAATGGATAACTGAATGTGGGGAACAGATCACTTGGTCAGGTGCCATCTTTGAGTTTGATGTCAAGAAAACTCAAAATGAAATATAGTTCATATTCAGATCTCAGATTTGATTTTGGAGGGAAACTGAGAGAAGTATACCATATGTATTTCTATTTGGTCTCTTTCCTTATGGAAAATCCTATGTTTAATCTAAATGGATGACATCCCCTTTATTTTTTAACTAATATTATTAGTTCAGTGTGAAATGTTAATTGTTCTCATTACTGACAAAATGATTATTGCAGAAATTATAAATTAATATTTTATGCTTTATAAATGAGTAGGAAATGGAATTTTATCATGAAATAAAAAGCAAAGCCTAGTTTAGGGAAAATATATTTCTTTTCTTATAAACTCCAATGTATTCATTTCCCCCCTTTAAAAATGGAAACTTTAGCCATTTAAAGATTCAAAGAAAGCCTGACCTTAGTTTTTTTTTTTTTTTTAAGTAAATGGTCTTTTTCAGAGAAATCTGGAATCACTCTTATTTATTAGAGTCACAAACTAGACCTAAATTATCTTTGCAACTTTATTTCACAATATTCTCCTTCACATACTTATGATCCAATGAAATTGGTCATCTTATTTTTTCCTAAATATGGCATTCTCCCATTCTGTAGTTTTGCTTTAACATAGTCTGTCTTTCCTCATCTCACCACCCCCAGTCCCTAGAACATACTCCTCTTCCCAGTCACCTCTTTCCTTTCAAATTAAATTAAAATGTCACTTTCTTCATGAAGCATTTCTTGATGCTCTCAGGTACTGGTACCTTAGCAGACAAATTGTCTTGATAGATTACATACACACCTATAGATAAGTGTTGCCTCTCCCTATTTAAAACAAGCTCCTCAAAAGCAAGGAGAGTTTGATTTCTTTCTTTGTATATGCAGTAGGAATTTGATAAATGTTTGTTGATTGATCAACTCAATTAAATTAACTCTAAGGCACTAGGGGCCTTCAATTTTAAATAAAAGTGAAAAGAAACAGAATTTCAAAAAATGTTTGATCCTTCTCCAAACTGGAAGATACCTTAAAAGGATGTTTAGAAAAAGTTTAGTTCAACGTTCTCACATTACTGCTTTAGTTTTGTTTGTCTGTTGTTTTTTTTCCCCAAAAAAAAATCAAAATTAGTGCTAGCTAAATTAAGAGTAGAACACTGAGGCTGTTAACATGCATAAATTTATCTGTTTAAATTGACTTGACCACTAAGGCTTAAAATACAAAACAGTAATGGCAATAAACTGGATATTTGATGGACTTTAAAAAAAAAAAAATACAAACTAGGGGCAGCTAGTTGGTGCAGTGGATAGAGCACCAGCCCTGAAGTCAGGAGGATCTGAGTTCAAATATGACCTCAGACACTTAACACTTCCTAGCTGTGTGATTCTGGGCAAATCACTTAACCTCAATTGCCTCAGGAAAAAAAAGAAAAGAAAAGAAAAAGAAAAAGAAATACAAACTGATTGGTTAAGCCAATGAAAAAAGTCTACATACCATATATAAAGCCCATTACATGCCTAAAGAGTTGGTCAAACCAAATGAAAACATAATTGAGAAATATTTAACAAATAAAAATATTCAAAAAAGATGATACCAATAGGTAGTTTTCTAAATCAATACTTTTGGGCAATTCAGGGGTTGGCACTTTTATTTGAGTTTGACAATCTATATGTCTACATCTAGAAATTTTATTATTATTATTTCAGGTGAAAGATCTCTGTAAAGAAAATTTAACTTAATCATACATAGGGCAAAACTGAAGGAAAAAAATATCAATTAAACCATTAGACAGTGGCTAAAAAATTTTATAGTAACACAAGTTTCTCATCAACATGTCTTATACTAGACCATATTCCTTGTCAAACTAGAATTAAGTGGCATACATTTCAGATTTAGCACTAGAAGATTATCTAGGCCAGAGGTGTAAAACATGCAGCTATAGTATCCTGAGTTAAGCATGAACCAGATTAAAATGTAATTGGGAAATAATGAAATAAATAAGAATAAGACATAGATAACATTGGTTCGGTAGGCCTCCTCCCAATTTTTAAACAAGTGTGATACCAGTGAACTCAGACTGACACCAGTATTTTAAAGATAGGATCCGGAGGTTCAGTGGGGTGACCTCACTTGCTCAAGGTCATTTAGATAATAAATTTGAACTCCCAGTTCTGACATCAAGTTTAGTAGTTCCCTCTGCATCTATGACTTCTGACAAACAATATAAGAAAGAAAAAACTAGGATACGGTGTTGATGCTTTCAAATTAAAGGAGAGGTATTCAATGACAATGGCATTTTAAAAATCACCAATAGTTAAAAAAAAAAAATGGAGATTATGCTTCTTCTCCCTAAAGCTGTGTTGGCATTTGATTCCAATTTCATCTCCATTTTAACTCCCTTATTCAGTGATTCCCAGTACAGAAAGTGCACAGAAAACCATACTTGTCAAATTTCAGACTCTCTCCAGCTAAAATCAGATGACAAGCTATTTGAGAAGGTTTTAGCCATTTCAGCTCTGTGGGTTTGTAAGTATTCTCTTCCCAGAATAGCAGGTTCTTTCCTCCAGAGGTGGTTTTCAGGCAAATAGATTTGCACTCCACACTCGAAAGGATCCACTTGGGGACAAGCCCTTCTTTATGCCTTAGCTTCATTACCTTAGGCATTTAGCCTGACCGGTATTTGCTTTTTTTGGTTTTAAATATTTTTGAAACAGAAGTGGATTGAAAATATATGAAGAGTAGCTAGTAAGTGGTGCAGCTGGGTTTTTTTTTTTTTTTCCTTCAAAATGAGCTACTTGTCAAGGAAAGACATCCCAAGTACTAAGGGTTTTTCATCTATCAACAAAGTACAATTTTGATGTGATTATTAGGTGAATTTACAATTGAATGAATCATAGGACCCTGTCCTGGGCTGGGCCCAGCTCAGGCTAATCTTGTAGTAGTTAGGCACAATACTGAAACAAAATAAAACACTTTAATCCAACCATTCTGGAGATAATCTGGAATTATGCCCAAAGGGCTGTCAAACTGTGCATGCTCTTTGACCCATAAGTGCCATTACTGAGTCTGTATCCCAAGGAAATCATAAAGGAGGGAAAAGGATCCACATGTACAAAAATGTTTGTAGCAGCTCTTTTTGTTCCAGCAAAGAACTGGAAAATGAGTAGATGCCCATCAATCTGGAAATTATTGAACAAGTTGTGGCATATGAAGGTAATGGAAGATTATTATTCTATAAAAAATAATGAACAAGCTGATTACAAAAAGGCCTGAAAGGTTTACCTGAACTGATATTGAGAGAAACAAGCAGAACCAGGAATACATTGTAATGGCAAGAATGTGTGACAATGAAAGGTTTACTTCTCAGTGGTCCAGTGATCCAAAGCAATCCCGATAGACTTTGGACAGAAAATGCCATCTGCATCCAGAAAAAGAATTAAGGAAACTGAATGAAAATCAACACATGCTATATTCACTTCTTTTTTTCTGTTTTTTTTTTTTTTCTTTCTCCTTTTTTTGCTCTGATTTTTCTCTCCCAACATGATTATGGTCTACCTGAAGGCCATGATCAACAAAAAGGCCTCTTCTTTCCCTATTGATAAATGGTCAAAGGATATGAATAGATAATTTTCAGATGATGAAATTAAATTAAGGTGTGCTTAAAGTAAATAAATAATTAATTGAAACAAAACAAAACAAGATACTTTTAGATCATTCAATAGAAAAGGAAAGATTAATTTATGCATGTTATTGTTACTCATTCCCTCTCATTCATATCTGACTCACTGACCCTAGTTGGAGTTTTCTTGATGGAGACATGGGAGTAATTTTTCATGTCCTTCTCCAGCTTTACAGATGAGGAAACCGAGGCAGCCAGTGTTAAGTGACAGAGTGAGTATCTGAAAACAGATTTTAACTCAGGTCTTCCTGACTCCAATCTCACAACTGAACTCCACCACATAGCTGGTACTTTTACTTGGGCTATTCAGTAAGAAGATGGAATGAAGACACTGAATTGATTCAGGTGAGTGAAGCTTTCCTTTCTGAGTTATCTAATATAGTCCTCCCCACAGAAATTATTTGGAGCTCCTCTTAGCTACTCTGTATTCAGGCAACAAAAAAATGTTGCAAACAGATGAACCTTTGGTTCTCCAAACCAATCAAAAGAAAAGTAGCTCAACTTGCATGAAAACAGGACTTGTGTCATTGCTCCTTCCACATCATACTTCCTTTGATATTCAAGAAACCTATTAGAGACAGCACTGCAGGAGAAAGAGTAAGCAATGGACTACGATAGACAAAACAGCAAATTGGTCTTTTGCTGGTATTTACTCTTCAGTCAGTGGTTGGCCAGATTTTGGGAATCAATCCCTTATCCACTGCCACTTCTCCACTCATTCCTTCTTGGTCAGAGTCTTTTGGGGGCATATCTACACTCCGTGTGCCCCGAATAACACCACCAGGACCTACACCTGTGCCTGCTGCTCCATGACCAGCACTGCTGCTGGAGTTTGTGCCATTGCCCATTCTGCCTCTGTGCTTGGGCATCGGAGTGGCACAGCAGGCTTAAGCGCTGTTTTGTTCTCCATTGATGAAGCTTAATGCCAGTTCCCGATGGCGAGTCTGAATCTGCACTATTGGGTAGACTGTAGAGCACTGCTAATGTTGGGACCCATCTATGTCCTCCTAGGCTAGGGTCAAGTGCTGTGGTCCATAGTGTCACTAGCCCTGGCTTGTCTACCAGTCCATGAAGTCAGGAAGTGTCACAAAGTGACAAAAGTGTCACCTGCCTATCAATGGTTATTTTCTGCAATGCAGGAAATTCCTCATGCTGACGAATGGTTTCCAAAAAGGAACCCAGGAGCTCCTAATAGCTCTAGCTCACAAAGTTGCCATTTAGACTAGAAACATCTAGTTTAGGATCATCCACCTGAGTTTAAGAGATAAAGGCAAACAAAAACAACAAAGTCAAAAATTGCAGGACAGCGTGGGTGCTGGTGCAGTTAATAACCGCTGAGTCTCCAAAATCTTTTCAGGGGGTTTCTACATGGTCTAAAGTATTTTCAGAAATTTTAATTTTTAATATCATAATTATTAATATATAGCACAAACCAAAATTTCTTTAGGTCATTCTTAATAATTTTTAAGAATGTAAAGGAATATAATTTTGGAAATATATATAGAAAAATTAAACATGTTCACAAATATTGCATTACTTGTTGCCTAGGAGAGGGAATGGGTGAAACATTAAAAAAAAACACAAAAAAAATTTTGCAAGGGAATGTTGAAAACTATCTTTGGATATATGTGAATATAAAAAGTTATTATTATTTTTTTAAAGAGATCAAAAAGTTTGACAACTGCTAGGCTAGAAAGTTACAGAGGCAGCTAGGTAGCTCAGTATATAGAATTTTGGGCCTTGAGTCAGGAAAACTTGAATTCAAATGTGACCAGAGACACTTAGTAGTTGTGTAAACTGCAGCGAATCTCTGATAAACCACTCCTAGATTTTTACCAAGAAAACCCCATATGGGATCACCAAGAGTAATATGAGCCTAACAGTAGAATAACAAAGAAAGTTACAGTTCATAGTTTGGAGGTGTTGGGGGGGAGGGGAAACTTTTAAAAATGATTTACCACCTCCTCCTGTCCTCAACAAATTAACAAGGAAACACCTGGCATATTTCTCTAAATTCCCAATTCTAGAAATGCCTTTGGGCTACTGGGGAAAAGTCTACACAATTGCTTATACCAAAGAATCACAATAAAGTCTCCATGGCAAAATTCTGGTTGACTTCACAAATATCAAATTTTTAGTAAAAAAGATAAGAAAAAACTAAACTAAAACAGTACCTTTAGCACAGCTATTAATCCTAAACTTCCAAGTATCTGGCTTTGTTAGCATTCTCTGACTTTTGGGATTCCTCATGCGACCTCTTAAACATATGGTCACGTCCATATATAATTACAGGACTAAGACTGCTTGTTCAGCTGGTCTTTTCCAAAAATGTGATTTAAAACCAAACAGTTCTTTCCTCTTTCACACAAATATGACTCCCTAGCTTGGAAGAATCCCTTTTTTCAGTGAATCTCTCCCAAGGCAATTAGATAGTGGTCATGACCCTTAATAATAAAAAGCATCTAGTCTCAGCAAGGTCAGAGCACAACACATAATTCTGAATTTTTCCTTTTCTCATGGCAGGAAAATCTCTTTCCATTCCTGAAAATTCAATCTTTCCAAGGCTGCTTTGAAGGTAAACTGTATTTTGAGGAAATCCCCAAGTTGAATTTGGAGGCAGCTTAAATTACCAGGCTGGTCTGCCCAGTGACAACACAGGGAGGGAGTTTAAAAGGCATTTGACTGCAATTATGTGTAAGATACATTCTTAAGAACACCAGAGCATATTCTCATAAGTCTCTGCTTGTTGAATAGCCACAGGTAGTCTCTTCTCTAATGTCCCAGAACTGGGGAACACATTAAGAGTAAGCAAATGCCAATTCTAGAGGTACCATCAAAAGGTCCAAATTGATTCTGGCAGCCTCTGTCCATCTTCCATTTCTATGAGATCATTCTGTTCCCATTCTGAATGACTATGAAAATTACTGTGGGTTGGGCCTGACAAAGACTATCCAAAGGGTGTTTAGGTTTGACAAAATGCAATACTTAGAAGTCATTCAAGAGTTTTTATTTACTTACCCCTAGAAAGAGGATATTCAGCAAGATATACATTGAGGGCAACCTGAAGTGATTTGGGTGAGCAAAGCTCCCCTTGTCTAGGTCACCCACCATGGCCCATCAAGAACCCCTTGAGTTCCTCTTGACTACTTTGTACAGCGACAACCCAGTAAGTGATGTCAAAAGTTTAGGTCTTTAGTCTCCAGAGCCAACCAAGTCTCAAGGATGGACTCAATACCTTTAAAGGAAAATTTAGATTAATTTGCACGGGACTAGGGGTTAGGCTATTGCCCTTACTACCTACCCTTAATGGTATGTAAAATTAAACAAAGATGATGTCCATTGGTTATTATTTCAGAGGGAAAAAACCTTCCCTCAAACAATATTGATCTGCTTTATAGAGTTGTAGAAGTTATTCTAACTGAAATGGCATGAAACAGAGGAAATACTAGTGAATTTGGAGTCACAGGAAAAGGGTTTTGAAACCCAGCTCCACCATTTATTCCGAACAGCCACAGGCAAATCACCTAAACTCCTGGATACCAGTTTCCTCATTTAAAATTAGGGGGTTGAACTGGATAACCACTAAGATCCCTTCCAGTTCTAAAACTATGAACCTATAATTTAGCCTTGTAGATATCCTGTAAATAGCAGCACTTTGTTCTCATTCTCCATGCACTAGGAAACCTTCCCCTCTCCATGTAGTTTGTTTCACGGGACCCATTACATTAAATAATGAAGCAATCTCATTTGTAAAAAGCAAATTTGAGGAAGGGAAATAAGCAAAGCATTTGTTGGCAATACTTCGTCAGAAAGGTAAATAATAAGAGCTTCCTGCCGCAACTTTAGAAATGGTAGCTCACAGTCAGAAAATACTGTTTAGCTTTCTCATAATTACCCAGCTAGGACCTGGTTTTCCCAGAATGATACACTGAACAAATTGCCCATAATACATACAAACATTCTGAAAATGCTACAGATTTGGAACAGAAACACATTTGTGTCTCAGAGTGCTGCCAACCAGTTCTATGCTGTTTTTGTTAAGCATAATTGCAGGTCCTCACAAAGAGCTTCCAGAATGGGGGAAAAATCACTTGGCATATTTCTTTGGGTCTTACAGCAGGTGCGTAATTTATTTGTTTGCCACTGAGAAACACTATGTTTTGTTCCTGCTGGGTCTGAGGCTATGTGACTGGGCTTTTGGTTTCATTTCCTTAGATTGTGCAGCTCCTGAACAGTATTGGATTTAAGAAGGCCAAGTTGTTGGAAACTGGTGCTCCATTTGATCTTTTTCTGTCTCACTGTCAAAAGGTGCCCATGGTGTCTCTTCCCAGCAAAGTCATTCTTCCCACAGAGGTCCGTTTTATGGCCAACTCTCTCTCAAACAAGCGAAAGGCAAGGGTGAGCCTTGGGAAGCAAAAAAAAAAAAAAAAAAAAAAAAAAAGGATTTCAAAATGGGGCAGGTTCATAAACTTCTTCCAATATGGGAGGGAATTCAAGCTTTCTGAGCATTTCTTGATTCATGTATTATGAGCATTTCTACTATGAATATGCATTAGGTTACCTCTTTTGAACTTCCTTGAAACAAATTCTCATAAATAAACAAGGAATGCACCATACTAACTGACAGAGTCACTTAGACTAGATGTATTGTGCTAATGGAGTGAAAAGAATAAAAATTTTCAAGGGCTTCAACCCTCAATTTTAATAAATTTCATGGAAATCGGATCAAGCCCTAATTGCTAATTCATCTGAAATTATTAAAAAGAGATTTCAATTACATACTACCATTGAATTTTGATGTA
This sequence comes from Antechinus flavipes, assembly GCF_016432865.1. Classification (NCBI taxonomy): domain Eukaryota; kingdom Metazoa; phylum Chordata; class Mammalia; order Dasyuromorphia; family Dasyuridae; genus Antechinus; species Antechinus flavipes. The sequence goes on along the minus strand of NC_067402.1, from coordinate 132,440,331 downwards.
CCAAATTAAATTAGGACACTAGATTGTATCTTTTTCTTAAATCCAGACTTATTTAAAAACCTTTTTCTGTACATTCTAAAAAGGAACTTTGTGTTGGGTTATGTTGTAAAAAAAAAAAATCCAGCTTGAGTATGAAATAGTAGGTTAAATCTCTTACTGAAGATTTTTAATGACATTTCAGTGTTCCTCTTATAATTACTCTTCATCTAAGATATCCCATAATGATGTTGGACATTCTTGGTTCAGGCTCACTGGCTTGCTTCATTAGCATGTCATTCCCATTCCACATCATAAGATTTAATTGTAATGCCGGATATGCACAGCTCTCCACAGAAGTCTAATCAAAGTGGATTCACTTGTATTATTAATATCAAAAATCAGTCCACTTGCTATTTTTATAAATAAAAGAATCCAGATACATAAATCAGCTGTCATTTATTAGCATGTTACTGGCATATCTGCCAGACATATGAGCGGCCCTATCACAGTTCCTTAGGATTATTTTCATCAAGATTAAAACCCTTCTACATTAAATATACATACTAATTCCTCCATAAAGTAATCAGATTACAGAGCAGGTGACATTGTGTGCTGGAATTCAAATGATTTGCAGTAATGAGCTGGAAAGGTGTACTTGGAGTCAGACACAGAAAAAGGAAGAGGAGAGACAAGGAAAGGAGGAAGACTTTGGTTTTAAATTCGGGTGTGTGCAGCTCTTGTTTTATTGTTTTTGTTAACTTCCACTTATTTTTTGATAAGTAAAAGGACTCAGACAAGCAACCATGATACTTAGCAACCAATGATGCCAATCTTCGGTCCATTTGACGGCTACTGGCTGCCAGATGATTAGCTGATCTTTGCCGGCTCTGTCCCCACGCTACCTAAAGTGATGGCAAGAAATGACTTGCTTTAGTCTTGCAGCCCTCATATAAATCTATATGGACATTGTTGCTGTGGTGTTGGAATATTTTCTATTCTCGTGTTATCTTCCTTTCTTTTTTTCTTTTTTACATTTCAGTCCTTTTGGAAACTCACTAGAGCACGGATAATACACCACGACATAGCAATGCTGCTGTCATATTTTTGACAATTCCTCCAGAATACTACTTTGGAATTGAGGAAGAATAATTTCTGAGTGGCTCCCAATATTATTATTTATTTATTTATTTATTTATTTTGCTGGTAGGAGACTATGAGGCATAGATTTGATGGTCAGTTAAGGACAGCTTCCTTTCACCTCAGCTTTGGACACAAACAAGATAAAGAAGTACATCATTACCTCTTTCTTTCAAGAGATGTTTTAATACAATCTTTTTTTTTTTAACAAGAACATTCAAGTTGACTTTCAGAGAATTAAATCCTGCATTACCTTTTTAATCCCATCTCTAACTCTACTGGGTTCGATACCTTACTTAGAATGAGGGGATTAAAAACACTAGCTACTATAAAATTTTTCCAATGTTATTTTCCAGCATTTGGCAAGATAGCCCCCACCCCACAAAATCTGTGATTTTTTTTTTTTTGGTCTTGTGAATTATGTCTCTAAAATTGAATTTATTTATACATGAGGTTATAAAAAAAAAAAAAAGGGAAGAATTTTTCCTTAATGCCTTTAAATCCCTCCACTGAAGCAGATTGCAATTTATTTATAGCTTCAACCATGGTGCAATGGAAAGAGTTCTGGATTTGGAATTGGAGGCCCTGGACAAAAATTCTGACTCTGCCATCCGATTACCTGCATGAAACTGAGTGAATGATTTCACAACTTTGGATCTCAGTTTCTTCATCTATAAAATGAATAGGTTGGATTAGATGAGAATATAATGTCTCTTCCAGATCTAAATGATCTTGGGACTTGCTTTAAACAAACTAATGTCATGACTTGCTAATTAATAAATGTCAGAGATAAAATTTGAAGCCAGATTTTTCTGATTTCAAGCCCAGGATTAGATTCACTATGCCATGCAACATAGTTTTCATGAAATGAAAAGAAGCTTATATGTGCTAAAAAAAAAAAAAAAAGTTTTCATTATATTACTCACCTGATTTTGGTAAGTAAATTGATAAATATGCCTCAAAATATGTTGCTGAAAGTTCTTTCTTTTAATATGCATTATAGATTAGGATCCATTTAAAATGGGACTGCTTTAAGATGTTGTAGATTTAAATAGTACTGCTATAAATGACTGGCCCTAAATATTTATCCAATTAAAATACTTAATGCATTGCTAACAAGAGTCAAATATACTAGTATGTTGCTGCAGACTGCACTTTGGGCTTCAATTTATTATTCAATAAGAATGTATTTGACCTCAGTGAGTTGATGATTCTTATTTCAGAAACTATACTCCGTAGATGGGTGGTTCAAACTGTGTACAGATCATTTGGAAATAATTTCTCATCTAATTCTTTTAACTATTTGGAGGCAGGAAGTAGACCAGGTCTTTAAGTAGCAAAAGATAAACATCAGCTCCAATTGTATAAGCAAATAATAAGGCTTACAACCCATATGTGATTCAATAACATATATACATGCATACACTTGCATACATTTGTGCATGCTTGTGTGTGTGTATGTATGTGTGTTATATTTAATTACTTTCTCTTTTTTCAAGACCAAAATAAAGGATGATTCAGAAAAGGCAAAGGAAAGAAGTCCAGAGTAAGGTCTAAAATGAGACACACACACTGTTAGATATGACCAATGCATTAGCTTGTTATATTTTACTGTACATCTTTGTTAAATGAGAAGGTTCTATGGGAAAGACATATTGGGAAGCATTAGTGATGTAATAAATAAAAAAGAAACAATGAAACTTAAAAAAAAAGCATAAAAAAGAATAATGTCCTGACTGTATTTATTCAGGTACCTAGGATAACCTTTTATCACTGTAGAGTTTAAAAGGACATGCTTTGATACATCAATACTTTAACACTTCAAAGATCGATGATTTAATCGGTGTGGGTATTCCCTTTACTGAAGGGGATCACACAGCCCTTCTAATTAGTAGATGGCCTTCGAGAGTTGCCATAAATGAAAAATTCATCATTCTGCAGCTGACCTGGTGATGAGCAGCTCTCTGAACATACTCAGCCCAGTCTTCAGATAGCAGATGTAAAGTCTGGCACCTAGGACCACACTCAGTCTTTCAGACTCGATAGAAATTTGTCAGAGCTTGTGCTTTACTGGTAAAATAAACTTCTGACCTACAGTGACATCTGGAGTTAGCCTTTAATAGAGGCTATTAGCTTGATCTAGTTTCCATTGACAAGAATCCAGAATCAACAAGAATAGACCTCTGTAGCTTGTTTGCCAACGAATATAAAACTTGAATACTGTTGTTTGTTCTTCATTCTTGAAGAACATTGCATTAGGGAAGTGATACCATGAAGTCAGGTGAGTTGAATTTAAGTGAGGGAGGACTATACAGATCACCTGCTTCACTTTTCTCTATAGAGCTCTCTGGGTCCAGTGACAAGATATAGCTCAAGACCCTCGATGAAATGCGAGATTTTGGCCTTTTTAAGCTAAGGTCTTCAACAGGCCTCAGTCTGACTGAGGCCATACCTATTCAGGGATGAAGGGTAAGTAGCAAACTTGGATAACTTGGGCTAATAAAGGCCAATAAAAGGTCAATAAAAATCAGTTTCACTGCCTTCATGTAAAAGAAAAGAGAAACTCGGGTTGTTTGCCTGAAGCTATAACTGGAGAATTAAACTCCACCTGCCATGAGAGAGACAGTATAGTATAGAGTTCAAATCCTGCCTCTATCACTTATTATTATTCTATTATCTACTCTATCACTATACTTTTGGGAAAGTAATGATCTCTGTGGGTCTCAATTTTATCTATAAGAGGTTTAGATCAGATGATATCAAAGGTCCCTTCTATCACCAAAACTATAATGCTACAGTGATGAGAAAGAGAGAGATTCTCATTCTCCTTTTAAACAGATATTCATGCTAAAGGCGAGATAAAAGACAGTGTACCTTGTTGGAATCCTTACTAACTGCTAAGTAGTTAGAGTTGATCTAATCTTACAAAAAGATGTTTTGGGCAGAACCTGAAACAAGGTACTAAGTAGAACTACCCATAATCCCTCACTCTAACTACTTAGCAGTTAGTAAGGATTCCAACAGTACCTGACTCAAGACTTGAAAACTGTATCTACTATGTGCTGTAAGCTTTTCTAGACTCTGAGCTTTCATTCCAAATAAGACATGTAACTTGACTGACTTACCACAAAATAAATTCATGCATGTGATGAGGAGTGAGATTTTTTTTTAACAGTATAAATATGTAATTACAAAAATTCACATTAAAAGTATCCTTTATTGTGTCCCACCTTGGTTGTTGTACCAGCAGTTACAAGCACTGCCTATCTGTGGGCCTGATCCTGATGCAATTTAATTTTAAGCTAAAACCCCTTAAACTCCTTTGATAGTAAGTTATATCTCGTTTTTCTTATGTGTGTTCTGATTCGTATATAACAGGTGCTTTAAAAATGTTTTTTTTTCATTCATATTTCTAGCAAAGCTACTTTCAACTTTCATATGTGTATATAATGTATATGTAATAACTTGGACTTTAAAAGACTTTAAACACAGTCACTGAAATAGCATACATTAAACGATAAGCTTCTTTCTAATAAACATTGGAAAGATATTTTATGGTAGCATCCACCTGCATTGAGGTGACTAAGGAAAAAGGTTTTATTTATTTATTTATTTATATCAACAGTTAAATACCACTGAGTCATTTCCCACATTCACAAGGCATTTATTCATTTGGATAATATTTCCCCCATAGAAGTAAGATGAGTAATAGACAATTCCATTCTTCAAATGTGAAAAATGGATGTTGTATAAAATAATGGTAAATTATTTGGGATGTCTAATACCAGCAAATCATTCACTGGTAAAACACATGTAAATAACCCAATGTTATTTGAACTGGCAATATATTTTAATGTCTGTTCTATTTTTTTTAATGTTTATTTTACTCTTCTTTCTAAAACATGGCTTGTTTATTTGGAAAGTTCCACATTAATCTTCAGGGTTTCTGATAATGTGTAGAATGGATCCATTCTGATGGACGGAGAACAGCTGCTATTATTGGTCTTATCCTTAGAACAAAAACAAGGGATGGAGGTGACAAGTTGAAGATAATAATGAAATGCAGGAATCCAGTATCTTATGAGGCTTTTCAATGATTGTGTGCTATGGGATAGCAGTAGAGTATACTGAGCCTTCTGCTCAATATAGAACAAAACATTTTTTCTTTCTTTCAAAGATTTAATTGATTCTAAGATTCAGAGAGTTTGAATGATTAACCCCTGGCACTTCAGATGAATCTTCTGTGTATAATAATTCATTCCCTCCACCCCCAATAACTGAAAAGTACCAGAAAATTTCTGGTATGTCTATAACAAGGGCTGATGATCAGGATTAACTCAGTTTGGGAGATGGGGCACAGAGGTGTTTGTTTGGGTAAGAGGAATTATACCTCACAGTCCTAGCAGAATACTTATCAAGATGAACTAAATGTTCATCTGCTCCATGATTTGGAACTGAAATCAGAAACCTTAATAAGAATTAACATTTACATAGTAATTTAAGTTTTATAATATATTTTATATGCATCATTTATTTTCACATCTCCCCTCCAAATACTGACAAGTAGATACTTAGTAGTATGACCATTTTCTAGATCAAGAAACTGAGACTTCAAAAGTTTTGAAGAAATAATTTTTCATAGTCAAAAAGCTAGTAAGTATGAGGGGCAGAATTCAAACCCAAATTTCTCTCCTAACTCCAATCTAGCTTTTTATCCATTATTTCACATTGCATTTCATTAAAATTCTTCCTTTATGATGACTTAATTGTTTGATTCTTGAACTAAATTAGATTCTTTACAATGTTCCGATAGACAATTAGTTTGAATACAATAATGGCAGTAACAATAAATAGCATTTATATAGCACTTTGCAAAACACTACTTTATATAAGTTAATTGATTTATTCTTCACAATAACCCTAAGAGTTGGTGCTATCATTCTTATTTTCAAATGAGGAAAATGAGGCACAAAAAGTCACTCTAGGTATGAAGCAGGGTTCAAAATCAAATCATTCTGACTTGAAGTTCTATGTTCTATCCACTATAATACCTAATGACCTAGGTGCCAGCAGAAACTTAATAGTTTCTAACACAGTACTGATTATATTTTAAACTATCATTTCTGAGTAAGTCTTTGTGACATTAATCATCCCAGTTACTGTATGCTAAATAATACAAGCTATAGATGGTCTGAATTGCACCTTGAGAATATTCAAAATTTTACTCTAAGAATGATGAAAATAAAGAAAATATTTGCAATGTACAGACCTCACAATGTAGCCATATAGTCAGTCAAACTCAGAGTCTATACCTCCCCATTTGGAAGACAGCCATTTTCATATATTTGAAAGATTGCCAAATCAAAGAATGAATAACCTAATTCTCTTTGGACCTAGAGGGCTGAGCCAAAAGCAGTGAATGACAAAAATTGCAGAAAGATAGATTGTGGTTTGATGTAAGAAAAAACTTCCCCAAAATCAGAACAGTCCAATAAAGCCTAGGAGATATTGCTGCCTCACGAGATAATAATACTTTTATTAGTAGAGCTCTTCCAATTGAAGGCTTGATAATTCCCTACTACCATGAAGATGTGACTCTTGTTGGACTAGATGGGCTTCCAGATCTTTTCCAATTCGCATATTGTTATTTGGTGAGTAACTCAGGGCAGCTAGGTAGCACAAGAGTTCTAGCCTGTGGTCAGAAAGACTCGTCTTTGTAGGTTCAAGTGTCTCAGACATTTACCAGCTATGTGACCCAGGGCAAGTCATTTAATTCTGTTCACTTCAGTTCCTCATCTATAAAATGAGCTAGAGAAGTAAACTACTCTAGTGTCTTTGCCAAGAAAACCCCAAATAAGGTCACAAAAAATCAGATATGATTGATATAACTGAACGAGTCCTTTTATTTCTCAAGAAATGACAAACTAATAAATGTATTATTTCTACTCCTGTCAAAGATTGATAAAAAATTTGAATATTCTCTAATATTCAATATAATTGAAGTACTATTCATTATGTGATCCTCCAAAGGCTTCTGAACATAAAAGCTTTGTGACATTCTATAGCCTTGCAATTACTGAAAAAACAAAGATTTAGGAATGATGATGATTTGAAATGATTCATTATATCACTAAATCATATCAATCAATTGTGTTGGCAGTAATCTAGAGAATGTTATAAATAATATTAACCACTGATCACAATCATATAAATAAAAACTAAACTAAAACAGTCAATATCAAATTAAATGCAATACCCAATCTTTATGCTTAAAATTTAGACAAAGAAAAATACTTAGTTCTCTCCTTTTGGTTAAGAGGTGAAGAGGAAAAAGATAAAGAAAAGAACTGGAATCTAAGGACCATCAACTGGAGAATGGCGGAACAAATTATGTTATATAAATTAGATACATTTGTTATATAAGCAACGAATTATGTTATATAAATGTAATGGATTATAAAAATGATTTAAAGATTTCAAAGAATCTTGGGAAGTATGAACTCATACAGAGCACAAGTAGAGCTAGCAAAACAATTTAATCAATGACAACAACATAAAGAAAAACAACTGAAAGATTGAAGAACCACAGTCAAAGCAACAACCAACCATGTCTTAAGACCACCTGTAATGAAATGTTATTACCTCTTGACAGAACAATAATAAACTAAAGGTAAAGGAAAAAAAAAAACATACAATTTAGGATATGGTCACTGTATGGATTTGTTTTGCTCACTATGATTATTCATTACAAGAGTTTGGATTGTTTTATTTTTCTGTTTTTAATGGGTCAAGGAAAACGTTGAGGAGAGTAGTAGAGACTACCAATAGTGATGTCCCCCCACAAGCCACTGACATATTTTTGAAATACACATTAGAGAACAGAATGAAGTTCAAAAGAAAAGTACAAACGAGAGATTTTTAAAAAACTAAAATGTAGAGTTCATAACATACCTGGTTAAAAAGCAAGCAGTATGAAATGTAAATTCATGGTTTCATAAAATACTTTTTGTATTCTACTATGTATATGGAAATGTTCACTTTTTGGTGTTTAAATTCAAAATAATTTTTTAAAAGATTGTGTAAGTCTTTAAATATCAAAAAGAAATTTGTAATTTATTCAGGAAGCAATGGGGAGCCACTGAAGTGCCTTAAGCAGGGGAGATACACAGTCAGAACTGTACCTTAGGAATATTAATTTTTTAGTGGTGTAAAGGATGGGCTGAAAAGAGCAGAGAAAGAAGGCAGGGAGAAGTTATTGTAATAATCCAGGTATGTGGTTATGCAGGCAAAACAGGGTGGTCACTGTATTAGTAGAGGGGAGGAAAAAAGAGGTTGGATATAAGAGATGTTGTAGAGATAAAATTGCAATTAATTAGAGGGACTAGGAAGAGCAGAGAAGGATTTCAGAGTTGTTAACCTTGGTGAATGGAAAGACAATAATGGTCTAAACAGATATAAAAGGAAGTCAGGAAGAAGAATGAATGAGATTGGGGGAGAGGAAGCCAGGATAATTCTTGAATCCTGTTTATTTAGTCATGGAGAAGTTGTAATTTAAAATCATTGGTGATACCTCTCCATACACACACACAAACACACACACACACACACACACACACACACACACACACACGAATACACGTCAAAAAAAAAATTACCAAATGACCAACTTTTTGGTAATGACTTTCTCTAAACACAAGTAGCCTTATTTTCAGAAGTCAGACATAGCATCCATTATTGTATCGTTTGAATCCTTCCCTCCAAAATTACCTTGTAATTCATTTTTATCTTGTTTATGGCTTTATGAGCTTTTTGTCTCCAGGCAACTTAATGGTAACCTCCTTATGGTCAGGGATTTAGTCACTTTTATTTTTATTTTTGTATCCCAAGGGGCTATCAGAGTAGTCCTATATGAATCTTCATGATCATGTGGATCATATCATATCAATATTATCCAGGGGATTTTCTTAGAAAGGATACTGGAGTGGTTTGCCATTTCCTTTACCTCTGAATTAAGGAAATCAGAGGTTAAATGACTTATCTAGAACCACATTGCTAAGTAAGGTAGGATTTAAACTCAAGTCTCCCTGACTCCAGACTCAATGTTCTATCCACCAAGACACTTAGCTACCTCCACCTGCTATGCAAAAGACACCAAAGTAGGATCTTCCTCATTAATGATAATCATTCAGTAATTTAGATTCTGCTAGAATATTTTGGCTCATAATATGTTTTTATGACAAGAAGTTGAAGTTTCAAATCTGAGTCTAAAAACTAGACTTTGCAAAGGAATTCCCTTTTACTCTCTTCTCCCAATAACAAAGACAAAACTAGAAAGATAAATAAATAGATTAGATATATATATGCAGATAGATATAGATATACATACATACATATATGTGTATAAGCACACACACACACACACACATATATATGTATTTGCTCAAGGCAAATAGTATAAAATATGCCTTTATGTACACTTTTAGAAATTTAATTGAGGTCAGAGGAGACGTAACACACACAAATTCACATTAAAAACAATCAAGAGATCCCAAAATACCAGCCATCACGAAAAGAGAGGCAGAACCATTGCAAAGACACTACTAAAAGGCACTACCAAAAGAGAGAAAAACAAGGCAGTGAGCAGTTCAAATGCCACTTGGGAGAGAAAGAAAATTATTCTTGGTAGCTAGATCTGTGGATCCCTTTTCTTTTAGGTACAGGAGTTTAGATACTGTCACCATCCTCTAAATTTTAGTACTTTGAAGCAAAGCCCTACTTCCAGCTTTGTCTAGGAATGCCCTGGTCATAAACTCTGGGAAATGTTCAACTTTCATGGGCTGTCTGCACAATAACTTAATGTGTACCTATCAGTCAAGTAGAGTTGACAAGAGGGATAGAAGTGAGAAATGTTACAAATGGAGTTTTATGCAAACATGAAAATATATTACATTAAGTAACATCACGTCACTTTGTAGTATTTTAATTCCTATATGCCCAATTAGAGCAACATCATATATAGTCTTTTCTGAACCCCTGTCTCAACAGTCCCACTGCCTAAACTAACCACCTTCATAATAAATTGCTTCATTCTCTATTAAGCATAGTGAAATCAAGTGAAAACCCTTCATGTAATCTTCTAGAACTAATAAATGGCATCATTTGTGCCTCTTCTTTTTCCCCAGCACAGCACTCTGCCTAGTCTTTAAAACACTGACATGCTATCCTTTTCACAATATCTACTGTTTCTCCTCAAAAGTTTTGTTTCAACATTGATATTCCCACAAAGTCCCACATTTTGTCTTTAAGACACAAAAGGTGCAGCTGGTATAAATAACCTCACATAGATTTTTCTGGATCAATCTAAAAGAGTTCTTCCAAATTGTTAAAGTGCTGACTTCCTTTATTTGTTCTTCAGGCACCAATGGATGCATGATAAGATTACCTAAAAATAATTTTGTCTTTCTCATGCTCCCATTGACATCAGTGGAAGTTAATGTACATGCCCAGTGAGTACAAAAAGCAAGAGGAGGCCAAATGTATATTGACATTATCTGTATTTCTCAGGGTACTGGGCATTTGTGGAACAGTCATACTCGGCTAATTATTTCTTTCTTCTCACAAGTCTTTTAGTGTCTCACTCTGAACTGCTTGTTCAGCCCTTCATTACACAACCTGGGAGACTTTTATTATTCTAGCTTTGGAAGAACAAACATTTAAAGTGTTGGTGGGGTTGAGGAAACACCAACAAGGTTTTTGTTGTGTTTCTTTACCTCCTATAGAGGCTGATCTCTCTCTCTCTCTCTCTCTCCCCTCTGGTATTTTTATCCAACCATTAATGATACAGAGAAGGAAAATGTCAGATATGTTCTTTAGGATTGTTTGATAAAGGAAAAACTTTTTAAAAGATGAATATTAAGAATAATGTTCTGTTGATTTTTCAAAATAAATTCTATTAGACCTATGCTACCCTAAAGATACTAGATTTCTATAGCAAAGGGGAAGTTCCCAAGATTCTGGATGGTGTGGAATTGTTTAGATTTATTTTGCTCAGCTTTAATTGTCTAGTAGAGGCAGTAAAGAAAACTAATTATTTTCATGTGTCTAATACTTCTGATGGTAATATGATAAAGGAATTGAAGACCCTGGGTTCAGATTCCACCTCCACTACTTACCATGTGAATTATTTCAATCAAGTTCCCTAGAACTCAGTATCTTCATCTGTAAAATGAGAAAGTCAGACTAGATGGTCTCTAAGGTCTTTCGAGCTCTAGAATTAAGATCCTCCTCATAAAGAACTGCACAAAAGAAAAGCAACATAAAGGTGCTATCAGGGAGGTTTGATAGTTGGAAAAGTTGGAATGGTCATGTGATAAGAATACAAAATAATCAGAACAGTCCACTGTTTCATTAGTATCCATGCAATATCTATGCAAGACACAGTGGAAGGTTCCTAACATGTTGGGTAGACCCCCTAGGGAGTATTAGAAAACATAGATGAAATTTGAACAGGATAGAAGAAATAAATGGGCTGCAATTTTCACTACAGTAGGGAGGACATTGTTGTTCAGTCATTTCAATCATGTCTAGCTCTCTATAACCCTATTTGGGATTTTCTTGGTAAAGATATTGAAACAGTTTGTCATTTCCTTACACAGCTTACTTTACAGATGAGGAAACTGAGGCAAACAGGGTAAGTGATTTGCTGTAAGTTACAGAGCTACTAAATGTCTGAGACTAGATGTCTTTCTTTCTTCTGGCCTGGCACTCTATTCTCTGTGCCACCTGCTTAGATAGTAGGGCAGACCTACATCTATAATTTCACAGTTGTGTCAAAATTATGCTTGTCACAGCTTAGAGTAGATCTGCTTTCAGTCTAGGATAATTAGTAAGAAAAAGATGTCAGTCAAGCCTTAATCTGTCAGGGTAGTTCTGAACTTTTCTTTTTGTTTTGACTACCATTCATGGTGGCAAAAAGGTCACTGTAAGAAGACACAACTTTAAAGATTTTAACACGCTCTGATGCTGTAGAAAGAAACAGAAATTAACATTTACAGAAAACACAGCTTTCATTTGGATGAATTTTGCTGGGCAGTTAGATATGTTTTGTGTGTGTGTGTGTGTGTGTGTATACACACACATACATATATACTATATTTACTGTCATCAATTATTTTGTGTATTTGCCTTTGTGCAAAGTATAAACTGAGGCTGGCTATCAGAAAACCCATGAAATTAAATTATTGGAAAAGGAATCAGGACACTGGAAGAATTGATGAGGACTGTGATCAATTATCCCTTTTAAAAATTACAAGGTATGGTCAATGAAAATTACTAATATGCCTACATTTCCAGGCTGAAGTTTTCAGAGAGACTTTTTCCAAATGAGATATCTTTAATTTATTTTGTATTATGGAGATCTATAACTACTGTTCGAGGGAAACTTATGATGGAGTAATGAAATGACACCAGTGTTCAGCATGTCCAACATACCCAGATAAAGAACCCTCCAAAAGCAATAAAAAAAATTTCCCTCTTGGTTCTTTTTATCTTTTCTTTGTGTTAAGTCTATTTGATTTTGCTATCACTACAGCTTATGATGTTCTGAGTGCAGTGACAAATAATTCTGTGAATCTGTGCTCAGTATCTAAAAGAGCTTTCAGAATAACAGTAAAATATATTTTCCTCCTTTCCCCTTTTTTAATTGTATAAAAGATATGCATAGGCTGTTCAGAATGACTAAAACTTATGTGTGCAATGAAAAATCTGTTAAGTGCTCAGTAGTTTGCTATTTGCCTTAAGCAATAGCCAGTCCATAAAGGGGGAAAAAAAGCTACCTTAAGCCCACTAAACCTAGAAATCTCTGAGTGTTATCTCTGGGCAAAATAACACAGTTAACTTACATCAACCAGAGCTACCCAAAGAATCTGGGGCTCCCATTTTGTCAACCAGATTGACCTACCACTAGTTAAAACCAAACAATTTTAATGTCGATGTCATTTCAAATGGGAAACCCTACTGAAAACTCATTATCTTCAAATAGGATTACATTCCGTTAATATGAGAACATGCATATTACAATATCTCATAAAAATCAAAAGTTCCAATTTGCTCACTACATGTAAATCCAATTCAAAACATTTCCATAACATATATCTGCTGGATGTTACACTATTTGTGTGTCACTCCAGAATGGATTAACTCCATGACAGGCTAGTCTCAGTTTTTCTGCATTTGGTGTTTTTAAACAGTTTATATTTGTTATCATATCAAAGACAGGCTTGCAGTTTTCAAAAGGAAGAAGAGAACACAGCGCCCAAGGCTCTTCCAGCATTACATTTCTTATTCCATTTTATCTTTCTTGGTTTTGACTAATGTCAGTAACAGCTACTGGTAATAAACTGCTTGTTACAGCTTGCTGTTGCCTTGAAGCACTGGCTTTGATACATTGTCAGCCAATTGGAAGCATTTCCTGATTACATTTCCAAATTGCTTGTTTATTGATCGAAAGTTAATAAAGCAAAAGACAACTTTACGGCTTAAATTAAATGAAAGGTTTCTTTGATGTTCAAATTATCCAATCAACCAACGTGCAGCAAAATGTAAGCAATTGAAAGTTTTATCTGAAAAGAAAAATGTTCAAGATAAATGGATCCTGGTACAGACACTGGAGCTAAAAGCTAATGAAAAATATGTGCAACTTAGCATACAAAGATCTCATTTATTGTTTAGTCAAAAGAAAATGGTCTCATCAGACACATACAACTTCCTAAATCTGAAAACGTGAGAGTTCAGACAGGATAAGCCTGTCATTTGACCAACAAAAACAAAACTTGGAACAAACAAAATTCTATAGCTTCATGTTTTCATCAAGTGCTAACATTCAGGCTCAGTATTCTACCTGCTCTGTCCTGATGATGTCCGTATTAAACATGACAGTGAGGATATTATTCATGGTCAGTTCAACAACATAATAAAAATGATCTACCAAAAATTTTCAATAGTCATCAATATTTGCTCATGAAGGATGAGAGAGCAATATCATACAAAAACATGTAGAAATCTGATGAAAGTGTATCAAGATGAGAAAATGTAAAAGTTTGCTAAAAAGAATGGCAACAACTACTACCCTTTATGATATATGTTCTTTCAATAAAATCCTAATCTAATGCTTTATGCAGGAGCACTCAGGATTCTCAAATAGTATGCCATCAGAATACAAGTTCTGATAGGTTCTACTAAGGTGGAAAGGCTTTGATACAGGCCCAGCAATGGACTATATCTCAGTTGTCAGAAGACCAGGAAGGAAGGTCAAGGACTTACATCAACTAAAGGTGACACTGAGTCTAAAAGACTCTATACTACATTATAACATGGTTATGACCTGAATTAGTAGAGCAAGTTCAATAGCAAAACTTCAGAGCCTTAAAATATTCAACTATTTATACTTTAGTCACTTTTTAAATTTTACAAAGTACTTTCTTAGAAACAGTCCTGAATCTTTTGGGAAATTTTTTCTGATAAAGTAATTTCTCAATCTCTCTCTCTCTCTCTCTCTCTCTCTCTTTCTCAATCTCTCTCTCTTTCCTCCTCTTTCTCCTCCTTCTCCTCCTCCTTTTTCTCTCCCTGCTTAGATGTGTGTAATGGATTCAAATCCATAATAATAAGAGCCATTCTGCAAATGATAAATGGACAAAAGCTATATGAATAGGAAATTTTCTAAGAAAGAAATTTTATCTATCATTAGCCATGGGGGAAAAATGCTCTAAATTCTTTATAATTAGTGAAATACCAATTAAAGCAATCCTGAGGTTCCACCTCATGCCTATCTGATTAACAAAGTTGATAAAAATAGAAAATGACAAATGTTGAAGGGACTATAGGAATATAAGCATATTAATGTATTGTTGTAAAGCTGCAAATTAGTCCAAACCTTCTAGAAAGACTGTCTTTGGAACTCTGTCCCAAAAGTTATTAATCTTTGCATACTCTTTGACTTAACAGTACCACTACAATATCTATAATCTAAAAGATACATAGTAACAAAGTAAAAGGACCAGAAATATCTACAACATTGCTTTTTTTTTTTTTTTTTTTTTTTTGTGGTAGCAAAAAAACAGAAACTAAGAGGCTGCTTATCAATTAATTAGGGAATAGCTGAACACATTGTGATCTATAAATGTAATGAAACATTATTATTTTCTTTTAAAAATATCTAAAAGGAACAGTTTGAAAGAAACCAGGGAAAACTTGTATGAATTGATAAAGTGAAATGATCAGAAATAGGAGAACAATTTATAGAGTAATAATAAAACTCAAAAGACAAATTTGACTTAAGAATTCTGATTTTAACAGAATAATGACCTATCATTATTCTAAGGGACTAGTGATAAAGCATGCTTCTCACTTCTAGACAGAAAGGTGATGGACTCAAAGTGAAAAGTGAGAATTACAGTTTCTAGATATGAACAATGAGGGAAATTTGTTTTGCCTGACAATGTGAATTAGTTACAAATGTTTCTTTCTTTTTTTTTTTTTTTGTCAAGGGAGAGGAAAAGGGATGAAGAGAATTATTTTTAATTGAAAATAATATTTTTAGAAAAAGAAATCTTACCAGGTACATAGAATAAGAATTACTCTTTCCATTAAGTAATGAAGAAACAGAAGATTGAGGCACATTAAGAGCAGAGACTTTTGTTTTTGTCATTATATACCCAGCACATAGTGAAGATTTAATAAGAATTTTTTGAACTGAATTGATCAGAGATGTTATAAGGCCTTAAAATGACAGGATTTTTTTGCAAAATAGGTTACTTATCTAACCAATACAGGAAATTAGTTGAGGACATATAAGTATGCACAGACATTCACATATAGAAACACAATGTAAGAAATAAGGAATAAAGCTTGTAAGATGAATGAAAAAGCCAAAAAGAAGATTTTCTTAAGTCCTGTTCCAGAGTGAAATGGTAGTAGATTCATAATGAGAGAAAGAAATATCTTTCTTAGGAACCTTAAAATCCTAAAATCACATGCCAAATTCTTCAAGATCTCATCTATCTTTCTTCATTTCCCCCTACTATAGCACTGCAAACAGAACCACAGCATAGCTTATTCTTTAAAAAAAAAATCAACTTAAAAAACATGTGAACATTGCATGGTAAACTATGATAGACTTGGGTCTTCTCAGCTAAAAAGTGATCCAAGGCAATTCCAAAAGACTCATGGTGAAAAAATGTTATTTATATCCAGAGAAAGAACTATGGAGGTGGAATATAGATCTAAGCACACTAGTTTCACTTTTTTTTCATGTTTTTTTTTTTCTTTTTGTTCTGTTTCTTTCTTCACAACATGACAAATGTAAAACTATGTTTAACATGATTGCACATGTATAACCTATATCATAATGTTGCCATCTTTTGGGGGGGAGAGTGGAAATGAAGAAAGAAGGAGAAATATTTGGAACTCAAAATCTCATTAAAAATAGAATGCTGAAAACTATCTTTACATGTAATTGGAAAAAATAAAATACCATTTACATAAAAGAATGAATGAATAAACAAACCAGTTACACCAATGTTGGGTCATCATTTCATTTTGCCACCATTCCCCAAATAGGAATGTAATGATAATTTATATTGGTCATGGAACAAACATTTTCAAAATACCATTTGTATGACCATGATGAAGAGTAGTAATGCATTTAAAAAAATATATCATAGATGTTTATCCAAAAAGATGTGCTAATTCACCAAAAGGTCAAAATGAGATTAACTCTCTACATAAAATAAGTTAGCATCACCAAAGAACAAATACTTTAAAATGGGCATTAAAAATAAATCAGAGTGGTTTAATGACCTAACCTGACTAATAAAGTTTCAGTTTTTCTCCCAGAGATTAAGACAAAGTAAAAAAAAAACTTAAAGATACCAAAGTAAAACAATCCTTAGAAAAATCAAAACAGAAAATGCCAAGTTCAAATTAGATATATCATCAATGTCTTTCTTCAAAACAGAATTTGCAATCATTTGCTTACCCGGATGTGAGAGATTTCCTTGATTTTGGTATGCTTTGTCAGTCCCTTCCCCAACTCCACAGTTTAGTCTTGGAAACCTTGTATCAATTTTTTTTTTATCTGCTTCTTTTTATCTTCTTCTATCAAAACACCATCAAAGAAATGTCATGTATGTATCCAAAACTTTTTTTCTTAACTTAGCTCCAATGGAAGGGCTTATAGCCTTTTCCTGTGTAAAGTGGGATCCTCTGGAAGTCAGGTGAACTTGATAAGCTTTAGATTTTGGGGTTCCCTTTAGTAGGGAATCAAATGATAAGGTCTAGATTTAGGGAACCAAAATGAGATTAGGGTTTCCGGTGGTCAGGAAGTTAAATGATAAGGTCTAGTGATAGGTTTAGGGTTCAGAGAACCAAATGGAGAGGTTTGGCCTGCACATCTTGGGATTTGGCATAAGGGTAGGGAGTTTTGGGGAACTCCCTTCTGGCAGTGCAGAGATTCTCTGTAAAGGAATTTACAGACCCAAAAAACCTAATAAAAGAGATTTAATTATAGGGATTTGGAAAGTAAGGTTAGAAATCCTGACAGAAAGGCATAAAGTCTCATTAGGGAAATAGGTGAGGATAAAGAGAGGATGATACTGGAAAATAATATTATCCAGTGGACAGAGGCTTCTTGGCATGGCATGCCATAGCCTAGTATGGTATAGCATGGCATATTTGGAACCTCTGCAAAGATAGGATTTTAGATTGGCTCTTTTATAATAGAAGCTTTGGCTACAAGCTGAAGGGAGCTAGTGGGTGGAGTTCTACAAGCTGGGTTTCAGCTTGAGCTGGAATTTGAATTGAATGAGTTTCTTTCTAGATAACAGAATGAAACTGTCTTGTTTCCCTTGGGCAGGGTCCCTCACTGAGGCAGAGTTGAAGATTTTTCCTTCAAGGATTTTTAGAGTTTTGGGGTCCCTTCTTCAAACCCATTGGAGCCCTCTCCAGAATATTGCCTTTTTAAATACATAAAATAAAACATATAAACTTGCAAGGGAAGCCAATTTTATTGAAATAATTTTCATACATATATGTAGTAAGAGGTATGCCCTTGGTCTGGGCACTTACTGGCCTTATTCACACTTCAATGGGTATGAATTGAACTCCTTTATTTTTCAAAACAAGTTATAGATCCCAGATTAAGAACTCCTTTGAATATCCCATAATCTCTTCACATCATCAAAACACATTGATTTTTAAAAGTCCATTCCTCAACATTTTGTTGATTCTAGCACATTCATTCTCCTTCCTCTACCTTCACTACCATGACACTGCTCTCCCAGATATTAATAGCTAACATGTATATGACTTTGTAAAGTTCACAAATCCTTTATTATTGTTATGAACTCATTTGATCTTCATTATGTCACTATTATCACCATTTTACAGACAGGGTAACTGAGGCTTTCCCAAGGACATACAGCTAAGTATTTGGGATAGCATTAGAGCCCAAGTCATTCAATTCTTATTCTTACTTCTGCCAGTCAGTAAATCAATGGGCATTTATTAAGAGCTCTATTTATATGTTTCTTTTTCTTACCTATATTTTGGGACAGACCGACAGATTTAGTAACATCTCCTTTCCTTTGAAAGTGGAAGTGTCTTGAAGCACCTAAAGGCAGAAGAAATGACCAATCTCTCTTTAGAGAAAGGATACCCTTGGCGCTTGTACACTAATGCATTGGAGGGGCTAGGTAAAGTAGTCTTGGGGAAAGGATCAAGGAGATGGGGGATGGGAGAGCAATACTAGATTAGTGAAACTTCGATCCTCGCCTCACTAATCCCCTTTGCTTCCTCACTCCTCTTACCTGTCACTATTTATAGTTGGCCTTGATGGTTGTTTGTGAAGATTTGCCGGAAACCTATGATATCTTTGATAAAGGGAAATCCCAATAAAGAAATCTCCAAACTATTCAGCCTTCTGCTATGTATTGTTTTAGTCTGGAGAGATGAGCCCTTTTATAGGTCAAATCCAAGAGTTCACTGTAGATCTACAGTAGCCATTACTCAATCATTCATACCCATTGAAGTATGAACAGGTTCAAATATCCAGAACAATGCTATATCTCTTATCCCATCAAGATATCACCAATCATTTCAATAAGGTATTAATTGGGAATGCTTTTTTTTTTTTTAAGTTTTCTGCTTTGTTTTTGCATTAGAGTTACAGATTATTGCCACTTCATGAGAGGTCTCTTGTAATAATAGTGATAGCTATAATAGTATAATAGGTAACATATAGTTTTCTATATGCCAGGTACTGTGCTAAGCATTTTATAAGCATTGCCTCTTTGGATCCTCACAACTCTAGAAGATATCTTTGTAGAGATGAAGAAACTGAGGTATACAGTGTTAAATAATTTGCCCAAGTTATTGCAGTTACTGTCAGAGGCTGGATTTGAATTCTGGAATCTGAATTCAGAGCTGACACCTCTTCCAGAGCTCTATCCATAAAACAAAACAACTAAGACTAATAAGACAGTGACCTCAATGGAAATTACATCCAATATTTTACATTTATAATACATCCTCTTCTTTTCCCTCCCTCTCTCCCTCCCTCTTTGTTCCTCTATCTCCCTCCCTTCCTCTTTCCATTTCCCTCCCTCCCTCTTTCCTTCTCCCTCTCTCTTTCTCACCCCTTCTCCCCCTCTCTCCCTCTTCCTTTTTCTTCCCGTCTCCCCTCCCTCTTCCCCACCTCTCTCTCTCTGTCTCTCCCTTTTAACAGAAACCTATTTTGTTTTCCTCTCAATCCCTAAGGCTCTAAGGGAATAATCAACCTCAAGTGGTGAGGAGAGTCCCAAGCAATTGTTCCTTTGAACCAAGGATTATACTTAAAATAAGACCTTTTACTTCACCAAAGTTTTAAATGGAGTTTTCTTAAGGACTTTCAATTCAATAAACATTCACTGATTACTCAGTGCTTGGTATTGTGGATAACAAGGAATGCAAAAACAAATGGAAAATAGTTTATGCCCTGAAGGAACAGAAGAGATTCTACAGTTTCAGAGATAAGAAGCTCTCACAGCCATCAGGATTTTTCTCCTACCACAAACAACTACATGTAGAAGGCCATATCTAAACTGAGTTTGAAGAAATCTAAGGATTGGCATAGGCAGAGTTGAAAAACGAGTATTAGGAGAGCAAAGTTGGCATGGAGGCAACTTTGGATACCAACTTTGAGGAACAGCATGAGAAGAAAAAAATATTCCTGATTAGCAAAATTATAGGTTGCAAAATAAGTCTTTAGTAGAACACCATATTAAGCCTTAAATTAAAATTCTCAATCCAGCAACTATTTTTTCCATCAAAAAATCTATATTAATTGTTTTAGTGTACAAGTCATTTTTAGTTAATTGAGTGCTAAATATTAATACTTTTTTATATAACAAAGGAAATATCCCCCTGTGGCCATTTAACTAGCAAATGTTATTATTGTTAATAACTTCACAGTGTCAGGGTTGCAATTAAATTAGATATATAGAACTTTCTTTATAAAACTATATATTTTGTCTGGTGTCAGCAGTAAGTTACAATTATTCTGATATTTAGTATTATGTAGGCCATGATTTTTAGGAATAATCAAATAAAATCCTATAATTTTCTAATTTTAGCAATACATGTGTTTAGCTGTAGAGGCACCCTAAAAGTACAAGTTAACCTCACATAAAGCTACCCTCAACTTTATTTTCTAACAACTTTAAAGCATTATGACCAAACTCTACTATAATCATAATAATAGATCCAGATTTTCTAGGAGATCCTCTATTTCAAGAAAAAAAGTTTTATTGAAACTTTGCAAAAATCCAATTAGACAACAGCTCCTACAGCTTTGCCAGTCACTTGGTCCATTATCTTATAGAAGAAGAGGGAAAGGCCTTCCCCAACTCCCTGCTTACAAAAGATTTTGCCCAGACTCTGAAGGAAGATAAATTTCTATACCCACTTATGCAGATCTTAATCTGTTCTATCTTTAATCTGTTCCATAGGACAGATTCTATTCTAATCAGTATTAATCAATTTGATAGAATCATATCAAAGTTCTGTATATAAGGCCTTAGAGCCATGATCTATAGATTCTAAGTTCACTTATTTAAGCTTAACTATAGGAAGTTAGCCAAAGGTCCTCCACTTTGCCTTGTGATGGTGACCAAGCCCAGAATGCCAGAGATCATAAATACATGCAAAGTCTCCCAAAATATTTTTGTACCTCTGGATGATGAGATCTATATTTTGGGATTCCCTTTGGTCAGGGAACCAAATGATGGGATTAGATTCAAGGAACAAAAATGAGAAGATTAGGGTCCCTAGTAGTCAGGGAGTTAAATGATGAGATTAGTGGCAGGTTCAGGGTTCAGGGAACCAAATGAAGAGGTTTGGCTACCCTAAATCCCCTTGGGATTTGGTACATGGGTAGGGAGTTTTGGGAACCCCCTTCTGAAGGTGCAGAGGTCCTTCGTAAAGGAATTTACGAACCCAAAAAGCTAGACTGATAAGAAGTTTATTATAGACATTGGGAAGTCAGTCTTTGCTATGCATGAATAGAAAAACTGAATTTCTTAAGTGACAAAGTCTCGACAGAGAGACATAAAGTAAGATCCAGACAGAGAGATATAGAGTCTCATTAGGGAAATAGGTGAGGATAAAGAGAGGGTAACGCTGAAAGAGAATATCATCTCAGCAGGAAGAGGCTTGCTGTGCCAGAAAGAGAAATTCTTTGGCATATTAGGTCCTCTGCAAGGAGAGGGTTTAAGATTAGCTCTTTTATAATAGAAACTTTTGGCTACAAGCTGAAGGCAGTTCTTGATAGAGCTAGGTATAGCTTGAGCTGAATTTAAATAGAATTGAATGAGTCTCTTTAATTCAATGGGAAGCTTAATCAATGGGGGGTGGTGCCCATCTTTCAGGATCTTCTACAGAGGCCAGGATTCAAGGAGAATCTATCCTTCAAGGAGTTTTAAAGAGTTTCAGAGCTCCCTTCATTGACCAATCATTTGTTTAGTAGGAGCAGGTGATCATTTTTATGATCACTGACCACTTAGATTACTGACTATGATAATTTCACAATTTGTGACTGTACTGCTATTCATATTTTAGTCTATATATTATGTTTACCAATGAAATTGCTGTTATATAATTACCATAATTGTAACACTGTAAAAGTATAGCATAAAAGGAAAGTTGTATCGAAGACTGACAGGAAGATCTGAGGATTACTTCATTAGAGAGGACCACGGACCCTTTAAAAAACTACCATTGGCTCAAGAGTTTTGCCTCAGTCTCTGTTATTGAGGTGGGATAATTTTAATCCTCATAGGATCATGAGTTCTTGACATTTTTGTACACTTTATGGAGTCAGAGGACTCCAGATGTCCAGAGGATAGAGGAATTCACTGTCTAGTGAATTCTATGGACCTCTTCTCAAAATACCATTTTTATTTATACATAAAATCAAATATTACAAAGTATTACAAAAAGAAAACAGTTAAATTGAAATATAGTTATCAAGAAAAAGCAAGTCATGGAACATAGTACATGAGTTAATAATCCCTGCTTGAACTTAATTGTTGACCTGCTGTATTTTCAGATGACCAAATAAAGAGAATTAAAAAGGAATATTTGTCTTTTGTGAAGTAGGAGTGGGGGTAGAATTACACCTTTCCTCAAAGGATCTCAAAACATTTTAGAAATATTTATTGGGAGAATGTCTCTTAGAGCCTGATAGCACATTAAAAAGGAGGAAATACTTCGTTATCTTTCTACTCCCCAAAGAACTATTAGAAATCAAGCATTGGACCTTGTAATGGGCTGAGGCTTGAATTGATGTACTGAGGTCCTAAGCATGTGAGGCTAAATAGTAATTGGACCATACTCTATTAATATAAATGCTTGGAGAAACAATAGCCCCCACCCACTCTTTGTGCAAGTCCTGATGTGTTGTATAGAAAATGACGTTTTTGGTGGGTGGAGGCAAGGGAGTGGGAAGGGAAGCAGAAGAAGAGACTGCTGGCTGGCGTCTTGACACAGCTGCTCGCATTGGTATCGCGACCGCCCTTGACCTTCGATCCCCCTCTGCTAGCTGGCTTCCTGTCGCAGCTGCCCATATTGCTATCGCAATCCTTTTTCACCTCCCCACTTCAATAAAGATTGAAGATTTTTCCCTTAACCTGAATTCCTGACTCCAATGATTTTAAATACGCGGTCATCACAGGACTTGATGAAAATTAGACAGTAGGCCTAAAATAATTGCAACTAACTAGACTTTCTTTACTGTTCTTGTTTGGTGTGGGGTAGGGATCTGCTGCAATTCCAGTGAGATTGCTACAAGATAATCATCTCTGGTTAACCCAGTAATGTTGTAAAAGAAGAGAAAAACTAGGAGAGGGATTAGGGGACTTCCATAAATGTTGGAGAATAGGGGATGGATGACCTATGGAGGTTTTATGAAAGGTATTTTGGGTTGGTTGAATTGTGAAAATCTGAGGTTAAGGTGGTAGGATAACCACTTGTCTGCCATAAATATCTTACATGTCATAGGAATAAAAGAATTATTGGATACTTTTGAAACTTTATTTTCTTGTGAATCAAAAATAGGTTGTGTTGTGTTTTATGACTTAACTGAACTGTTTTCATAGTAACAATGCCAGAAAGTCATATATCTTTCTCTGAGAATTAATCTTTTTTTATACCCTTCTGTTTATATCATTGATTTTATTTCTCCAAGTAGGCCATTTTAAAAGTCACATTTCCCCCTACACATCACTAACAAATTCCCTGATTGCCGTCACCATGCTGACAGAGTGAAATAATTCCACATTCTGCACGGAATACAGAATCTAACTCAAAAATTATCTGATCCAACCTGTATTCAAATAGGAGTCCATCAAGGTATGTGAAAGGTATACTGAAAATGCTATTCCTGACAGGAGTCCTATATTGGGTTGCACCCATGATTGAAAACTCACTACTTCTTAACATAGTCTCATACACTTTGGGATAACTCGAATTGTAAGGAAAATTATTTCTTTTATAAATACTGAACATTGACTCTGTACCTGCCTTACCTAGCTGCATCAATATGGGATAGTCTAGTAACCTGGCAAAAAATAATCAGTGTTCTCTTTTCCAGTCAGAATTATGCTTGGGTCTTAGAGTGTTTGGATATTTACCATAATCCATGTGGTTTCAGCATAAGCTTCCATTAGGAGAGTCACGTCTGTTATTAATAGTTAAAATAACAATTCAAGTTGTCTTTGAGGTTCTTCCTTCTAAAATTGTTTGATAGGTAGTATACATATCAAAATCCTTATTTACTTACTTATTTAGGTTTAGATCTGTGAATGGTATGGGTAATTCCCAGTATGGAAAGTTTCTTCACTAATGCAGATTCATTTAAAACTTATGCTAAAAAGTTGTCTAGGACAAGGTAAAGTTGTGATTTGCCCTTAGGTACACAGCTAGTTAGTATCTTTCAGACAGAGGTCTTTCTGGATGGCTCCTCAAGGCTGATTCTCTATCCCTAAGTTCATTTTACGAAGAATAAACTGTGGCTCAAGTTAATTCCATGATAATCTATCTAATAACTACCAGAGCCTAGACATGAACATATTTCTTCAGTGTAGTAATAATCACAATAACTTTGCAACTTCCTATAATACTGTTTACATGTAACTTACAATGGAAGATTATTAATATATCAATACTCTAGTTTTATATATATATTTATTTGATGAAAACTTCAATAAATATGTTAACATCATAACCAAATAAGGCAGTGGGTAGGGTAGTAGATAGAACACTGAGTTTAGAATGAGGAAGAGTTAAGTTCAAATCTGGCCTCTGATGCTTACTAGCTGTGGTGACTTTGGGAAAAACACAACCTCTGAAAGCCTCAGTTTCTTCAAGTGTAAAATGGGGATAATAAAAGCACTTGTAAGATTGCTGTGAGGAAGAAATAAAATATTTATTAAAAGTGCTCAGCACAGATGCCTAGTACATAGCAGACACTGTATAGATCTTTATTCCTTTCTCTGTTTCTTGCCTCATGTAGTATTCTATGACATATAGTTTGTAGATAATTTTGCTTAATGATTCTCTGAGTCAATTGATAGGTAAAATATGGAAGGGTAAACTCATTCCAGGTATTTGTCAGTGTCTAGCATAAAGTCCAAATATAAAGGGATTCTTTATCATTTCTTGATGTTAATTTTCTTCAAAAGCTCTTATATGCTGTTGATGTTCTAATTGCACTGATCCAGAATTCTACCAACTTTCCGCAATACAATGCAGGACTGGAAAGAAATTGCAACAACCATTCTCAACTGGCAAAAAAAAAAAAAAGGTGATTAAAAAATTTATATTGTTCAGATTACAACATACAGTTAACCAGTGAGCTCACTGAATTAGTACATTCAAGACTAATTCATTCTGTAATTTTTGTGTCATGGTATATGGATAGTATATAATGTAACAAAATAGGAAGAGAAAATCAAACTGGAACATAAAAGGAAAATTGTTCAATACTTTTAGTCATGCCAAGTTGTTTCTTGTAGCAAAATACTTTTACAAAAAAATCAATATTCTTCTGGTAATGCTATGTGACTTCATGATCGCAGGAAAATTAAATTGCAAGTGACCTAAAGGGCAACTGTGGGATAAGCAGGCTGAAGCATATTACTAATGATGGCTTTTGAGTGAGAAATGACATAAAAGCCATCATCAATGACCTGTATTATCAGGAAATGTGTTGGTGATAGAATCATAGAACCTGAGAGATGGAAGGGACTTCATTGGCTATCTAGTCCAAATAGTACAGGAAAGAAATCTCCATTATTGATTTCTACAACCAATAAGTGATCATTCAGCCTCAGCTTGAAGACTTCCAAGGAAGGTGAACCCACTTTCTCTCTAGAGAGCTTATTTTACTTCTTGACAACTCTAACTGTAACAAAATTTTTCCTGTCTTCATACTGATGAGGTTTAGATTTGGGGAACCCAAATGAAATTAGGGTTTCAGGTGGTCAGGGAGTTAAATGAGTCTAATGGCAGGTTGGGGGTTCAGGGAATCAAATGGAGCTCCCCTGCAACCTCTTGGAATTCGGTGCAAGGGTAGGGAGTTTTGGGGACTCCCTTCTAGCGGTGCAGAGGTTCTCTGTAGAGGAATTTACAGACCCAAAAATCTAGATTGATAAAAGAGGTTTATTATGAGGATTGGAAGTAAGGTTAAAGTCTGGTTAGGGAAATAGGTGAGGGTAAAGAGAGGATGGCACTGGAAAGAGTATTCCAGTGAACAGAGACTCCTTGGAATGCCAAGCATGGTATAGCTGGCATGTTTGGAACCTCTGCAAAGAGAGGATCTTAGTTTGGTACTTTTTATAATGAGAGATTTAGCTAAAGGGGGCCTGTGGGTGGAGTTCTAAGTTGGCTCCTCTATGGGTTTCAGCTACAGCTAGAATTTTATTTGAATTCAATGAGTTTCAGGACTGAGCTGACCCCACCCAGATAACAAAGATGAAACTATTTGTTTTTCGGGGCAGGGTCCCTCAATGAGACAGAGTTGAAGGAGATTTTCTTCTTTAAGGATTTTCAGAGTTTTGGGGTCCCCTCTTCATTCTCCCCTCAAGCAGTCAAAACAAATTCATTTAAGGGAAAAAAGACTTGGGGCAGGATCCCTTATTGAGGCAGAGTTGAAGGAGATTTTCTCTTTCAAGGATTTTCAGAGTTTTGGGGTCCCCTTTTCAATACCAGAAATAGGTTATGGCATCCAGAAATGAAAATAATATTTCAAATGAGCTTTGATAAAGGCAGAGTGTCATGGTACTATCACTTCCCAATTCTAGGAAAGTACACTTCGGTTAATTCAGTCATGACTAAAGAGTGAAGATAATTGATGAACAAGCTTGAAGCAAGATTAGCATACAATAAATAAATAAACATCAAAAGAAAAGTTCCCTTTGCATTAGGTAAATCCTCTGTGGAGGATTTAGGGAAAGTATGGGCAAGAATTACACAGGAAAAGAAGATATAGATAGGCTGAGATCAGCATCAGTGGAGGGAGCACCAGAACAAACAAAATAATGGATCCATCCAAACTATCAATAAAGTAGTATCATGGTGTGGTGGAAAGATCACTCAATTGGGAAGACTGGGAGGTTCAAATCTGAATTTTGCCACTTATTACCTGTATTTGAACTTCAAATTACTTCATCTCTGTGACTTAATTTATCCTAGAATTAATTTATTGTAGAAGTAATTGTTTGAATTAGATAAACTATAAAGTTCTTTCCAACTCTTAGTCTTAAAATCCTATTTGATAGATAGTAGTTATGCCCAGGGATGACCTCAAGTCAGGAAGACTTTAAGTTCAAATCCAGCCTCAGACACTTACTAGCTATATGATCCTAGACAAGTCACTTAACCCTACTTATCTCAGTTTCTTCACCTATAAAATGAATTGAAGAAAATAACAAACCACTTCAATACCTTTGCCAAGAAAATCCCAAATGGGTCAGAAACGATTGAACTTAACTGAAAAAAAAAATGACAACAAATACTATGTTTGCCAAAGAATATTATTCTAGGAAATTTAGTTACCAAGTGGATCTTATTGTCAGGCAATTTTACCTCCTAGACAATTTCCTGGCATGGATGCTAAAAATAAGTTTAATGGCATTGTAATATATTTCTCTGAGAGAAAAAATAATCACCAATCTACCATTTGGCAAACAGATAGATATCTGGCATTCTCTAGATCAAAAGTATTTACAGATATGGAATTTGAGTCAGAGTCCAGATCAGGTCTTTACATCAAACAATACATCATAGTGCTTCTTGAAAGTTTCCAATGTAATGCTTTTTTAAAAAAGCAAAATAGCATAAAAGAGTTTTTTTTTTTTAGAACTTATTTCCTTCATCATAGATGAGGCAAATAGCCTTAGTTATATTGAGATTTTTAAGGCTTTGGAGACAACAGCTACATTTATTTACATCAAAAAGGAAGTTTTTAACTAAAAATGTGCTGGGCCTATTCTGGTCAGGGAAGTGACAATGGACCTTTGCATGGATCAAGAACATGGTAACCAGAGGAAATGGCTTCTCTTTCTCTTAGCACTTATTTCCAAATTGTCAACAGAATATCTTTACCCACAGATTTAGCATCACATATTAGATCACTGCCAATTGTCAGCATCAATGGTGCCTTGGGTAAGAGTAAAAACTCAGGCAAAGGTACAGATTGTTCATAAAAGAAGTACGTCAGATAACAACATTTTTTCTTTGTACTTCTGCTATTCTGACAGTTTGTTGATGCTGGCAGAACAAAAGTCAAATCACGCTTTTTGAACAAGAAGTCCTTCATCTTTAATCAAATGAATGATAGCCTTACTAACAACTGTACTTTTGAATATCCCACTATTCCCTCCTTCATAAATGACAAACAAGTGGGGTTATAATAAGCTATAGCATTCCTACTAGATGTATCAATGACTTACCTCCTTAATTAGAATTTTCCATTTCATCAAGATGTTCAAGTTTCTCTCCCTCTTATAGGGTACTGGCTGCTGGCTAGCATGCTAAAACCAAATTAGGATTTCCCTCTAATGATTTCTTCTATAATACCTAATTCTATTCCTGTCTTTTATTTTAAAGGGAAAAGAAAGAAAGAAAAAAAAGACAGAAGAAAGAAAGAGAGAAAGGAAAGAAGAAAGAAAGGGAGGAAGGAAGAAAGAACAAAAGAAAGAAAGAAAGAAGGAAAAAAAGAAGGAAGAAAGAAAGAAAGAAAGAAAGAAAGAAAGAAAGAAAGAAAGAAAGAAAGAAAGAAAGAAAGAAGGAAGGAAGGAAGGAAAAGAAGGCAGGCAGGAAGAAAGACAACCAGGAAGAAAGGCAAGTAAGAACGCAGGAAGAAAGTCAAGAATGGAGACAGGAAGGGAGGAAGGGAGGAAGAAAGCAAAAGAGAAAGAAAAGAAAACACATAGCAAGAAAAGAAAGAGAGAGAAGGGAGAAAGAGAGAGGAAGAGAGGGAGAGAGAGGGGGGCGGGGAGAGATAGAAACTTTGTCTTTCTGTTAAATGTTACTGGGCAGCCTTTCATTTAGATAATCTCTTTGGAATAGCACCTCCACTCCCTCCCCCCACCCAAGATCCCAAAAGTACTTTAGCCTGAAAGAACTATGGACAATCAGGGTACTTTATTTGTCAGTCCAGAGTGATTAACTTCCAATTACATAATAAGCTTCTTAAAGTGCATTTCCTGTACTTTGGAGACTTGGTCTAATTAAAAATAATTAGTTACGTGGCCATTCTAGTTTCCCTTAATGATATTTGGGGAGGTGAAAAATGCTTTTGCTATCTTTTTAGAAAACATTTAAAGTTTCACATATACTTCAGTGCTGTAAAGGATTCAGAATTTCACTGGTGTGACTACTGTTTCAATTGATGAAGATCACAACCTCCTCCAATGAGTTCCCTCCACCCTTCTACCCTTCCACTCCAACAAGTATCCCAAGGCATCAAGGGACTGGAGGGGAGGAAGATGAAGGTTCAAATCTTGCCTTAAACATTTTCAAGTGGTATGACCCTTGGCATATCATTTAAACTCTGTTTACCTCAGTTTCTCAACTGTAAAATACTAGCACAAATATCAAACAATTGTTGAAAAGGTGAAATGAAAATAAACAATTGTTAAAAAAAAAAAAGAAAGAAAAGAAAATAAACAATTGTAAAGCACTTATTCTTTTATCAGATACTTAATAAAGATTTTTCTCCTCCCCTCCCTTAGGAGATGGACTTTATGTGCTGCTGTAATCAACAATAACAACAAAAGTCAAAAAGCCCAAGGAGGCAGCCCCTGATGGATAGTGTTCAGTTGATGAGCTTACATCGACTGTTCTTTGAGGGCTGATCCACAGCCTTTTTAGTCAAACTTCTACTTAAAGCATTTCTAGCTTGGTAGAACAGAGATCAGCAGAGATGTAGATGTTAGAGAAGAAACTTTTAAAGATTTTACTATGATTCAATAGAAAAGTTGTCAGATGAGTTGGATTGGACTTGTAGTTCTGATATTTTCTCACAGTTTAACTGTCTCATTTTTTTCATATATAAAATGTGGAAGAGAATACGAATACATTTTTGCACATTAGATTCAGTTGTGGGACCTTTCAGACACTACTAAGTACTAAGTTTCAAAACCAGCATTTGACTCAGTGAAGCTCTTAATTATGGCTCAAGCAACAAATGTTAGACTCTTTAGGTACAAGAACCCTCATACACACATATCTGAAGGGCTCGACAAATTAGAGAGTAAGCAAATGTTGTCTTTGAATGAATCTGCTCCTTGCTTCTCCCCGTCTCCTTTTAGTCCCAGTGCTTTTTTTTCCAACTGTCTACTGACAACCCCAGACCTTGAATATCTGCTTCTATATCATAAATTGTAGAACACACACACACACACACACACACACACACAGACTTGAAGTCATCTATCTTCTGCACAAACCTATCTAGTAATGGGAAGCTTAATCTGGAAGTAGTCTAGTGTTTCTGGGTCTAGCACAATATTCCTTCAGGGTTTTGTTAGGTAACTGGCTAGTTAATCAGATAAAATTGTCAGGAAGACAACTACCTGAGTTCAAATGTGACCTCAAACACTTATTAGCTGTGTCACTCAGCCTCAGTTTCCTCATCTGTAAAACATATTGGAGAAGGAAATGGCAAACCACTCCAGTATTTTGGCCAAGAAAACCCCAAATGAATTCATGAAGTATCATAAACAACTGAACAACAACAAAATCATACTGGGATGGCCATGGAAAAAACAGACCCACAAATAAACTCAGTTAGAAATTATATGAGAGAAGTCACTAAATTGTTCCTACCCAGAAAATTCTTTGCTGGGCATATAGCCCAGTCAGATCAAATAGAAACAGTCTTATAGCTACCAAATTATTTGATCAGCATTTTTTGTGCTTCCCAAAAGATAGAAATAAAGTGGGTGGTTATTGACAAAGAAATGAACATACAAATTGTGGCATATGAATATGATATTATTCTGCTATAAGAAGCAATTCAGAAAACATGATGAAAATCAACAAACTGATAACGAACTTAGTAGAGCAATGAGAATAAACAATAAAGAGCAATAAAGTAAATGAAAAAATAATAAAAGTCAAATAGAACACCTGATGTCATCACAATGAACAATCTGACTTCTAAGAAAAAAATAAGGAAAAGTACCTGTTCCTTTTGCTGAAAAGAAGGAAGGGTATGGGTATACCATGATATCAAAAGCACTTCTTGTATGGGTGTTTTTGCTTAAACTTAGATTTACTGAATTGTGGCAGAAGACAGTAAGAGGGAAGATATATTCAGAATTTACTATAAGATGAAATCAAAAGGCATCAACATTTTTTGAGTCACAACTAAATAAGAAATAAAATGGCTTCTAAGAGAAGTTATTAATAACTATTAGACTTCAATGTTGTCTGCAACCATAATCCTAAAAGACTAATTCTTTTAAGATTTTAGAAGAATTTTTCCTATCTTATGACCCAGCTTTGGTAGACTAATAATGAAGGATGAGAAATACATTTTTGGTTATGAGAATTTGCTTTACTTTCCCATTTTTTAAAAAAGCTTTTTATTTTCAAAATAAATGCATTTTATTTTCAAAATAAAAAATAAAATATTTACCCTTGCGAAACCTTGTGTTATAATTTTTTTTTCTCTCTCTCTTCCCCCATCCCCTTCCTTAGACTACAAATCCAATATATGCTAAACATGTGCAATTCTTCAATGCATATTTCCACAATTATCATGTTGCACAAGAAAAATCAGATCAAAAAGAAAAATGAGAAAGACAACAAAATGCAAGCAAACAACAACAAAAAAGGTGAAAATACTATGTTGTGATCCACACTCAGTCCCCACAGTCTTCTCTCTGGGTGTAGATGGCTCACTCAATCACAAGATCATTGGAAGTAGCCTGAATCACCTCACTGTTGAAAAGAACCATGTCCATCAGATTTGATCATCACATAATTTTGTTGTTACTATGTACAATGTTCTCCTGGTTCTACTCACTTCACTTAGCATCAGTTCATATAAGTCTTTCTAGGATTTTCTGAAATCATCCTGTTGATTCATTTTTGCACATATGGGTCCTTTTCCCTTTTTTTATGCTCACTTTGAGATACAAGCCCAGTAGAGATACTGCTATATCAAAGGGTATGCACAGTTTGATAGTCCTTCAAAAGGAATTTATTTTTTTCTCTACCTCACAACAAGAAGAGTATTAACTTAATTTCTCTAATCCTAGATGAACAAAAAGGAAACAGTATGATGTAGAAGCTAGAACACTAGGCTACACCTAGACGTGGTTTTCAGAATTACTTTGGGAAAGCCTACTTAAATATGAAAATGTACTAAAAGGTGCCCAAGATCCTTTCTATTTCTAAATTCTGTGATTCTCTGAGATCCATATTCTAATACCCATCCTGCTACTATTTTATTGCATGGCCAAACATTTTACTTCACCTCATTGGGAATCAGTATTCTCGCCTTTACAAAATCAAAGTCTTTGATTAGAGGGTGTCTAAAGTCCCTTCTGATTTCAAGAGCTTATGGGAACAGGAGAGAAGATAATACAAACAACTAAAAATTGCATTGAAGATTTTTTGAACTTTTTATAGGAATGCAGGATTACTTTAATTTGTGTTTATTTTCACCTCTGTTCTATATCTCATAAAAGCAAATAAAAGCATTGGGAAGAAATTAAATAGCATACACTGTCTATACAAGTATGGTTTTTCTTCTATCCTATTGTTTAATGAAAATATTTGTTTCAAATCAGTCATTTTGAGAACATTAAGAGGGGAATTACTAGGAAACTATCAATTGACACTCACTGAACTATATTCAGTTATGTACTAAGGCTATACTTTTAAACTTTCTCTTTAGTCTGCATTGATAGCATGCGGAAAATGTCTGTTTTGATCTAATTATACATTATGATTAAAAAACACTTGCCTCAAATATACAGATATATATTCAAACTATTTCTTTGACAAAGGCAATCATGAAGCAGTTTATTATGAAATTTCTTGCCATTAGTTTTTAAGTTCTTTGAGGGCAAGAGATTATTGTTCATCTTTGTATCTCCAGAGTGAAGTATAATGCTTAACATATGGGGCATGTTTGTTGAATTAATAAAAACAAAACAAAACAAAAAAAAAAAAACATTGTATGTCTAAATAATCCTAAGAAGTAATGCTAGGTAGAGGCTTAGCTCTGGAATCAGCAAGAACCAGATTTATCTAACATATATATATGAAAGGAAAAAAAGAAAAGGGAAGAGAATGGAAGGAAGGGAGGAAGGAAGGAAGGAAAAAAGGAAGAAAGGAAAGCGGGATGAAAAAAGAAAAGAAGGGAAAGAAGGAAGGAAAGAAGGAAGGAGGGAAAGAGAGAAAGAGGAAAGGAAAAAAGGAAAGGTGGGAGGAAGGAAAAAAGGAAGAAAGGAGAAAAGAAGGGAGGAAAAGAGAAAAGGAAAGGAGGAAGGTCGGGAAGAAGGAGTAGAGGGAAAGAGAGAAGGAGGAAAGGAAGGAAAGGGAAGGAAATGGAAGAGAGGAAGGAAGGAAAGAATGAATGAAAGAAGGAAAGATAACAATAGCTAGTACACTTTTCAGTGCACAAAGAACTTACTCATTACAATCCTATGAGGCAAATACTTTAAGTACTATTTGCCTTATATTATATATGAAGAATCTAAGACATAGAGTGATGAATAAGGATAATTTTCAGAATACTTAAAAAGCTACATAAATGTGTGAGATGAAGCCCAGTACAATTCAAATTCAAAAAGCATTTAGAAATGTGGGACCAAGCTCACATATTTCAATTCAGGTGTTCTGCCTTCCTAACCTAATGCCTTTTATATTGGGACATCATGGTACTGTGCCTGATCTTATGCAAGACAAATGCAGAAGTAAGGATTAGAAAAACACAGAATCTGATGTGCAGATTAGTTTTCTCATTGTTTAGTTTTAAAACGATAACAGAACAACAGAACCAGAACATTAGAGTTCTAGATCATGTGCTACAGAGTTAGCTCTTCCCAGATAATGAAAAGTTCTTGCTTTGAGATAGGCAGAAGGAAGCATAGATGGGATAACTGATGTTGGCATTTGGTGCTATAATTGCAGCACTCTATTCATTCAACATTAAAAGAAAAAAAAACAGTTAATGTAGTCAGAAAAAAAAACTATGTATTTGTCATTGAAATATATAAAATCCGAATGGGTCTGGAATATCTGATCTACTTGAATTTTATGGCTGTTTTCTCTTGATGAAATGATCCATGAATCTATTTTCCTATATGCCCAATTTGCCTAAAATTTCACAGGACAAGAATTTGGTTCAAACCTTAAGTTGCTTTTAAATAGGATGTTGAATCAACCTGATCATTAATATGGTTTTGATAGTAACAAATGATATCTGCATGGCTCTCTTAAAGTTTCACAAAATACTTGCCATATAAATCCTTATTTAAGCCTCCCAACAACTCTAGACAATACTATGAGTGCTTTTATCTCATTTTCAACAGATAAGGGAACCAAGATACAGAGAGATTTAAAGGAATGAGGTTATAAACCTGGATTTTTGTTAGTTTAAATCCAGGATTCTGTGCCTATACATGCCACATGGAAAAAAAAACAAGTGACATATTTCTATCATACACTAAAAGGTCACTTCAACATTGTTGACTAAAGAATCAAATTCAGTATCATTTAGGTTTATCTTAGTTCTTATTTGTGGGGAGTTTCATTAGGGAAGTACTCCAAAAATTCTTATTCTAAATTGGTCTTGTAAGCATGAATTGAAAGGACAAGAATAATGGAAGAAACAATAATACTAATGATAGTGATGGTGTTGATAGCACCTTTAGTTTTGCAAAAATCTTTTACAAATATTATCTCATTTGATCCTCACAATAACTCTTTGAAGTAAGTGTATTATTTAATTCCCACTTTATAGATAGGAACAGTAACTCTCAGAGAAATTATGGAAATATGCTTTCTGAGGGGCACACACAAAGAGTCTGAGGCAGGAATAGACACTAAAGCCTTCCTTCCTTCCTTCCTAAGGCAGCTAGGTCGCTCCACAGTGCATAGAGCTCTGGGTTTGGGATCAGAAAGACTAATGTTCATGAATTGAAATCTGACTTCAGACACTTCGGCAAGTTACTTAAGTTTGTTTGCCTCAGTTTACTATCTGTAAAATGAGCTGAAGAAGGAAAGGGCAAATCACTCCAGTATCTTTGCCAAGAAAACCCCAAATGGGATCAACATAATTGAAATGATTGAATAATATCAACAACTTCTTATTAACTTCAAGTCCAGTATCACACTGATTAGTCTGTTTTTGGTGCATTTATCATTTTGTCCATTAGTTTCCATAATTTCATCTAATGGCAGCTAGGTCAAACATTGGATAGAGTGCTAGACCTAAGTAAAAATCCTGTCTCAGACACTTAGTCATTTTGTGACTCCATAAGTCATTTCAGAATCCTCCTCTGAAAAAGTGGAATAATAATAGCATTTGCCTCTTTAGGTGGAGAGATAATGAGATAATATGTTTGTAAAGTATATTGTATACCTTAAATCCTCCATTATTCTAGTTATTATTATTTTCAACAAAAGTTTGGAGCCAAAATGAAATTATCTTTAGATAGTTCATTCATTTATGCATCATGTAAAAACATTAGTGAAATGTTCACAGGCTCACCCATTTCTCCAAATTAATTAAAGATAAGCTAATGAAAGAGAAAATGTACATTTTTCTTCACATCTGTGAATTTGAGAGGCCAATTCAGATTAGCAAGAGAAAGCCATCCCTGGACACTCTGTCTCATTTATAACACTACCTTGGAGAGTAACGTGCTGATGCATATTTCTGGGATGTTGACTGTGGTTTCCACTCACCCTCCAGCGGGAGCAGGGGTTTAATTCTTTATTGGCAGTGTGTACTCTCTCACTTCTGTTTGTCTCTGTTTACCTGTCTGTTTGCTTTAAGTCGACCTTATTTATAGTTTGAAGCTAGATTGCCCTGCTAGAGGTTCTGAAAATTGGAGGATGAATGGCTAATAAAATGTGCAGGTCATATGCTTCACAAATAAATCTTTCTGTATTTCAGTTTTTATAGCAACCCTATTTAGAGATTAATCTCTAATAGCCACCACCCGTTTATTCAGCTCCCTGAACTTTCCTAAAGCTCTGTATATATTTCGAACACACTAAAAAGAAGGCAAGAGTGAGGTCCATTTCAGATATAACTCTTTTACTCTTAGTGTTATAAGATCTCTCAAGAAGAGTTAAATTTTAAACATTTAACTCCTCTAAATGAAAGAAAGTAAAAAGCATTCTCTTCTTTTGTAAGAAGTAGTGCTTATTGTATAATCCTGGGGATATCATGCACTGTTTGGGGGCCTCTATTCCTCTTTGTAAAATGAGAACTTTGGACTAGATGTTCTTAAAGGCCTTTCCATCTTTAATATTCTGTGATTTTATGACTTGCAGAAAGGCTTGTATTTGTTTACTTTTTGGAGAACATGTCAGAGCTAGATTAAGCCCTAGGTGATGGTTCTCAGTGAATAAATACTTAGCAAATAATTGAGAGGCAGACATGTGAAACAATTATAGCCTTGGCTATGGCAATGGACACGGAACACTTTAATGATTTTTCTTTGGGAAGGAAACTCAGCAAAATTCTAATTTCTTTACTAAATAATTAATGGTGTATTATTTCAGTAAATAAATTAGTGTTTACATAGTAAAGAATACAAATGTTTTGTGCATACATTCCTGACTCACTTCCTTAGTCCTTCTTGGCTATTTCCCAAATAATCAGTTTTTTTAAAAAAAATTAATGATTAATATCAAAATATTTCTGTTTAGAACATCTTTTGAATGGTGGTTAAATCTATAAAATAATTCAACCGTTTATCCTTCTTATCTTGGGAATGTTTAATCAAGCTTGATATTTGCTTTAAATTAGCACTGTCAAATGTACATTTGTATAAAATCTCCCAAATCATGAAAGATTTATCATTTGAAATGTATTTGGATTATTCTCCAGTTAATCAGTTAGATAAGAAATTAGTAGTACTATAACTAGAACAATTAATTGGGTTTAAAATTATAATATATATATTTCATAGTAAGTTTTGGTCATACAAGTAAAACTTCAAGAGCTTTGCTCTTTTCTGAAACATTGACAAGATCTTGGGTATATGCAGAAGTATGATGTTAAATTCTTGGTTCCAAATCTTCTTTTACTACCATATTTTTCCCTGTATGGATAGCATAGTAGTTTTTACTGTTCTCCATTGGAGCATTAGCATCAGAGATATAGAGGCCAGGAGACAAAATTTAAGCAAAGCTTATATGCCTCCTGTAATATGGGGCTAGAATAGCTCCTCTAGGGTAATCTCTGGCTGAAACACATGGTGGCACTTGGGATTTAAGGTGAGTTAGCTCCTCTTTTTAGATAGTACCACATTATGTGCATGGGAGCTCCCCTGATCTAGTTCATTTTCAAGAAATTCTACTTCCTCATGTTTGAGATTGAATTATAAATGATGGCCTGCCTTAAATAAGTATTTAATTTAATTTGAGAGATCAGTAATGTTGGTGGAAGGGTGAGGTTAAAAAAAATAGAAAATAAGTTAATTACTCAGGTAGCTTATGATTTGGTTTGGGAGATGAAATTTATGTATGACATATATATATATGAGATATAAATAAATACATGGTACATGACAATACAAATTATATTAATAGTAAAAAACTGTAGAAATGCAAACAAGCAGGAATCTTGAACTAAGATGGTCAGAAGTACCTTCCTAAAAGAGTAATAATTTGAACTGAAAAGATGACTAAATCTTGCATAAACCAAGGTGTGAAAGAAGGCTATTCAAGGTATAAATGAATAATGGGATTGAATTAGGCTTGCAAATGGTATTTTCTCTGGACAATGATCAAATAATCTTGGCCAGAGTTAAGAGAAATAGTTGAAAACAGAGTTGGATAGGAAAAAAGGATTTAGAATCCTAGCATCTTCAATCTATTCAGGGAGTGCCATATATCTATATCATAAATTTATGCCTAGAAAAAATTTCATTCAAACCATATGTAAATCTATATAATCTACTGTGTTGTGGCCACCTGAAGGAAAAATTATAAGAAAAAAAAAAACAATTAACCTCACTAGGCAAGCCATTGATCTCTGTGAAACTGGGCCTCTAGGTAAATTGGAAATATAATTAAGCTATTCTGTTCTTTTCATTTTTCCTTTGGTTTTCTTTCTTTTTTTTTTTTTTTCATTCCTTTCTTTTCCTTTTTGTCTTCAATATGGCTCATTACCAAGAGGTTGGCCACTTAGTGATAAAAAAATTTAACCAAGCAACCTTAAAAAAAGCAAAATACAAACTGCCCTTAGTCCTGCTTAGTCCCTTTATTTTCCACAGTGATTTTAGCATAGTTGTAGGAAATAAGATTAAGAATATGAAGATTAATTGTTGCCTACTTTTTAAATTATCTATAAATGGTAATTTGTGTTGGAACTCTAAATTGACATTGTTGTTCAATGACCTTAGAAGTGAATAGTGTACTGAAGGATTTAAATCATATCAATTTCAATCAATATTCTTACTGGAAATGAAAGCAGGAGACAAAAGACAGTTGAAACTAAATGGAATTTTGGCTCACAAGTTCTCATTGAAAGGAGAATATAGGAAATATAGGAGCTGGAAGATGATTTTATCTTGTGTGTGAAATTTCCTTTCATGGGAC
The DNA here is from genome assembly GCF_016432865.1 of Antechinus flavipes. NCBI lineage: Eukaryota > Metazoa > Chordata > Mammalia > Dasyuromorphia > Dasyuridae > Antechinus > Antechinus flavipes. The sequence goes on along the minus strand of NC_067402.1, from coordinate 132,401,328 downwards.
ATGATCATTTTCTAATGTAGTGTCAGTTTTGATAGGGATTAGAGATTGAAACAGTGATTTCTTTAGAATAGATAACATCTGAATGAAGGATTTCTCTATCCATTATTCCACCTAGTTTTTACTAAATGAAGAAACTTCCTCTATCAATATTAGATGGCTGCTTCTCAGCAACTCATATTTTGAGTTCAAGAGATCCCATGTCCTTAAGTCTCATTGGATTGGTTGAGGCAGAGTTAGGGAAGTTGATGGTGTAAGTGGCAGAATAAGAAGGTAAGGGGATTTGGGGGATTAGAGTAGAGTGAAAGCATAGAACTAAAGAAAATATAAAATACCTAATTTTCAATCCCACAGATTCCTTTATGTTCTAATAAATTTAAGTATCAGATTTCTAGATTGTAAAAACAGTTATAAATTAAATTACAGAATACTGTTGTCAAATACATTCTTGTGAGTATCTATGATACTGGCATTCTTTTTGTGTGTAGGAATAAATTAATTGTCTCATACTAATTCATATTGAATACCGTTTTTACTTCCCCAAATTTTTGGGGAAAACTTTAGTTTTATCATATGTAAGTGACTCTTGGGGATCCCTTAGCCACTGTGATGATGCAGCAATGATTCCTCAAGTTAATTCCCAGAGGAAAAAAAAATCTAGCATGATATAGATTTACAATTGAATCCTATGAAACATTCCAAGAAAGATTACTTTCAACATTACATAATTTATTGCAGAAGTAGAGAAAGAAGAGATCTTATCAAACTTCTGTAAGAAAATGTGGTCCCTATATCAGGGAAAGTTAACACAGAAAAACAGAAAATTATAGATCAATATATAGATTGATAGATCTATATAGAAAATAGATCATAAATAGAAAAAGTATTGCATGTTGAATAAAATATTTAACATGCTACATTTAAAAAGTTATCAGTATAACCATGTTGCATTTATTTTAGAAATGCAAGATTAGTTCAATAATAAGACAACTTTAAACAAAATAGACTGAAAAATTAACAATGGGCTATGACTTAATATGGTAAATAATACCAATTAAAATAAAAAATAGAATATCACATATAATAGAAAAACACTAGAGGATTTTCCAAATAATATCATACTAAAGCAAAGATGTCCAAAACAAAGAAATGCCAATTACAGCAATAAGACAATAACAGAAATTGAGAGAACAAACATAAGCAAAGAAGAAAATTATTTCTCTTTGTAGATTGCATGTTCATAACTTAATTAAGGGCTTCTAAAGAGGTAGCTAACAATTAATTTAAACAATAACTGGCAAAGTAGCAGAATGAAAGAAATTTACAGCAATCATTGGTCTTTTTATTCCAGCTATCAAGATATATATAGGTATTACATGAATATGACTAAAACATTTATTATAGAAATAAAGGCAGAACTTAATAGTTATAGATATATCAACTGCCCTGGTGGGCCATGACCATTTAACAAAAATAACAATACTACCAAAATTTGTTATAGATCAAATGACATATGAATCAAACTACCAAAATTGCTTTATATAACTGGAAAAAAAATAATAAAATTTATCAGGTGGGGAGTGGGAAGAGGAGGGAAGGATATCAAGGATCTAAAGGAAAATAATGAAAGTTATAGGCTTAGCAGTACCAAATTTCGAGCAGTACTCCAAAGCAATAATTATCTAAATTATTTGGAACTGATTAACAAATAGAAAAATTGATCAGCAGAACAGACTAGAATGGCATAGAAAACATAGAAGTAATCAAACATAATAAGTTTGCCAATTATTAGGATAAGGATTTAGAATTGTACAGTGAACAGCTGAGAAATCTGGAAAATAAGTTTAGAGCAATAGTTCTTACCACTTAAGTACCAGATGGATAGAAGACTTTGTAACAAGAGGTCATACCATACACAAAGTTATGGAAAAAGAGATAGCTTTCACAACTATGGAGATAAACAAGAGACAGAGAAAAAGGCAATGCTAGAAATATTTGTTAAATACTTAATCTGTGTCAGATACTATGCTAAGCAATGGAGATATTTAAAAAAGCAAAAAGGTGACAATCCCTGTCCTCTGGAAGCTTATAGTCTAATAGAGAAAGACAACATACAAAAGGACACTGAGAAGAGGGTATTAAAAATGGGGAAAAGCCTAAACAAAGGAAAGTAAGTCAGAAGCAAAGCTTAGAGGAGACTCAATATATTTGTCCCCAGGAAGAAGTAATCAATGGGAGAAGGACATCAGTGTAGGAAAGAGACATTCTAGGTTAGGAAGTTCCCAAAGGCAGAGGGATGTTACAGGGTGTAGAGGCTTTGTAAAGAAGAGAAGTTCCAGCATGAGATGACCACTGAATAATTGTGACAACATCCAAAAAGTCAGAGAAAAAGCTGGAAAGAGGAAAGATAGGGATAAAAAGGAACATAGAAGATAAAGCAATTTTAAAGACATAAAATTGAAAAGTTTCTTTATAAATCAAAACAGTATAATTAGAGACTTGAGGAAAACAATTAACCGTGTGGTCTAGAGGAATCTTTAAAGGAAATTTCTGTAATAAATGTCTCATATTCAGGATGTAGAGCACATTGACACAAGTAGAAAAAGAATAAGAGCCATCCTTCAATAAATAAATGGTGAAAAGATGTGAACAGATGGTTCTCAAAATAAAAGCAAAATAAAAATCATATGAAAAAATCACTCAAAATATTAATTATAAAACAGATGCAAATTGATACAATTTCTGATGATCCAGCTCATACCCACCAGATTGGCAAAGATGACAAAAAAGTTGTTGGAGGGACACTTACAAGAGAGGCACACTAATGCACTGTTGGTAGAACTGTGAAATAGAAAAAAAAAATACGGGAAAACAATTTTGAATCAGATCCAAAAAATCATTAAAATGCATATTCTTCAATGCCGTGGTACCACATTAATCGTGCTGTTGTTTAGTCATTTTCAGCTGTGTCCTCCTCTTTATGATTCCTTTTGGAGTTTCCTTGACAAAGATGCCAGAATGGTTTGCCATTTTCTTCTCTAGTTCATTTTACAGATGAGGAAACTGAGGCAAATAGGGTAAAGTGACTTATCCAGGTCATATAACTAGTAAGTGTCTGAGGCTAAATTTGAACTCAGGTTTTTCTGTCTCCAGGCCTGGCATTCAATCCACTATACCACATAGCTGCTCACTTATAGGTAATATCCCAAAATAATTTAAGAAAGAGGAAAAAGATCCTTATGTATAAAAATAATTATAGTAGCACTTTGGGTTATAACAAAATACTGGAAACAAAGTCAGTGCTCATCAATAACTAAACAAATGATGGTTCTTGAATGCAGTAGAATTATCATGGTATAAAAATTGAGAGCGCTGCTAGGTGGTGCCATAGTGTAGAGAATACAGGGCCTAGAATCAGGAAGACTCCTTTTCCTGAGTTCAAATTTGACCTCACACACTTGTTAGCTGTGTTTTAGATAAATCACTTAACCCTGTTTGTCTCAGTTTTTCATCTGTAAAATGAGCTAGAGAAGGAAATGGGAACTTTCATATTGGCTAAAATGACAGGAAAAGATCATGATAAGTGTTGGAGGGGAGGTGGGAAAACTGGGACACTAATATATTGTTGGTGGAATTGTGAACTGATCCAACCAATCTGTAGAGCAGTTTGGAACTATGCCCAAAGGGCTACCAAACTGTACATACTCTTTGATCTAGAAAAGGAATCACATGTGCAAAAATGCTTGCAGGAGTCCTTTTTTTAATGGAACAGAATTGGAAAATGAGTGTATGCCCAATGACAGTTGTAGAATGGCTGAAGAAGTCATAGTATATGAATGTAATGAAATATTGTTCTATAAGAAATGATTAGCAGGATGATTTCAGAAGGGCCTGGAGAGACTTACATGCACTGATGCTAAGTGAAATGAATAGAACCAAAAGAACATTGTGCACAACAACAACAAGATTATGTGAAGATCAGCTGTGATGGATTGGCTCTTTTCAAAATGAGGTATTTCAGGCCAATTCCAATTATGATGGAGAGAGCCACCTCTATAGAGAAAGAGGAATGTGGGGACTGCATGTGGATCACCTTTTTGTTATTGTTTGTATTTTCATCTTTTTTGTTGTTTGCTTGCTTTTTTTCCTTTCTCATTTTTTTTTCCATATTTGATCTGATTTTTCTTGTGCAGCATGATAAAGGTGCAAGTATGTTTAGAAGAACTGCACATTTAACATTGGATTATTGGATTACTTGAAAAAATCTGTTAGGGAATGGGAGAGGGGAAGGAAGAGAGAAAAATTTGGAACACAAGGTGTAATGACTGCGTATTTAAAATCAGCTGGAGTCAGGAATTCAGGTTAAGGGAAAAATCTTCAACTTTATTGAAGTGAAGAGGTGAAAAAAGATTGCGATAGCAATATGGGCAGCTGCGATAAGGAGCCAGCTAGCAGAGAGAGACCTGAGCTGAAAAACCATCCCAATGGCAATGCGAGCAGTCTCTCCTTCTCCTTCCTTTACCACTCCCCTGCCTCCACTCACCAAAATCGTCATTTCCTGTACAACACATCAGGACTTCCACAAAGAGTGGGCGGGGGCCATTCTTTCTCCAAGCATATATATTAATAGAGTATGGTCCAATTACTATTTAGCCTCATGTGCTTGGGACCTCAGTGCATCAACTCAAGCCTCAGCCCATTACAACAATGTTTTGCAAAGATGAATGTTGAAAACTCTCCATATAGTTTGAAAATAAAAAGCTATTATTAAAAATTAAAACAAACAAAAAGAAGGAAATGGCAAACCATCTCAGTATTTTTGCCAAGAAAGCCCCAAATGGATCAGAGTCAAACATGACTGAAATGATTGAACAACATAAAATGATAAATATATAAAATAATAATAAAAATAATTTTTAAATGATAAAAGAGATGGTTTTAAGGAAATCTTGGAAGAGTTGTGAAGAGTGAAGGGAACAGAACTAGGAGGACAATTTATATAATGACTTCAGCATTAACTTAAAATAACCATGAGAAACTTAACAATTATGACTGATGCAATGATCTGTTACAATGCCAGAAGACTAACAATGAATCATCCTTCCCACATCTTAGCACAGAGGTGATTGACTGGAGATGCAGAATGTGCCATACATTTTTAGATATAGTCAATGTGTGAAGTTATTTTGCATGATTCTGCCTATTTCTTATAAGAGAGCCTTTATTTTTCTTTTTGGTATAAGAGAATTGAGGATAATGATAGTGACAACAAAAAGATAAGTAAAGAAATGAGAACATTAATGGAGCACTTAAAAAAGAATTAAGAGCAGAAGGAAGTTCAGAGGGAACACAGACAAGCAGGGCATTGTTGGAACTATTGTACAATTTACATTTGAACTATTAAAAAAAAAAACAACTATTAAAAAAAAAGCACTGAACCTAGCAGGAAAATATTGTGTATAATAGAAATTGGTTCACAGTTTCACATTTTAAAAGTCAGTTTCTCTACTATAAAGTGGTTATTACTAAAAAGAGGTCATTGAGAGAATATGAATAACTAACAATCCATATATGTACTTAAGAATTATGATCAATGCAATGACCTGTTACAGCTCTAGAAAACTAATGATGAATCATGCTGGTTAACCATTGCATTGTGGATTTGTGTGTTTCATTACTTGAATGCAGTCAAGGAAAGGCAGTAGAGGTGAAATGTCAGGATGAGAGAGATTTAATAACTGTGATAGAAATTTTCCAGGGGAATATTATTTGGGAGATTGAGCCAAACAGAATATAATTATTTCTTCATATTTTATAACTTTTCAGAACAAGAGAGGAAAAACTTGGATCTGGATTATTCTAGGAAAATGAACTTAGAAGTTGGGTGGGAAGAAAGTTGGGCCACATTGATATTAGACATGAAACCCTGAACATTCACTCATCATCTCATTGTTTCTTTTCAATAACCAGCTTATGAGGAAAACCAAGTCATGTCCAAGGGGAATTAACTAAAAAGAAAGTCATAACTTAAGACATGAGTGAAGAAAGAAGATTTGGTCCATATGAGCATGGAAGCCAAAAAACAGGACTAAATATTTCTCTTCTAGTAGCAACCCTATACAACTAACAGATACAAAATGTGTAAAAGTAGTTACAGGTAGCTTTGGAGACAGACAGTAGTAGGTATAAGGAATAGAAAATGTTTCAAGAAAGGGCAAATTCAACTGAAACTTGAATGAAATCAGGGTATCTAAGAGGTAGAAAATGGGAGATAAAGCATCTTGTATGACAGATCAATAGAATTGGACCATAAAATAAATGTAGAAGAAGGCTAGAAAGGTAGCTAGGGACCAGTTTATGAAGAACTTTTATTAGACTCCTTCTTGAAGGGAGAACCCTTCTTTTTTTTAATGTAGCTTTTTATTGACAGAACATATGCATGGGTAATTTTTCAATATTGTTCCTTGCACTCACTTCTGTTCCAACTTTTCCCTTCCCTCCCTCCACCCCCTCCCCTAGATGGCAGGCAGTCTCATACATGTTAAACATGTTAACGTATATCTTAGATACAATATATATGTGCAGATCCGTACAGTTTTCTTGTTGTACAAGAACAATCAGATTCAGAAAATAACCTGGGGGAAAAATGCAAGTAATCTACATTCATTTCCCAGTGTTCCTTCTCTGGCTGTAGATGATTCTGTCCATCATTAATCAATTGGAACTGAATTAAATTGTCGAAGATATCCATTTCCATGAGAATATATCCTCATACAGTATTGTTGTTGAAGTATATAATGATCTCTTGGTTCTGTTCATTTCACTCAGCATCAGTTCATGTAAGTCTCTCCAGGCCTCTCTGTATTCATCCTGCTGGTCATTTCTTACAGAACAATAATATTCCATAGCATTCATATACCACAATTTTCTCAACCATTCTCCAATTGATGGGCATCCATTCAATTTCCAATTTCTAGCCACTACAAACAGAGCTGCCACAAACATTTTGGCACATACAGGTCCCTTTCCCTTCTTTAATATCTTTTTGGGGTATAAGCCCAGTAGTAGCACTGCTGGATCAAAGAGTATGCACAGTTTGATAACTTTTTGAGCATAATTCTAAATTGCTCTCCAAAATGGTTGGATCCATTCACAACTTCACCAACAATGCATCAGTGTCTCAGTTTTCCCACATCCCCTTCAATTTCATCATTATTTTTTCCTGTCATCTTAGCCAATCTGACAGGTATAGTAATGGTATCTCAGAGTTGTTTTAATTTGCATTTCTCTGATCAATAATGATTTGGAACACTCTTTCATATGAGTAGAAATAATTTCAATTTCATCTGAAAATTGTTCATATCCTTTGACCATTTATCAGTTGGAGAATGGCTTGATTTTTTATAAGTTAGAGTCAATTCTCTATATAGTTTAGAAATGAGGCCTTTATCAGAACCTTTAACTGTAAAAATGTTTTCCTAGTTTATTGGGGAAGAACCCTTCTGGAGCAGAACAGCGACATGGTTAGAACTGTACTCTAAAACAAATTATATTGGTGGCTCTGAGGAGGTAAGACAGAAGTGGGAACAGATGAGGCAAAATATGAGATTATAGCAATGCTGTAGTTTGGAATAAAAGTGATGAAAATCTGAAATAAGAGTGGCAAAGAAATGATGGAGGTAAAAAAGGCAAAATCTGGTAACTGAATGGAGGTGGGAAGTGAATGAGAGTGGGTAACTGATGGTGACACAGAGTTACTAACTGGAAAAATAATGGTATGTTAGAAAGAAATAGGAAAATTCAGTAAAGGGGTTAGTTTGGGACATGTTTGAAGATAGATGAATCAAAAATAATTATAATGCTTCATTCCTTTAAAAAGTTCAAGATTTCACTAATGTAGGTACCATTTCTCTCAACACAATATAATGACCTCTTCACATCTTCATTAATTGCTTTGGCCAATAAATTTGACAACTGGTGTTCAATCTTCTGATCATGAGCTTCTTTCAGTTTAACTTGGATGGCCCTCAGATGGCAGTCATACATTCCAATATGTAAATTGCCAAGCATTGGGCTCATCTGAATTGGTTTAGTGCATTTTCTCACCAAGAGTTCCCCAAACTATTGAAACAATAGGTTAAGTAAGATATAAAGGGAGAACTGATCACATCAATAAAGGAAATTTCTTTACCAAGTTCCCTACATAGCTAAATCACAGGTTCAGTTTAAAAACAACAACAATAATAACAAAGGTATAGAAATGTACTTCCCACTAAAAACAAAATCAAACACATTTTTAAAAAGCACTAGAACAAGCTATACTAATACCAAATAAAGACAATACAAATATATAGCTGGAAAGTTGTACAATCTTCCCCAGTTCAGAAGTTTCATCTTGATCCCCCAAAGCCAGGTTATAACAACCAAAAGTTTTATGTCACATGTTTTAGGGAAGAAAAAGAGAGAGAAAGGTTTCCCCTCTGAGGACCCACTCTACTGTCAATAGCTAGAGGCAGTCCTAGGTGCATAAATACTGAGCAGTAGCAAGGATAACATTGTTTCCCTAAACAAGTATTAGAAAGTTGTACAGAACTTTCATAGGAAAATCCCACAAACCATCCTGAAAAAGTACTGAAAGAAACCAATTGTTAAACATCTTAGATAATACTGAGTCATTTGTGTCTATGTAATATGATGGGATGATCATAGTAGGAAACATAAGACAAAGTTCACTCACATGACTTGAGTCAATTGGATAATCCATAAATTGTTCTGATATCTTTGCTATCAATAGCATGAGAGAGTTCTTATAAGGTCAGTGAAGATGAACAGAACAGAACATTTAACAAGCAAAGTGCCTCATGCCATTGAAAATTTCTACCGATGCTTCTATGTTGGGGGCCAAGGTGCCTTATTCATTCATCATCCCAAAATTACATATATCTAGTATATACCATAGGTAAGTATATACCTATTTAGTATATGTGTGATATAAGGTAATAGGATTAAAGATCTAGAAGAGACTCAAAGAATCCTGGTCAATCTCATCATTTTACAAATGAAGAAATTGAGGGTCTTGCTTTAGTGACAAGATATAAACCCAGGTTATCTGGGTAAAGAGACAATTCTTTCCACTGTTTTATCCTTCTCCTATAGGAAATGATTTCACCTGGAAGCCCTGCTTAGGTGCCATTGTTATGACTCAGGAATATAGGAAGAAACTCAAGCCATATTTCTAATTTAGAGGCGTTCTTGGGATAGGTCAATGTAAAGAGAAGCCAAGCATATGGCCCATCCTCATCTAAGGCTTGGTAAAATGGAAAAAAAAAGATGAATTTGGAGTTACTAGATCTGAGTTTAAATCCTGGTTCTGCTACATAATATCTGTGTGACTTTGACAAAGTCATTTAACTTCTCTGTACTTTCCTTTCCTTATCTATAAAATGAGGGGATTGGACTACATCATTTCTGTTTCCTTTCTGCTCTAAATCCCTCCATATGAACTTCCTATACTTTGCAAACTGCCAGGATCCCTGGAAGACGCTTGAATCCTTTAAAAAAAAAATTCCGTTACATGATGTGTTTTTCCCCCAAGATGTTTTAGTCCAGTATCTTATGGCTCCTCATCTCCAGTCAACTGAGATGCACAAATTATTTTAAGCTTGTAAATATTAATATCCTAAAAACTCATTCTAAAGCATTTTATTGTAATATGGACTTGCTTTAAATCCTATACCCTTTGCAGTTCTCTCACTATAATGAATAAAACTAAAACTACAAGTATTATCTTTATACCTTGCTACTCGCATAATGTATGCAGTAGGTATTTAATATTCTCATCTGATGAATTGAACTGAAAGGAATTCTTCTCATTTAGTTGCCATCTCCGACCATCACCATAGTTTCCATTGCCGTTGCAGCATCTTTCAGTGGGAACAAGTATTGAGCCTTCTGTTATCCTCCTTTCTCAAATAGTTTTTGATCCCCTCCTTCTTTGTTAGTATCCAGCATGTTAAACTCATAAAATATAGGTCTTCTGATTCACAGCTGGATGTGCTTAACCCGTCCTAGCAGGCTGTGCTTTGTGCTTTTAAATTATTTAGACCTGCCAGAGAAGTCTGAATCTGTTTCATCTTCGCCTTGTCTTCTATAATATTTTTTTATCTTACAGTGTTTCCATTAGTCATCATGGGCATGCTTATGGGCTAATATAGCCCTCTAAATCACCTTCTGGCATTGAGAATTCTGCCTTGGGGCTTCCAAAGCACTGGAAATTCTGCAGGGACCCCACTCCTCCAGGCCAGTTGAGTAGATTCCCTGGATCTTTAGAGAAACAAGAAACACACCCTGACAGTAATTCCCTCCTTTGAGCACACTGAAGTTGCATTTCAACAATTGAATGTTACATATAGAGTTTAGATTTATATTATTTAAAATATACACATACACATAACACCCCTCAAAATGCATTTCTTTCCACTGCCAGTTAAAAAGTTCTTCTCCCTGTGAAAGGTGATATTTGTCAAGTTAACGATGGCCTGTATTGATAGGAAACCTGTAAATAGAATGAAACACCTTTAAACAGCACATATTGAGGATTAACACCCACCTCATAGGCAAAATATTTTAACTGACTCCTGCAATATGTAGTTACCAGGATTCTGGGATTATTCTTTGACCTGGGATACAATCTGTATAATTATGAGCTGTGTGATAAGAGGATTCCATTGTACCTCAAAATTTGAAAGCAATCCCATGCTCTAAATCTTAGTCAGATATATATTCACATTAAATTATGAACTGAAGTGCTTGACAATTTTATATATCGGTCCGAATACCATTCTTCCATAATTGGAATTGGAACAGTCCTGCCCATTGTCTGGCACATAATTGGCATTTTCCATATTTGTAATAATATAAGTATGGTGGTTTGAACATACTCCCAGATCTAATCCAAACCAAGAAATATTTCTTATGTTCCTACTATGGCCAAATCATTATACTAGACTCTGGGGTTATAAAATATACAAAGACAAAATGAAAAATAGTTCCTGCCTGCAAAGAGGGATTCTATTTTATTATAATGTGGGGATACAATATGTAAACAGGAAGAAGACAGTCCAAGTAGGAAGATTAGAAAAGGCTTCTCTAAAGTTAGGAATTCATAACCTAGACTTTATGAACTTGTTTATTTTTATTTTTCAAAAAAGTGTTTTTGATAATTTTCAATATTTCTGGTTTCCTTTATAACCCTACATGTTTTTATCTTTTTTGCATTTTAAAAAATTCTAAGAAGTCAAGAATATGAAAAAGCTCAATGACACCAAAACCAGTTAAGGATCTCTGCTTTGGATAGTGGCATATGAACTGGGCTTAGGGGTGCAATGGAACCAGCTACTACTAGCTAGTGAGAGCTGATTTTTAAATTTTTCAGTGAGAGCATTTACACCTCAGAAATTGGCAAACACTACATATCAGAGCTTGTTTGGTTGTTCTGTTGATTTTCTAGACTTAGGAAAGTGATGGAGAAAATGTTAAATTTAACAGATTAAACTTTCAAGTGTATCCTATGTATATTCCTCTCCTCCCCCAACAACCACCTAGACCTGGTTGTTAAAACATTTATCAGCACATCCCAGGCTGAGACTTCAATGAAGTTAAGAGGTAGGGATGAAGAGGAAAATAATTCTAGGAATAGGTGATATTTTCCTAAATGTGTATTACACTTCTCTATGAGTTCTTAGAACAGAAGGAGAAAGCATAAAAACAGGCAGCTGCACACTCAGCAGCAAGCTTAATATCAAGGATTTTCTCAGGAAGAAATGAGAATAGGTTTAGCTGCAGGAAAGAAGATGGAGTGGCTGCTCATAGATCATTAGAACTGGAAAAGACATTAAAGACCATTTGGTTTTATTCTATCATTTTAGTGATAAGAAATAAAAAGATCTAGAGAAAGAAATGATTTGCTTAAAGCAAACAAAGTAAGTAGCAGAGTCTGGATTAGAAGTGGTCTTCTGTCTCCTCTTAATCCAGTATTTTTTTTTTTCAAATAAATAGGGAGTTTAGTTAAAATGCATTCCAAGGCAAAAGCAGGGGGGAATAGGAGAATGACTATGGTTACCATGTTTCATTCTTTTTTTTTTTTTTTTTTTTGGTACCTTTGTTTATAACCCAAAATACTTTAGAATAAAAAACAGATGGATAAAGGTAGGCAACAAATGGACCATAGCTTGGATTTTGACTTCAATTGAAAAGGACCCTTACTTTTTCATTTATCTTTTTGCTTGTTAAATGAGAGCAACATGCAGTTTCTATACATTTCCTTTTATTTAGTACAAAAATAACCCTATTTCATTGCTGTCATGAATGAAAGACACTCTTGAAGTCTTTAAGGTCTCTGTAGCTAAAGCAATGTGAAGAGATAAAGAAGTGAATCTGATAATCTAGTCAAACCCAGGGTGTCCCTGGGTGTTTCTAAGTGATGGCCTCAAATCACCTTCCCCCTCCAGCTGTGGGTACCAAACTTCAATGGTCAAGCTAAGACTCCTTTGTCTGAAAGATTTACTGCAGCAAGATTTTGCACTAGTGGAGGAAAATCCTGTTCAACAATAACAAAAGGAGTAAAAGAAACAAAATATTCCATTATGCATAAGATATGCATGCCATTTTCAAGTGCAACCTGTTCAAAATTTTCTGATTTTCTTGAGAATTAAATATTTTACATTTGATGCTCAGATTAAAAATATGAAATGAGTTCTGTGTGATCCTCTCCTTACCCCATCTTAGCCAACTTACCTGAGTTTTTTTCTAAGGGTAAGGAAGGAAGCAAACTATTATATTAAGTTCTTTATTGTTCAGTACTGTATGATTCTTTCACCTCGTTTGAGGGTTGTTTTTTGGGGTTTTTTGGCAAAGATTATGGAGCAGTTTGCCATTTCCTATTCCAGCTCTTTTTGCAAATGAAGAATCAAGGAAAATAGGGTCGAAGTGACTTGCCCAGGATTATGGAACTAATAACTGTCTGAGACTAGATTTGAACTCAGGAAGATGAGACTTCATTCCAGCTCTAGCACTCTATCCACTGTGCCACACACCTGACTATATTAAGCTCTACTATTTGCTAAAGACTGGTGATAAAAATTAAGGCAGAACAAAAGACTTCCTTTTCCCTTTTTGAGCTTCCACTTTACTAGAGGAAGACTTGAGCAGGGTGACAATGGTTAGAAAGGTTGAGAGACATTTGGCTAAGAAAGTTCCCAGCAGGGACTTGATTGTGAAAGTGAGAGAAAACTGGTGAGGGAATAGCTTCTTTCTTATTGACATTTCCTGAAATTATAACTTAAATTGAGAGCTGGAAGGGAGGTTGTATAGTCTAGCCACCTCATTTTACAAATGAAGAAATGGAAGCCCAGAATAGTTGCCAAAAATCACACCCATAAAAATGGGTAAATCTGGGTTTGAACCCTAATGTTCTTAATCTAAAGCCACTACTATAGTCCCCATACTATACTCCCTTACTTGATTTTTGCTATTGTTTTGGACAATAAAACAAAATATCTCTTGGTAGCAACTAATTGCTCAATGATTAACTTTTTTCATTGTTGACATCAAAGATAGAAAGATATTTATCAACATGTAGAAATGGGGCCAGATTACAAAAATTTAACTCTGAAAAGACAATGGAATCACACTGAACGGACAAGTAAGTTTTGTCTTCACAGTGGAAGCTGTATACACAAGTAACAAGTGACCCTCCATAATCTGTCCATGACTCTATGATCCAATGATCTGCTGTAAAAGGCTATTTCTATATCTGCAATATGTGATTTGACTGAGTTGACAGATTGATGTGTAAAGACATCAGCTGAGTGTTCTATGCTGTGTTTCCTGTTTGATATTTACTATTCTCTTGGACACAGGCATGGATGGAGACTGTGTGCCAGGAATGGAACTTTCCCTCATAATATTTCCTGTGGGGGACAGGGAGGAGGGAAATAACACCTTTAATACAATCTGGCCCATTAAACAAATAAAAATTTGCCAGTTCCTTATCTCATCTACCAGCCACAAAGTGTAAATGGGAAAAGGGAGGGCAAGTATTTGTCCTCTTCTTTGAAGATGCTGCTACTTATGGTGATTACAATCTGTGTGTGGATGGGTGGAACATAAGCACTTTGTGTGTATGTGTGTGTGTGTATACATCTAAAAAGATGAATGTATGTATGAGTATTGCATGTAAATCTAACTGTTATACCTTGGTGTCAGAGAATACTGTCCCATAGATAATTCCAATTCCTTCTGAGTCAAATGCATACCATAGTTGATAATAATATCACAGGATTATAGATTTAGACTTGGAAGAAACCTTGAAAGTTATAGTCTAAAAATCAGGAAATTGAGGCAATCAGAGCTTAAGTGACTTGCCCAGGATAAAAGCTAAGTGTATGATGTGGGATTTTAACACAGATATTCCTGACTCAAAGAACAGTGCCTCTTTCCATAAAAGTGCAAATCACTGTGCATGGTAACAGCAGAATAAGAAACTAGACTGAGATAAGCCATGGTCCCTGCCTTCATATAGCTTACAGTCTATGTAGTTCCATGATGTCTTAGCTCTTTCAAGTTCTCATAGTTTGGTGGCACCTTGGAGTTCTTCTTGTGATAATGTACTATGATTGTGTTGAAAGCCTGCCTGTCCAGCTCACTTTTAATGAATGTGACACAATTCCCTCTCTTCCCCCCTCCCCCTTTTTTTGAGTGCTTTGCTAAAGCTGAATAAACACAGGCAATGCAATTATTCTCAGGCACTGGCAGTAAGCGATTGAATGTGGGCAATGTCTTGGAACCTGAAAAGACCTGTATTTGCAGTGGATGCTCTAAGAAATGTTGAAGAGTTTGATATCGGTCAACTGATAGGAGATTCTTACATAAAGAAAACTTTCTTTTCCATTGAACTGCACAAGAGAAAGGGCCCTGAAGAGAAAGGTGTTGTGCTCTTCTCTCATGGCCCCACTTTCTCTAAGAAAAGGGAAAAAAAAACCACTTAGGGAATTATTGAAAGCACAGTTCTCACTGCATAATATGTCACCACTTTAGAGATATATTTTACAAAAGATATCAAGAGTCTGATGAGAGCATTGATACCTCTCTTTGTAAGTCATACTGACTAGCTTGGTTATATCTTACAGGCACGAACAATCATGCTCTCAATATAACTTTACTTTGTTATTTATTATGTTATTATTACAATCATTATGTTACATTATTATGTTATTCAGAAAGTTGAAGCTTACAAGTGTAGAACCTCAAAAGGTATGAAACACTAAGGAAATTCATAAAGTACAAAATCATTACATTAACCACAATGCTTCCATGCTTAAGTATTATAAATAATACTTTCCTCCCTTAACTAATATAACCTTTTTTTAACCACCAAAGATACACTCTTTTATGAAGCTATGCTTTATGAAAATAGAAACAGAAATACACACGAAATATAACTACCAGGTATCTCCACTTTTAGGTACTCTGGTGGCTAGAGAAGAATTTTTGAGTCCTTTACTTTGTGGTTTTGACAGGACTTCATAATTTCATAGTAAAAGATCAAATTCAGATGATGTCAAAAGAGAAAGCTGTATTAATTCCACTATTCTTAAGTTATCCTGGAAGAGATATATAGTTAAACATTATGTTTCTGTCATTGGCTTATCTTCATTTTAGACCTTGTGCAATGTCCAGCATACTGGAGACTTCTTACTTCTATTGATAAATAAGGAAACTACCTTATTCCAGCTTTATAATTCCCAGAAAAGTTTAACTCTTATGGGAAAAGTAAATGAATGGGTCAGATACTATAGAAACTCCAGACTTCATTCTTGTTTGTCTTTTAAGTCCTCAAATAGAGATAGAATCAAAGCAAGTATTGAGGTAACATGTTGAGAACAGAGAAACCTGGCAATTCTTATTGACCACTATCTTCCAACAACCCATTTCGGGATATCCTCAGTAGTCAGCAACATTCATTCTCTCGGGTCATTTCCTTGAGCATGATGAGGAAAAATGGTAACATTTTCAAAGATGTTCCATTACAAAGATTCCTTAAACTCAATGAAGAGAAGTCCCATTTATTGAAAAATAAATTAGAAACAATTATAGTTTCTAATTAGCTAATAAAAATAACAAACAACTAGTGAGAAGCTGGAACGATTTCTGGGTTATGTAGCCAGATATGTCTTCTCTGGTTCTAGCCCCACTGGGATATTCTACCATCAGTTAGTCTCATCATATCCCAAACAACTTATCATCTTCCCTGCAAAACTTTCCCTCTTCTCAAATGTCCTATTTCTGCTTGTGGTACAGTTACCCTCAGAAAAAGGAAGGAAAGAGAGCAAACACTTATTAAGTGCCTACTATGTGTCGGGTATTATGCTAAGAGCTATTAACAAGTCTTATCTCTTTTAATCTTCATGGCAATCTTTAAGGTACATGTTATCATTATCCCCATTTTATACTTGTTGGGGTTTTTCAGGGGTAATTAGGGTTAAGTGACTTGCCCTGCCTCACATAGCTAGTCAGTGTCTGAGACTGTATTTGAACTTCCTGACTCCACTGTGCCACCTGCCTCCAGCCTCCCTTTTGTAGTAGAGGATACTAAGGCAGACAAATGATTTATTGAGAGTTATGCAGCTAGTAAGTGTCTGAGACCAGGTTTAAATTCTGTTCTTTCTTTCTCTAGGCCCAGTGCTCTATCCCCAGCTTTTTAAACTGCAGTTCACAACCTCCTGTGGGGTCTAATAACTGAATGCGGAGTTGCAAAATTATGATTTATTATCAATAAATTTTGATTTGTATACCTATTTTATGTACTTCTAGAGAAACATAAAAAATTTCTTGGGTGAAAAGGGGTTACAAGTAGAGGTTTAAGAAGCCCTGAATTATACTGCCTACCATTCCAGAGTAATTTTTGGTTTTTCCTCTTTCTTACCTAAACATTCAAACTATTTCAATGTCTTGTTTATTCTACTCTCAGTCACAAATCTATACCTCCAATACTAATCTCTCTTCTGAACTCCAAACCCAGCTCTAAAACTATTTACAGGTTTACAGTTAGTTGCTTAGGGTTATCAGAATGTTGGCCACTTCACTATTTTGTATCATTTTATCCCTGATTCCATGAATTAAAAAATTGCAGAATTTTAGAGATGAAAGAGACCTCATCAGCCACCAGTCAAACCTTCATGCAAAGAAATCCTCATTAACACATAACAAATAAGTGGTCATAGAACCACTGTCTGAAGACCTCCAAGAAGGGGAAATCTACCATCTTTACAGGCAAGTCATCCAACTTTTGGACAGCTCTAATTTTAGGAATTTTTTTCTGACATCAAGACTAATAAATTAGTCTTCTTGTAATTTCCATCCATTACTCATGGTTCTGCCCTCTGGGGCCAAAAAGAACAAATCTAATCTCTCCTCCAAATGATAACCCTTGAAATATTTGAGCACAGCTATCATGTTTCTGCCTAGCTTTTTTTTTTTTTCTTTTTGTTTCTAGACTAAACATGTCCAATTCCTTGAATTGATCTTTCAACTGCCAATAGGTCATGAACTCAAGGCTCTTACTATCATGATTGTCTTTTTCTGGATATTCATTTCCAGATGAGATCAGTTGTAAGTTTGGGAACAAAATGTCACATTTTGCTGCTGCTTCATCAGTTACCAGTGTCCTAGGCAATATGCTCATAAAATGACTGCTGATATTAGTATAGGTCATAATCAGTAAATTATTTGCATTAAGAAATTCTAGGAGTAAGACTGAATTGTAACTTTTGGCCAATGATAGGATGGCAAATTGGAAGGCTGTTGAGCAAAGTTTTTCTCTGAGGTCTTTTCAACAACAAATAGTTGTTATTCTCTCATTCCTTTCGATCACCATAGTTTTTTTTTTTTTTAAGTATTTAAAAATTTATTTTTACAAGTATTTTAAATCATAAATCCCTTCCTATTGCCCTACAATAAAACAAAAAAGAACTTCATTAAAACAAATATACATAATCTAGCAAAACAAATTCTCACATTATTCACATCTAATATACACGCTTCATTTTGGATTTTAAGTTCATTTCTTTTCTGGCAGAAAGTAGGTGGTATGTGTGACCATTATTGAGGCATGTGTGTGTGTATAACTATTTATATAACAAAATTCAAGCACATAATCTTTTTAGAGAAAAAGATTTTTGTATGGTATAATTCAAGGAACATTCTTTGCTAAGCCTTCTTACCTTAGGTCTATCTTTTGGAGGTCAAGAAGGGTGTGATGTTCTTTCCATTTTAAGTTTTGCCCTCCTGTTATAGGATAGGGTACCATTTATATTCATTTCACCATCTTAGTAACTACTTCCCTTTGTGGGGAGCCAAAGAATAAGGAAAATGTTTTTACCTGACTTCATTTCTGCCAAATCTAAGACCACACACCTTTTTGGGGCATTAAGCAAAACGAGGCTTACAAAGATACTGAATTCCTAAACAAAAGAAGAAAATGATCTCTTTATTTTGCCTTATGTGCTACTTGAATTTTCATCAGAATGAAAAGACATGAAGTTATTTATGTGTTTGAATCATATATACATTCACTTATGTAAAATAGATACACACATATACAAACATATGTTCAATTTATAGTTATATGTGTATATAATGCAAATATATACATACTTTTACATGTATGCCTGGATATCTACTTGCTTACACATAGACATAGATAGACATATCTCACAGAGATGAAGTTAAAATATTTGCTGAAATATTAGTATGACTTTTGGCATACCTTGTGTTCCTGTCCTAATAACAGAAAGTTAATGATCTAAACCCCAGAAATATGTATTTGGGCCACACATCATGGAGGTACTTGAGGCAGTTTCATGGAAGATGAATGGTTTTGATTTTTTTTTCCTGTTAATTTCTGAATGACACATTTTGGAATTTCTTTCTCTCCCCTCCCCCCTTTTTTCTTCACTATTAATTTTCCATTATCTAATGACTCTTTTGAAAAAGAGAAAGTGAATGATCTGTGGGGATATTTAGAAGGAGAGGATTTCAGGTGCCTCAGGCAATGTGGTAGGTCTAACAGCTAAGTCTGAACTACTTTGGGATTTGAACACTCTTGGAGCCAAATGGCACTTTCTCAGCTTCAGTCACAGTACTGGAGCCGAGCAAATGGGCTCCTCCACACACAGTGTTTTCTCAGGATGAGAACAACACTGGCTTTCTCCATGCTAATTGCCCCTCTCTGATTTTCCCCGACATTTTCCTCACCCTATCTGCAGATCAGTCAAAGGCTGAGTTGTACCTTTTTTTTATTATTAGTATTGGACTTTGGGAATATAGCCTACTGCGGTGTGCAAACATGAGTAAAGCAAATACACGACAACATGAATAAATTCATTTTAAGTAAACTACATTCTTATAATTACTTTATTGGATATGCAGGATGGTTTCCTCTCCTCAGGCAGCATGTACAACCATTTTATTTATTATTGCTGATAATAATATTATTAATATTCATAATAACAACATTTGTTGAAGACCTATGAGGTTGTAGCCTGTAAAGAACAAAGGCAAGGGTCCTGCCTTGTGGCCTTCCAATCCAACTCAGATGGACAAGGAGACACTAACCTAGGGAGGGCTTATAGAACACAAGAAGGACAGGAGAAAATGCATTGGTTTGTGAGCTGCAAATACAAAGATGCTCTTTCAAGATTATTGTTGAAGTTCACAGGGCCAAACACCAAGTCAAATCACATCAATCTCTGTAAGATTTGCCCTTTCACACCCATCAAAAAAATCATTTAAGGAAATTGAGTAGATATCTTGGGCATCATGTTCACTTCTAAGTGAGTAAAGGGGTGAGAGAGAATGAGAGAAAGCATGAGGGATAGGGTGAGGATGGCAATGAAAAATGATTTAGGCATATATAGACAGATTTTTTTGGTCAGGAATTCTCTATCTTTTGGAGAATAAGAATCATCACAAAATTTTATGAATTACCACAGTATGATAGTAGTGGTATCATTATTTGGTATCAGCACATTGAGAAAACACATGTCAAAAAACTACCATGAATTTATTAGGGATTACTATAAAACCAGGGTAGTGATTCATTGGTATATGGAATTCCCACCATTCTACCAATGTTGATACTTCCTCTGCAAATTATATCTTTGAGAGCTGCCATGATCACTAAGAAATTAAATGATTTGTCCAAGATCACACAGTCAGTATATATGTTAGGATTATGAGCCTAAAATTTACCTAAAATCTACTTTATGTCCAGCTTTCTATTATTCTATATATGAACTTAGTGGTACTGTTAAATTAACATGTACTAACCATGGAATCTGCATCTATGTTAAACACTGTATACATACATATATGTGCAAATCATCATTTAGTCTAAGGAAGAACAGCTTATAAGTGCTTTTTTCTGAACTCATAGATGGACAAATTGAACTTTTGTTAAAAAGCATCAATCTTCAAAGCTTCTCTCTACCCTCCCACTTTTCCCATTAACATACAAACACTTTTTCTTGGTCCATGCATGGTGTACATGTAGGGAATTAGTTTACCCTAAATTGATATAAAAAGTAAGCCCTAAAATAATGGATAACTAATATACACCAAAGATTCTGCTTTGTCTCACTGACAAAGTCATTTTTTATGTCTTGGTGAGAACCTAGGAGTACCAGATACCACTGTTTCTGGGTACTTCCTTTATGTTCTTTGGAAAAACTAGATCTTTCCATCAACTATGAATTATGTTAAGCTAGTTAAATTCTGCCCAGGAAATTTCAGGGAATGATTAAATACTGAGAAGGGTAGATAAAATGTTTGAGGTTTTTTTGTTTTTTTTTTTTGGGCAGGAAAAAAAGGGCAGAGGAGACTGGAGAGGCAATTTTAAAAAAAGAATTTACAAGGACTATTGAATGGGGAAGGCATTTTGACAGAAGTTATGAATGAAAGAAATTGAGATACATATTGTTCCCTCTTCCATCTCTATCCTGACTGTTTCTCATTTTCTGTGGTTGTCATCTTTTAGCACTTGTGCATTGTTCTTTGTTGACCTCATAATGTTTATTAATTCAATTATCATTGCTATGCAGATAATTCCCAAATGTCTAGGTCCCCTTTAGTCTCTTGAACTCTGAAACCGTCTCAACAAATTTCTTTAAGATTTCTCATATATGTTCTTTGGCATCTTGAACTCGACATGTCCAAAACTGAACTGATCATCTTTCCCTTAGAGGCAATCTCGGCAATCTCTTCTAAAAGTGTCTCCTGATGTTCAACCACCCAAATTTATAGTCATTATTTACTTTTCTCTCTTCTTATCTGCTTATCCTTCCTATCAAACCAGTTGCTAATTCTACCCATAATATCTCTTGTATTCAATGTACACAGTTGCCATCTTCATTCAGGCTGTTATCATCCTCCACCTGGACTATTGTCAGAGCTGCTCAATTTGTCTCCCTCTTTCAAATGCCTTTTTTAAAATCCTTCTCTCTTCATTGCTAGCAAAAGAGTCTTCTTAAGGTTCAGGTCTGACCATGTCACTTCACTGCAGTTAGTGCCTCCCAATTGCCTTTAGGATTAAATATGAACTCATTTGCTTAGCATTTAACAACCTCTATGATCTGACTTCACTTACCTTTCTAACTATATTTTACATCCTTTTCCTTTCATTTACTTCATGTTCCAGCTAAACTGGACTACTACTTGGTTTTTCCCAAATTTAAAATGGTATCTCTCACTTCTAATAATTTATATAAGCCACATTACTAAGATTTCTGAATAACTCAGTCTTCTTTCAATTAATCAGTCAGTCAACATGCACATATAAAGTGACTTCCATATGTTGGATACTGTATTAATATTGGCTTTTTTTTACAAACGAAAATGAAATATTTGCTGCTAAAGGCTCTTATAGTCTTTATATAATTACATGTAAAATGAATAAGAGGTATTTTTGTTACGCAACAGGAGCTAGGATTGGGCAAAGGTTCATGTAGGAAGTAGAGTCTGAGCTGAGTTTTGAAGGAGCCTTGGGATTCAAAAAGAAACAAAAAAGAAGGAATGTGTTCCAGGCATGGGGCTGCCTATACAAAGTTATAGAGACAGATGATGGAATTAAATGAGTGACCAAATCAAGAAAGTCAATTTGGCTAGACTGCAGAATGCATCAAGGTCAGTAACATGTAATAAACTTGGAAAGGTAGACTAGAACTATATTACAAAGATGTTAAATGGCAGAGAAAAGTTTGAATTTTATTCTAGAGGTAATATGAAGCCCCTAGGACATCTTAAGAAAGATAAAACAAGGTAAAGCCTGTGGGTTTGGAAATATTATTCTGGTTGATGTATGGAGCATGGATTGGAAAGGGAAGTGTCTAGAATTGAGGAGACCACTTAGAAGGTTATTAAAATACTTCAGGTATAAGGAGAAAACGTCTTAAGTTTAGACACTAACTAACTATGTTCCTGGGGAAATAATTCTGTCTGCCTCAGTTTGTTCAATCAAAATATGGCAGATATAATTGCATCTACTTCAGAGTTTTTGGGAGGATCAAAAAGCATACTAATTTATACAACACCTAGCACAGGGCCTAGCACATATGTAAAGGAAGGTGATCGATGAAAGATATTATGGAGAATAGAAATAACAAGATTTGGCAACAGGTTGGATATTGGAGGTAAAAGAGATTGAAGAATTGAATAATTTCCCAATGGTATTGCTCTAGACAGAAACACAGAAGTTCAGAATATGGATAGGTCCAAGGTGTGTGTGTGTGTGGGGGAATAGCAAGTGAGAGGTTGCATGGACAAAGCTTGGTATTCAGAGTCAGGAAGATCAAGTGTTCCTTAGGAACTAGCTGTATAATCCTAAGTGAATCACTTAACCAATGTGGAACTCAATTTCCTCATTTGTAAAGTGAAGAGATTAAAATTTTTGATTTCTGAGCCTCTTTTTATGATTCTATTTCTTCAGAAAACAAAAGACCCTCATGTTTCACCTGAATCAAGAAGCCATACCCTATAGATTGCATCAAATTGGATTCATATTTTGTGAAATTGGGTAAGCATTTTCCACAGACATTTTACCAAGTGTGGTCAGTGTTTTGTCAGATAACACTTTGAAAACAGACCCCATTAATGCCATCTGTTTTCAATTTGAACTTGTGCTAAATGGATGGCCTTAAATTTAAGGTGCCATCTTAAGATCCATTCTGAGGGCATATCTGTGTACTCCCCTTCATTCTTTGGAGCTGTTATTCTTTCAAACTGCCATTCCTTTCTAATTATCAATGATGAGAAGATTTTTAGTGGTTCTTTATCTGACTTTTCTTATTCCCCTCTTACTTCCATCCACAAACTAGACAATCTGTGTCCAAAAGGACAAAGGGAAATTCGTATGCAGTTCATGCCCTACCTGAATGAGAATTTTTGATGGCAATGGAGCCTGTCTCCTTCTGAAGAGATTAAAAGCATTACTTTAGAGAGCTGTTTAATAAGATGTGAACATTCATATGTTGTCTTGCTAGCTTTTAATGGTAATTAAGGTTGTAAGTGAGCTAACAGCAAAACTGCTTCATTGATAGGAGCCATTCAGAAACACCCTTCAAGCTGACAAGTTGGAGAAGAAACTGTCCAAAAAGCTTCTGGGCAAGAATCTGACACAATTACATAGTAAACTCATAAATCAAACTTATCTTAAATGATCATGTTCAGTGCAGTTTTGAAGGTTAAACAATTCAGTTGCTTAATTTGTTTCTGTTATTTTAAATCAGATTAAGTCCAGATTTTGGTTTAAGGATTGGCCATATTGCAAAATGAGCACAAAACATTCTTGGACCTGAATAAAAAAGTAAAATATCATTAATATTCAAAACTACAATGGAAAAAAAGTTTATTTAGTTCTGTTTTTATTTTAGCACATTTACTCATAAACAAGTGAATATAATTACAGTATTTTATAATTTACTGTTCTTATGAGATGGAGATAAAAGAACATGTGTTTCTACTCAATTCTCTTTAGGATAATATATATTATATTGCTATTTTCAGTCAGAACTTAGGAATTGAAACCTAATTATTTTTAAACTGTACTTTACCTCTTTTTTGAATAATGTTGTACTTCAGTGATTCATCAGAGTACACGCAGGATTCTCAAAGGTTATGCTAGAACACTAAGATCTTTCAGGTTCTGCCATGCTGGAAAGGCTTTGAGCATGGCCCTGGAAATAAGACTATGTCTGATTTCCAATAACCATTTTCGTTAAAGGGAAGCAATGGAGAGCATGCTGAGCCTGATTGGAATGTTGACCTTTGCATCAATTTGATGCAATTTGGCTGTCTCTGCCATTTATTACCTGACACTGGGCATATCATTTAACTTCTGTGATCTTCAAATTCAGCTAGCTAGATGGCACTGTGGAGAGAAAACTGGGCTTGGAGTCAGGAAGACTTAAGTTCAGATACTAACTAGCTATGTTCCTGGGCAAATAACTGTCTACCTCAGTTTCCTCAACCAAAATATGGCAGATAATAGCAGCATTTACCTCAGAGTTTTTCTGAGGATCAAATAGGATACTATTTGTATAACACTGGCACAGTGTCTATAAAGTATATATTTTCATTCTCTCTGTTCCCTAATTTATAAAATGAAGGGGTTAATAGGAACAGAGTGTGCATCACAACATAGCATTCTCATTTTCTCTGTTGTTATTTGCTTGCATTTCGTTTTCTTTCTCAGTTTTTCTTTTTCTTCCTTCTTGATCTGATTTTTCTTGTGCAACAAGATAACTGTATAAATATGTATACATATATTCAATCTAATATGTATTTCAACATATTTAAAATGTATTGGACTACCTGTCAGCTAGGGGAGGGGGTATGGGGAAGGCAGGGAAAATTTGGAACAAAAGGTTATGTAAAGGTCAATGTTGGAAAAATTACCCATGCACATGCTTGGTAAATAAAAAGTTTTAATTATTAAAAAAAAAAAAAAGAAAAAAGAAACTGAAGGGGTTATCTTAGACCAGAGATGGCAATACTCCCAATGTTAACAACATTAAACAAGATTAAAATGTAATAGGGAAATATTTTAAAATACAAATAAAAATTTTATAACAAACAGGTAGTATTATTATGTGGTTTTCTAAGAAAATGCACAGAAATCCTTATGTACTGTTTAGTGACTTTTGTTTCTATTTGAGTTTGATACTAGTGTCTTAGATGACTTCTAAAGTCTCCCCCACCTCTACATCTATGAGAAGCATGAAATATCACTAATAGTAGGAGATGAATTATTTAACCCATGGCAACTCATCAGAAAAAAATTAAAAATATGTGGTCTGTTTCTGCATTTAAAGTGGTAGAATGGAAGAAAAGAAGGCAGACAGTGCCAAAAATAACAGTTTTTTAGACTATCAACAAATTTTAACTTAGCAGCTAGTAATTCAAATGTGAGATCTTTGTCTAATGAAAGATGAAGCAACATGTTACTGGAAAAAGTAAATTATATTAATATAGACATCCAAGCCAAAAAAAAAAAAAGGAACTAGAAGATACAAAGAAGTTGCAATTAAAGAGAAGGATTGATCACAAGGTTTTTTGAGAGAGGTAAACAGAATTGATAAAAATTATTTTGTGATTATTCTGAAGAAAATAAGAAATACCATTATATCTATAGTTTTCCATTTCAGGTTTCCTGAATAAATATAAGGAAAAAGGCTTTTGTAAATACAATTGCAATTTATATCCCAAGATCTTTTCTGAAGAATGAGGCAGACTGAGAAATTCTACAAAGAAGTTAATAGCATTTTGCAAATTTAGTCAATATGTAATTTAATTCTTTGTAACTTTAATGCAAAAGTTGTCATGGGAGAAAGGGTGAAAAAATATGTTGGAAGATATGACTCACCATCACAAAACAAAACAAGCCAAAACCATAGAAGATTAAACTCAAGTTTATATGTCACAAATATTTTCTTCAAGAGAATCTTCAAGAGACATTGAACACAGCAAGAATGAAATAAATCACCAAAAATATTAAAGTGATTATCATGAAAGGAAATATATGATTACTGATGTAGTAATAATTTCTAAACCAGCTGACTATGTTAGGTCATCTGCTTAATAGAATAAAGATCAAAATAAATAGCAAATCAGAAGAAAAAATACAAATGATATTTGACATGCAGTTAAACAGTTTCAACTTGAGCTATTTAAATGAGCTATTTATAACAACAATAACAAAAGAAATAAAATGAATAAAATAACAGACATTGAAATGGACTACTATAATGTTTTGTGAAAATTTAACTGATATGACAATTGTCAACTCACAAAAAATGAAATAAATTGAAAACACCTCATTCAATAAATGGGAAGGTAGTGGGAAAGATATAATAGAGAAGAGCAACATTGATTTTAAAATATAAAGTTAATTTTTCAACACTTCATATCAGGATGGTAAAAGACTGAAGACTATTCCTTCATAAAATAGTGAAAAAAAAAAGGTAGATGTAAAATGAGTTCAAAAGAGACTGGCATAAAAAACAATTAAGTTAGATGTTCATAGGAGTATTCATTTAAGATGGTACTGGAACAAGGACAACAAATATTTTTAAAAAGCAGAGATTTGTCAAAGTAACTGCAATAAATGATTATTTTTATGAATGATAATGGAACTACCACATTTGCACTCAAACATTACAATCCCCAAAGTGTTAAGAAAACAAAAATGGAAAGAATGACTGAATCAGACCAAAATTATCTGTAGGAGGTCCATACTAGAGGTAACACAATTTTGAAGATATAGAGTGACCAATTCTTGACATCTGAAAAAATGATATAGGGACTCAGAAAAAATCAGACATTATTATTATCCCCTCCAAAATTGAACAATATAAATTAAAAGCTACCAAAAGCTATCTAGTATGTATAAACATGTTTTATGAGAATAATTTGCATAAGTTTTTTTTTTTAAGGGAATCCTTAATGAAAATATTTCAGTAGGAAGTAGACTTGCCCAAATAAGGTTTCACAACAAATCTTTACAGTTACATAATTAAGTAAAAGAATCAGAGAATAAAAGATCTTGGCATTTTTGTTTGGTATCTATAAAAAAATTTGGTTTGGAAGAGGAAATCATCTTAAAGGCTTTTCTTCAGCAAGATGTCTTCCACACAAACATTAAACACACCCAAAAGACCTCTGTAGTCAAAACAGAGAACAATTTTGTTCACTGAGCTTCCCTCTGTGACTGCCTCCCATATTATCTTTGTCTATTCCCCTTCTATAATGTAAATATTTCACCCTTTATTTAGTAATATTAAAGTGCATCAGATTCCAGATGATATATAGTATATACATACATAGATTATATAAACATAATACATTTACATAATATATTCCATATATTATATATTAGAAAGAAAAGCTACATATATGCACAAAACATAATAGAGATCATAGAAACAGATTCAAATATATGCAAATAATTAGTTTTTGATAAGCTGACAGAAAATAAAACTAGAGGAAAAAATTTATAATTTAACAAATGTTTTTGGGAAAACTGGATGGTAACATGGTGAGAAAAAAAAATCTAAATCCTTATCTCATATACCATATGTTATAATGAATTCCAGCTAGATCAAAGAGTGAAATATAAAAAAGAACCATCAAAAAATTTGAAGAAGATAGAGTAATATTTTTTCTTATTTATGAACGGAAGATAAATTTTTATCTACTGATAAAAATTAGAGAAATCATTGGAGATAAGGTAAATGTTTTTGATTACACAAAAATAAAAAAGTCTTTACAACAAAAATGGAAACAAGAGTTTAAAAAAATAACAGATGTGGAAAATATTTATACTAAATATTTCTTCCTTCTTTTTAAAGCTCAATCTATACCTAGAACATAGAGAGTTGCAACATTTTTCTGATTGACTCAAGCAAACAACAACAACTCTCCAAAATATTATATGTTATATACATATAACTTAGAAATTTATTTTTATTTATTTATTTATTATTATTATCAGATAACTTCAACTTTTCTATATGACATGGAAATTTTTTTTTAATCTAGATTATGTATCTCCATATCTGGATGGCTTATTCTAGGAATGCAAACACCTATCAAAACCTTTTTTAAAGAATTCTGCATTGAATATTTTGCATTTACTTTTTAAATTGTCAATATGTGTATCTTAAAAAACCCCATTGTCCTTTTATGTTATTCTATTGTTCAAAGGGAGTACTTGTTTCTTGGCAATTGAAGAGTTTGTTTCTTGTAGATTCAAGAAGCATAGAGATTCCTTATGGAGTCTCTCCATAACCAATGAAAACAGTTGGCAAATGGTTACTGTCAGTAAACAATTTGGAATCATCCTACTCAGCCTTCAAAAAAAACAAGTAAAAAGATAATACTAGTGTCTGTTCTCCAAACAGTGCTCCCTTGGCTATTAAAATATGTGCAAATTTTGCCTTATTTCTTATGTTTTCCATATTCAAATCCCTGAAACTTGGGCTACTCCCAACTACATTGTTTTCTTTCCAATAAGGATAGAGGCTTATCAATGTTCTATGCATCATATAAAAAGGAAATAAATAGACAGAATAGATGCTTCTTAATGTTTCTCCTGTGAATTCATCATTTCAAAAGCATGACATTTCCCTTTGGGGCTGCATTCTCAAAACCTAAATCTTTGCTAGTGTTAGTGAAAATAACAACCAATCAAAAAGCCCTTTTACCATTTCTAGGTATTTGAAGCCTATTTCGCTAACTTGCTTTTCTACCATTTCTTTTTCACCTTCCTCTTTTATTTTAGAAAAAGAAGTCTTTATAAGTTTATAGACACTCCTTTTGAAGGAGAACAGGAGATGAGTAAGAATGTTTTTGAAATTCTATCCATTGTTGAAGGCCTAACTCAAATGCCAGCTATTACGCAACAACAAACTGACACTCATGTTATGTTTTAAAGTTTGCAAAACACTTATAGATGAACACATTTGGAGATTGTCACACTTATAATGATGTCATTGTTTTAAAGATGCATTACACGATCCCTTTCTTCATGGAGACCATTCCCATGGGGTATATGACATATGTATAAAGGATATTTCAAAAGTATCTTGAAAACATTCATCACAATAGTATAAAGTTCTAAGCAGGGAATATCCTGGGAATAAAGTTCATTAACCACCTTGCTATGCATTGAGAATACAAAGAAAGGCAAAAGACCCTCCCCAGTCCTTGAGGAGTTCACAATTTAATGTGGGAGACAAGCCATAAATAACTATATGCAAACCAGCTCCATACTGAATAAATAGGAAATAATCACTAGAAAGAACATGAGTAGAAGGTGACAGATGATCTAGGTTAGCTGGAGTGCAGATGTGTCCATAAAGGGGAAGTTGGGTTGAAGAGAGCCTTAAATATCAGGTCAAAGGGAAATGAGCATTTTCAGTTTGGGGAGGTTAATAAAAAAAAAAAACCTATTAGAAATGATTGTAACTACAAATACATTTTTCCAATTAATTTTATTTTTACAGAAGTGTCAGGAAATCATTGTAGAAGCCAATTGGAATTAAAGTCTGACCAGTTTAGAGTGGTCAAAATTGTAATCATCTCTTAATTAACCTACTGATAGCTTATTCAAAATCATTTTTTTTTTTTGAAAGGACAATTCCACTACAAAGTCCTATGTCTCACAAAAGAGATTTAAGATTGTGCAAGTTTTGAGCATTATGAACGAACTTGAGTAAATAAACTCTGAAATATTTTATATATTGGTGTATTAAATCGGTGGTATATTAAAAAAAAAAAAAAGCTGACATGTAATGAAAGGATCTTCCTGACTAGATAACCTTTCAGTTTTCTAGTGACATATGGCAATCACTAGTAAACTTTCTCCAGAAATTTTTTCTGGTTGAAGAGTTCAATTTTTTATTTGAAAGTCATGTTTGAATTAGCTGTTTTAGCCATCTTAATAACCAGTGCTAGTGACAGTTTGTTCAATTTAGAAGAAGAGATGGATGGATATTGAACATAAAGGGTCATTCACTATTTCATGATTCAATTTAAAAATCTCACAAAAACTTCAACTTATTTTTGCCCTTCTACTAAGATTTTTTTCTTAAGAATGTTTCTCAGGTCAATCTCTGTTTCATGTATTTGTCATAGCTGCCATTTTTATCATGCTTCACTCTAAGAGGGGTCATATTTATGATCTAACACATTATTTATATATACAGACTTTTACTTTTAGGTCAACCAATTGTATCCAAAATAAAAGGCCCCTCAATCAGCAAGTTGATTTTTAAAAATCATCCAAATACCTTTATTGGATGACAACAGATTTTTTCCTCACATAGATTCATTGTGCAGACGTAACCTAAATGAAGAAATGTGAACAGACTTAATATACACAAATAAACGCTTTTCTTTTAACAGCCTGCGTGTGTGTGTGTGTGTGTGTGTGTGTGTGTGTATCCCACAACATGGGATTGGTCAGTATTGGTCATTTTTAATAGAAATTTCTTATCAAGTGAGTATAGTTTCAATATTGATATTGATACAATCTCTTCTGGGGTTTATTGCTCAACACTTTCCAGTGAAACAAACAAACAAACAAAAACCTTTATTTTAATCTATAAAGAGATATGATCTAAATCATTCCACATTTATTGATAAGTTCTTTCCAGAATTCTTATATGGTGATATCCTCCACATTGTTACAACAAAAATTAAAAATAAATGAAATCTAACCTCTGTAAAGTTTGGAGACTGATAATAACAATAACAAAAAAAAAGTTCAGGAATGAGGACATCAGCACATCTGTTCATTCTGTATTAGTTTTAAAAAATATCCATAACTTTCCATTGATCAGAGTCTGAGATAAATGATTAAATTATCATGCCTTTCATCTGAAATGGAAAATAAAAGAAGTTCTAAAAGCTAAGCAGTCGATATGATAAAGGAAAAGAATCATAGTTGGAACTCTGGTTAACGTAAACTATTATTGTTGAAATTGTAGACTCTAATACAAGATGAATGAAAAACAGAAAGTTTATAGATGTTAATTCAGTTCACAAGAACACAGTCAGACCTGGCTTTTGCAGTGAAACTTTTAGTTTGACAAAATGTACACTGGCCTCTGGAGACTCCTGGTGCAAGATAATTAGGATCAACTAAATAGCTAGCTATTTTAAATGTTTAAAACTCCTAGTAAGGACCTATTCCAGTGCTTCATTTCTTGAAGTTCTCAAAATATCATGGCATAGGTTGGTGAGTCATGATGAATTGCAATGATTTTGAGTTCAGACCCTGTGGTAGGCTGTCAGTTTGTCAGCTGAGGACCAGCCTTGCTAAGTTCAGCAAGGCTCATCTCCAGAAGTTTGGGCATCAACTGTTGACTGGAATTTGACAGCTGCAATTCATGTAAACTATTTTCTAAAGAGTTTATGGGTAGTCATCTTTGAAATTAATAAACTGAGAAGCAATTATAAATAAATATTTTAAAGATCAGTCTTTTCCAGGAGTATTAGTCAATATAGAAATATAGCAGAGAGCTAGAAGGATTGCAACTTATGTGATCTCAGTTGCTCTGCTCTACTAAGCCTCTGAAGCCTTCCTGATAATTCTTCCTTTGAGCTTACGTGGTCCCCACGTGTAATCAAACATTTATTGAGAACTTATTATATATCAAGCATTGTGAACCCCTTTTTTATATTAGACAGTAGAGACACAAGACAAAATGAAACAGTTTCTGTCCTAAAGAAATTTTCATTGTATGGGTGGAGATAACTTATGTAAGGATACACAAAACAAATATACAATCCAGATTAGTTATAAGAATCTTACTAAAATGATATTTCTCTAACTCAAAGTCTGAACACAGAATTTTATCATATGTCCACACATGGCAATGCTATAACTACCCATTTTGATGCCTCCAGCAAGTGCAGCTAAGCAAGTTATCAAATCAACTTATACAAGAAATAATTAAGTCATATTCAAGTGAGCAGGATATAATAACCCAAAACATTGCCCCATAGTGGGAAAGATCTACATAATCTCACTTCATCTTAACTTTTTCCATCAGGGAGACTCTGCTATAACCAGACTGGTCCCTTCAAAATCTCATGAGCATTGCATTTTCATTGTTGTTTCTTGTCTTGATTCATGTAATGCTCCTCAGTTGAAATGACCTTCAAAAGGGTTTGTTGATTCAAAGCCTAGTCAACTCAAGTAGCACTTCCAACATAAAACATTCCTTGTCTACACTTACCCTCATTAATAGCAACTTTCAGCATTTATAATTTAATTAGGGACTATCTTATACTTTTTGTGAATTGTTTTACATGGGTTTATTTTTTTTTCTCTCTTAGATCACTAAGTAGTTCCTTACCTAGGGTCCATAGACAAATTTCAAGGGGTAGTTTAACTTAGTTTAAAAAAATTGATGAGTATTTTAGTGTAATTCATATTTTTTGTAATCCTATGCATTTTACTTGATTCATTTAAAGCATTATTCTGAGAAAGGGTCCAGAGGTTTCACCACATTGCCAAAGGGATCCATGATACAAAGAAGGTTGAGATCCCCTTTATTATCTATTTTCAATAAGTGCAAAGACACAGTCTTATATTTCTTTGTCCCCTCAGTATAATACACAGCATTGTATAGGACAAGAAGGAACTCAATATTTAGTGGTTGTTTATAAGGGCTGGTCAGAAAGATGATCTCTTTTTGCATGTGATTCAAGAAAATGTTGGATTTATTACTCTTCCTAGCTTTCCTAGCTATTCATTTCATTTAAAAAAATTTTTTCCAGTGGAAGTCAATAAATGCTCATAATTCAATAATTCCACTCAAGGGCAGTCCTTTGCAAGCAATTAGTATGGATCCTGAAGAGTCAGCCTAATTTTTTTTAGCTTCAATCTTGTTATTAATGGATATAACCCTGTTCATTTAAATAATCTGAAATTTGGCTGTTGTTAGTATAGTCATTTTAATACCTGAAGAATTGTATAAAACAGAAAGGAAACACAGAAACGTAAAATAGTGAATGATTTGTGGTGAAGGAAAAAAAAACCACTTTTTGTGGGGAAGGAATCAATGAGGAGATATTGTTTTACGTGCCTAGTTAACTTAGCAGCACTTGGAAATTCTGAAACACATGGGATGCACACCATCAAATAGGGGATTTCTGAAATTACAGTTGTATGCTAATTACTCATTTTAGGCAGTGGTTTTTCTGAAGCAGTAAATGATCCTAGGCCCTTCTGTCTCACTAAGGGGAAAAAAAAAAGTTCGAAGTCGGGGACTGTTAGTCACCAGTGTAGGAATTGCCACTTTTCTGAAATCTGAATAGAAATGAATTCAATAAAGAGAGACATAATGACGGATTTATAAAAGTAACGTTCCTTCACATAATGGGTTTTCTATTCTAATGTTTCTTTACTGTAATCCTTTAAAATTATGCAAAAAATTTATTATTTAAGTGATAGTAAAGAATTCATTAAAAGATTAATAGTTCTGGTTTACCAATTCGCTTACTAGGTCACTTAATTATTTAGTTCATTAATTCTGTAAATGTCAGACTTACCATGAACTCTGGTGATTTGCATAAGTAAGGTTATAGTTCTACTAGCAATCACAGTGTAACAACTTCAAATAGGAACTTGGCATCATTTATATGTTTTAAATGAAATAAAGTCTCTCTCTCTCTCTCTCTCTCTCTCTCTCTCTCTCTCTCTCTCTCTCTCTCTCTCTCTCTCTCTCTCTCTCTCTCTCTCTCTCTCTCTCTCTCTTTCTCCTTGTATCTTACCCCTTCCCTCTCAAAAATCCAACAGCTGAGCAATTGTAACAATTTAATCTAGAGATGCAGCCTCTGATCTTATCCAGTTAAAAGGTTAGTGGTGGGCAGTTCAAATTTTAAAATAGTTCCAAAGGGTAGCAAGAAAATAGCATTGAGTTTAAATAATCTGAAAGACTCTTCTGAAAAACATGGGTTCCATTTAAAAAGATTTTATCATTGAGGGAAGTATCAAGTCTTCTAAGGATGCATATTTTATTTTATTTATTAAAAATGGTTACTCACTGGGATTGCTTCAAGAGGAGCAACATCTCATTATCATAAGGGTCCTAGAGCAGAGTTGGCAGTTCATATATAATGAATATCATTTACACCATGCTAATGCATTCACATCACTCACAGGCACTGTTTACATTTATTACTTGTGAGTCTATACAATATAAAATTGGCACATTATTAGATTTAACAGTGGAATTAGTGTAAATAGCCATCAGCTGTTATTTAATCTTCAATACTAGTCATCCGGACAATGCAGAAAGCAAGATACCTTTTTACTTTTGTTTCTCCACATGTGCTATTTCCCGTTCATTTAGTATGTCTGAAAGGAGAAAATCAGTTGTTGGTGTATAAGGAAAGAATCATCAGTGAGGTAGCTTGAAGTCTTTGGACTATGTAGGAAGCCACTAACTGCATTTAACTCCAAAGGCAATCCTCTGGGCCATTGTTTATCATACATAGTTTTGTTTTTTATCCCCCTTTGGCGATGCCTTTGGGAGGATTTTATTTGTTTGTAGGTTGGCTTTAAAATATCACACTGTTGCCTCTTGGTTTCCCCATGTGATTATTTTCAGTTTATATGAATCCTGACTTGTTATGTGAGTGTCCCTAAAAAAGGCAAAAGTATAGATAGATGCTGACAAAAGAATGTTCATCCTGAGCATATTTGAGTTCAGCACCATGGTGGGTTATTAGGTAGTGCTCATTATATTCAAGATGGCTCAGCAAATGATAACTGTTATTTTCCTTAAGGCCCAGAGGTCTCAAATGCTCTCACTTTTTTGTCCTTGGCTTTAACTTTGAATTTTAGGACTCATCCCACTTCTCTTGTTTGTCTGACAACTTCAGTGTATCCAACACTGGGTCTTAGCTTCTGCTTTTCCTGATTCACGATGATCTGATTACTCTTTTCCCATTCCTGACTTGATACAAGTATGAACTTTTCATCTCTCCTCTTCTTTACCTATGGTTCTGATGTCCAGTCTATCCAGACTCTGACCTCCCCACTTCCTATACTGAAATAATTCTTCCTGTCAAGAAAGTGAACCATCTCAACTCTGACCATATTTCCTAGTGGACTCAAACATGATGATAACATGGATAACATGATGAAAAGAAGGTAGAGTATAGAAAAATCAAGAAATTAAGTCAGGTTATTCAGAGACAAAACTTATAGTCCACAGAAAATGTGATATGGCATTTTAAGGAAAGTATTATAAAATTATATATATATATGTATATATATATATAATTTTTGTTCTTGTTGTTATTATTCAGGAACATATGTATATATCTATCTATATCTATATATCTATATATCTATGAGGATGAGGTGCAGACTAACAACAGTTCATAGACTGAATATGCTGTCTGTAATATTCAGAGCTAATGGCCATTTATAATATACAGCTCCCCATTCCATTCTTGTTTTTGCTCTACAGAATTGTATGAAAGAAGAAATCATGGTACAATGCCACAATGAAAAACTGGAGTATGTATACTCTATTTAGTGATGGAAGCCATGACCCATTTATACTGCAAGTGACAACCACATACCATATGGGAACTTGCCGGAAAGAACTTATCCATTAAGACTGCATGTTATAAAACAAAAGCATATGGACCAAAGTTTTGTGCTTTGACTATCTCATCTGTCAAATGTAAATGATTAAATCTGAAAATAAACCAAAGCATTTTAGAAACTGTTTCTAGTTTATTCCTTGAGAATTATTATGATCAGAATAAGAAAAGACAGCAATATAGTTAGAGTGCTTCATTCTCCTTTTGGAAACTGCTAAAGATTTTTTTTTTAACATTATATTGAACCTATTTCCAATGGATTCCTCTTGGTCAGATCCACAAATCTATTCTCTATTTTCCTTGGATTTCCTGCCAGTATCAATGAAGTATCCTCCTCCTTTAGTTTTTTTTTTTTTTTCTTCAAGTTGGCTTTGATCTGGAAATGATATCTCAAGGTGGCTATGAGATTTTTTTTCACTGACTTCAACTCAATTTCCTAAGCATGCTTGCAAATTTCTCTCCAAAAACACCTTATTTGCAATTTCACTTAATGTTTTAACAAAACTTTGTCCTAGACCCAATTTTTCTCTTTTTCTTATGTATTTGTCATCAAAGAAAATGGGAATAGATTGATTGGTATTTGGAGTGAATTTTCTTAGAGGAATAGAAGAATGGAGTGAAAAAAAAAGAGAACTGAATGACTCCAAGAGTGTAGGTGGCTCTGGTGGTGGATTTTGAAAGACAGATTGAGAATCTTGGTCTATAATATAAAAGAAGTCAGTATAAGACCATTCAGGGAACAGAGAGGCATAGTGAAAATACATGAAAATTTCAATTCAATTCCACAAGCATCTACTATTATTATTTAGCCTCTATTATGTACTCTGTACTATGATAGGCACAGAAAAATAGAAATTTGAAAGTGACATGGAGAGGTAAAATAGAGGTTAAAAAAAATCAAGTGGGTCTGAATTCAGGGTATTGCCAAATTATACTAGTCAGAGGAAACAGTGTATGACATGTAGTGTGATGAAATGATGGTGCAAAAACATTCCAGATAGAAAAGGATAGAAGAATAGGGAAAGTATAATTGGACCTTACATTCCTATACCAATTTACTAATTATGAAATGCTTTTAAACACATGATGTCAATTTATCCTCCTAATGCCTTCAGGATAAATGAATGAATCAAATGAAAAAGTATTTGCTAAGCACTTACCACGTGGTACATACTGAGATTATCCCTTTCTAACACTGAGAAAACTGATAGAAGAATTAACTTGCTCAAGGTTCCATATCTCTAGGACAACATGTCTAAAAATGAACTTCTTATTCTCTCCTTATTTTTTTAATTCTTTATCTCAATGGTACTACCATTGGATAGTACCACATAATTGACCATATTCATATTGAGTTAACTTTAACTCTTCACTCTTCACATCAACTTAGATACCAAGTACCATTGATTTCACCTTCTCAATATCCCTTGTATGTAATCTCTCTTCATCATTCATACTTCTACCATACAAATGTCAGACTTTCTCATTTCTTTTTTAGTCTATTGAGGTAGTCTCCAGATAGATTTGCCTGAATCCAGGCATATATTCTTACCAGACTTCATTAGTAATTTTCATTGCTATTGTTTTTTATCCTTCGTTCTCAAAGAGGATCATAATATCAGGAAGGTGATCCCATGACTTGCAAGTGAATTGGATTTAAGTGAGGGAGGGCCATGCAAAGTCACCAGTCTTACTCTCTCCTCTGAGGCTATCTAGGTCCAGTGGCAGGATCAGGCAGTGACTAAAGATGACCCTGGATTGGATGCACCCTAGAAGACCTAGGTCTTTTTAAGCTGAGATTTTTCCCAGGTCTCAGTTTGCCCAAGGCAATGACCTTTCTGTGACTAAGGCTAGGTATGAAGAAATGAATCATAGAAAGATTTCTTTTTATTCTGGCCAAAAAAAAAATCAATCTGGGAGGGGAAAATCCTTAGAGTTTCTGGCCAAAACACAAATAATTATTATTTACACCAGAGCCCAAAAGATGACCAAATGGAGCTTGGACTGGGACCAATTGTTGGCCAATCAATGAGAACCAGAGTGATTTGAATTTAAGGCACCCTCCTTAAAAGTAAAATCTAGGCTGTAAAAATTTATAGGAATCTTGTGAGATTTCAGTGATCAAAATTTACATTCCTTGGAGCAAAGCATCCATAGTTAAGGGTGTGATACCCTATGTGGACAGAGGGAGGGGAAGGAGGGAGCAAATGAGAGGAGAAGAGGAAGGGAAAGAGGGAGGAAAGGAAAGGAGAGAAGGAAGAAGGAAAGAAGGAAGGAAGGGAGAGAGGGAGGGAGAGAAAGAAGGAGAGAAGGAGGAAAAGGAAAAGGAGAAACAGAAGAAGAAAGGGATGGAGGAGAGAAGGAAAGATGGATTGCATTGCCCATCTAGAACTGGCTGACTGGGTCCCCAGTGGGGCAACTCTTACTACTCATAGGTTGTTGTTTTTCCTTTATTCTTGAAGAGGATCAATGATATCAGGAAGGTGACTTGCCTCTCCCAGAACTATCTGGCTCCAGAGGCAAAATATAGATCAGGGTGTTGGAGATGACCCTGAATACAGTGGGAGATCTTGACCTTTTAAAGAAATTCTCATAGTTAGCTGGTGAAATTAGTGAATAGAGTTTTGGGCTTGGAGTTAGAAGGACTTGAGTTCAAATTTGACCCTAGACAATCTGTGTGATCCTGGGCAAGTCATTTGCCCTCTGTTTGTAGAGATGGCTTCCTTTATCTGGATTTCTAGAGAGAACTGAGTTTTATGATCAAATCATGTTGTCAAGAGGAGGAGCTGAAAAGTTTTTGCCCACTTCCTCATTAAAAGGTCTATTCTCCTCATTCTTTGCCAATCATGGTTGATTTTTAATTTGTCAGGGACACCCCCTTCGCTGAAAATATTTAAACATTCAAGGATCTCCATGGTTTTATCTTTAGGTATTGAAAAAGACTGATGGTATCATTTATTAATTATTAGCTAACCTAATAAACAAATTGATCATTAATTACCCAGAAACTCTGTCTCTTAAGATTTTCATTCACAACAGTATTCTTTCTCATCTCACTCCCTCTAATATAATTTCATTCATTTTCACACTTGCAGTTTCTGAAAATATCTTCAGACCACACAGGTGTGATCATATCATCCTTCTGATTCAGGGACTTCTTTTATTTGAAAGTGTTTGTGATCTTATTGGTTTGTATATGCTCTCTCATAGGATCAGATAGCAATCCATTTATACCCTCTCATTCTTTTGTGGAGGACATTTTGTTATTATGCCAAATCCTTGCTAGGGGCCTTCCTATAGATTTTTTCATATTGGGGGTTCTCATTGGAGCATGGGCTGTCCATTAGTACAATTCTGTACATTAGTACAATTAGTACAATTCTGGCTTGACTCTAATTAATCAGGTTTCATATTGGAATGAAATGAGACACTTGTAGACCTCTTACCAATTAACAAAAGCAGTTTTACCTAGCTATGTCATGAAAGGATCTTCAACAAAGATAAAGAAGTAACTCTAATAGATGCAGATCCCTATATACCCATAATTATCTGGTCTGGGGGGCAGGATGTGGTGACTCACATAGACATGGGATATTTGCTAAATCTGAAAACTTACTCCTGATAAACTAATTTCTTTTATGCTTTTAGGCTATTAGGAAGGTACATCAGTGATTGGGACCTTTGTTCTCTAAGAGAGAATAGTTTTGGAGATAGTACCTTTGCATTTTAGGTGGGGCAAATTTTAATGGAGACTCTAGTAAAATTTGTTCCCACTACAATTTGCTCCCATTACATAAACAGTGCACTTAATTTTCCAATTATATTCTTTTTGTGCAATCTCTGCACAATTCTATATTGGCAATATGTTTACTGTCTAATTATATCATTATGCATCTTTGCATTTGCTTTTGGGTGACTTGTAACTAATGGTTTTTTTTTTTTTTTTTTTTTAGGAAACTATGTGACTCATATTATCTGCATCACTGTAAGGCATCAAAGTCAATCTTCCTGAAGGAAATTAATTTTCATTGTCTATCATATAAATCATAATGTAAGTTAATCTAGATCTTTACAATCTTGTTCCAACTTACATCTTCAACCTTTTATCATGATATATTCATTTATACACACTATGCTCCTGCCAAACTATCCTTGATCCTCAATATTTTGGGTTTTCTCATTGTGAAGTATCACAATCTCCCCATCCTGGAATTTTTCTTTACTAAGCACACTCTCTTCTCCAATTAATGAGTTCCTCCTAGGGCCTTCATTTTGTGGAGCAGCCCAGGTTAGCCAATTTTCCTTCCAATTTCCAGACTTCAAAACTATATCTTGGCTGTTTTTCAACCTAGAATTCTCCTCAGTTCCTAGGATCTTCTCACCCTGGAACATCCAATCATATCATGGTCTTCATCTCTACTCCCATTGTGAATATTGTGAATGTTCAAGAAATGTTTTCTTTCCTTCCTTCTTTCCTTACTTTCTTCCTTCCTTCCTTCCTTCCTCCTTCCTTCCTTTCCTTTCCTTCCTTCCTTCCCCTCCTTTCTTTTCCTTTTCTTCCTTTTCTATCTTTCTCTTTATTCCCATATTTTATTCTGCCTTTTCCAACATCTGAGTCTTGACTTAAGCTATTCTCTAGATAAGTCTAATCTATCTCTTCTTTTCTCCTTCCTACCGTCCAATACACACTCTTATTAAACTTTCACATTCCTTCAAGGTCCTGTTCAGTTGTCATTTATTACATGAAACTTTCACTGGTCTACCTCCTCTATTTTCACTCCCAAGTTATAAGTAATTTCATTCTCTTTGAGTCTATTATAATCCTTTGTGTTATTGTTAATTGTGTCTAAGTCCTATGTACCATTCTAAATTGTATACAGGCTCCTTGAAGGGAGCTTTATTCTTATAAACTCAGCATCTAATACATTCTTTTTACTCAGTTGCCAATCTATGGGGTTCAGCCAAATTGGTCTTTTCTCTTTTTCTTACATATAGAAAGAATATTCCATCTCCCATTTTTGTATCTTGTAGAAGCTATCCTTAGAATGCATGCTTTCTTTACTCATGCTTCATAGAATCTCTCTGTCAAGATGCTATTTAAGTGCCACTTTCTACATGAAGCTTTACCTCAATACTAGTTATTCCCTCCTTAATTACCTTCTAATTAATTTCTTGTTGTTCAGTAATTTCAGTTGTGTATAAGTCTTAATTGATGCCATTTGGGTTTTTCTTTTCATCTTCTTTTTTTTTCCCCCAAGAAGTGACCAGCCCAGGGTCACACAGCGTATAAGTGTCTGAGGCTCATTTTAAAGTCAGGAAAATGAATCTTCCTGAATCCTGTTGTACCTGTGTGTGCGTGTATATATGTATATGTTTATATATATATATCTTTGATACATTGCCTCCCCTGATAAAGTCATTGAACATAAAAATTATTGATGAGCCTGGTGACATTCTTATAATTTCAGATAGGCTGAAGCTAGAAGATGTCTTGAGCTCAGGAATTCTGAGCAGTAGTGACTTATGTTGCTCAAGTGACCATACTAAGTTTGTCATCAGTATAGTGAGACCCTGGGAGGGGGTCATTGAATGATCTAAGGAGGAATGAATCAGCTCACATTTAAAACTGAGTAACATCAAAGCTTCTGTATTGATCAGTAGTACAATCAGACCTCTCAGGACTGGATATCTCCTTTACTTCCATCCTGGAAAAGAAGGGGAGACCCCCCCCCAGAAAAAAAAGAAGAAAGAAAATAGAGCTTATTTAATATTCTAGTATCTACAGTCTCAGAGCTTAGCACAATGCCTGGCATATGGTAAATGCTTGTTGATTTATTATTAGACATCTAACAAATGTTTGTTAATTATTACTTCAAATTAAATTCTAGGACCTCCACATAAAACAGGGATGAATGAGGGGAAAATTTGAGCCTACCATCCTGTTGTTTAGCACATTTACACAATCAAATAGATTTCTGTAATCTAAATACTTTGAGTAAAGATGAACCATTTTAATTGTTGCTTACTAAGGCATCTATGGGGACAACAAGGGTTGTAGAATGAAAAAAATGTAAACAAAATTATTTCTAAATGTTTGGTTTTTAATTATATCATTAAAGAATGTTGGTAAAGGAATGCTTAGTTGATACAGAGGCATGCAATATATTGAACAGGTTTATTCAGTTGATCATTAGTGAATTTTGAAAATATGAAGTTACTAAGCCTACCCTTAAGGAATACTCTGGCTCTATTTAACATTTTCACCTCCTATCTATCACCATTACTCAAAGCTACTTGTGGCTGACCACCTATTTAACCACACAGTCATTCCTCTTTATTTATATTGAGTTCAGCTGAATAAAAGATGTCTACAGGGAGACTCTGCCTCAGTCAGGGATGAAAGGATATTATTAATGTTACTGTGCAAGAACATTCCTCAGCATTTATTGATCATTGGATTATTAATCTGATGCTTGCTTATTAAAGAATAATATTGAAAATAATATTTTTTTTACCACCTATACTTTATAGTAAAACAATTAGTTGGAGTAATGCACAAACTTCTTTAACTTTTCCCCTTCATCCTGTTGTACCTTCTCAATAAATGTTAAATGTTTTATGTGAAGCCATAACTATCAATTTTGGTGACCAAGATGAGTGATACAAAATACTCAATGCAGCTGAAGGTGGTGATGATAGGCATAAATCCAGAGACATCCTAAGTCTTTTTCTTCTCGGAGAAGGAGGGTAGGATCCATATAGGAAAGCACTCATGTGGACGGTCCTTGATGGAGGAAGAAACAGCTATAAGATAGCTATTTATTTTAACTAATTCTTGTTAAGGGTTAAGTTTTTTTTTTTTTTTAAATAATATGCTGTTAAAAGATTAGTGCCTTCTAAATTCTAGCACCCAGGAAAAAGTATGTTCATAGCTCCCTAGTTCCAGCTCATTTCATATGTCAATATATTTAAGAGTTTACTCTCTCCTTCCATCTTTCCTTAATATAAAAGAGATTCAAAAGAGGTGGTCCCCATGTGAATTGAAGACTTTTCTGTGTGTGTATTAGGGATTATCTAATGTAGAATGCAGTAAGATGAAACTATACTACTGCCCACCTTTGGACCGTTCACAGGATCATCTTTTTTTTTTTTTTTTTTTTTTTTTTTAACTCCTTCTCTGGATGCAAAAGCAGTCTGACACACACTCTCTAATATACTCAATAATTTCTAAATTTATAGAAACTTTCCAATTGGCTTATTATACTTATTATACTAGGAATAGGGAAATCTCTCCTCTGGGTTGGTTTTCCTTCTTTCAGACTCGAACCATAAAACCATAAACTTAAACTAAAGAATCATTATTAATGTACATATGATTAGCAGTATCAGTA
The DNA here is from genome assembly GCF_016432865.1 of Antechinus flavipes. Classification (NCBI taxonomy): domain Eukaryota; kingdom Metazoa; phylum Chordata; class Mammalia; order Dasyuromorphia; family Dasyuridae; genus Antechinus; species Antechinus flavipes. The sequence continues at coordinate 132,358,201 of NC_067402.1, read as the reverse complement.
ACACAAATGGTATAAATAGACATTAAAAGAAGGAATAGCAAGTTGTGACTTGAATCATATGACTCGAGTGTCTGATGTTTGAAAAAAAGAGTAGGGCTTGAGCCTGGGAAGAAGAGAGTACTCCAGAAACAATCAGAGACTAGGACTGAGCATTCAGGGCAGAGCTCAGCAGCAGGACTAGGTGAAGGAATGTCAAGGTAGTCAGGGGGTGGGGATTAATGGTTCTGGAAGCTAACAGATAAGATGAAAAGGACAGTCTGGAGTATGGTTGACAAAGATCGAGTCTGAACTGGAGAGGAAGAAGCAGTAGATGAGAGAAAAGTCACAACCAGACTCTGAGTTAAAAGCTAGATGAAGGGAGAGAATCATTTACTGAAGTGTTCTGTGTTGCCATGCAAAGAGTGCTAGTTTTGTAGTCAGGGGCTGTAGGTTCAAATCCTGGTTCTCCCATTTCTTACTGATATGACCTCAAGTTTTTTAACTATAAAATGGGAAGGTGGGAATGAACAACCTCTAACATCCCTTCCAGTTCTAAAGCTATGATCCTGTTTTATTTGTAATTTCAGAAAAGGTTTGCCAAGTATAACCTTTTAAATGTGCAACTGGGAGATTCCCTTAGCAGCTCTACCCTTCTGTCAAAGGGCCTGTTAAAGTGAATTTTATTCTCTCTAGATTAATAGTGAGGGAAATTCATTTTGGCTTGGGTTAGAGTGATTGGTCTTATCTGAAATATTCTAAAAATAGTTCTATATCTGAGTATGGGATTGCATATGAAGCAGACACAATTTGAACTTCTATGATAAGTGTATAGATGTCAACTCTAGGCTGTGATTGGAATGGCCCACCCAGATTCAGCAAGTTGCCAAGTCTTGGTTTAGGATATTATTTTTCTTTTGATATCAATATCTGCTTCTTTGTTCAAGTCCCATGACATTTCATAAACAAAGCATCTCATTGCTTAGATAAAATATTCTTTTCCAGTCTGTATCTTGGTAACCTTTTTTTTGGTGGCCCTTTTTTCTTCCCTTTATACTGGGTCACCATCTCTTCCCTGCCACCCCTCCCCTTTGGGTAAAACAAATCTTGGTCAATTATAATTTTTGAATGAGGAAGAATGAAGGTTATATACTCCTTGAGGGTAGGAAATGTATTCTCCATAATCTATTACATACCCTGTGGAAATTTAGAAAAATGCCTTGATCACAGCAGATGTATAATGAATATTTGTTTATAATGTTGAATTGACAAAGAAAAATCATGAGATATTAACGTGATATTTTAACTTTAAAACTATCTATGAAAAATCAGGCATGGTCTAATGAGGCATATGTACTTACTCCAGGTATCAGAGGACCTGAGTTCTCGTCTGTGCTTTTAACTAACTTCTTGATTTTGGGCATCAGTAAACTTATTTGTAAAATGGAGATGATGATATTTGCCTTTATGCTTGATAGGAGTTTTGTAAAGTGCAAATGAGCTGTGATAAATCATAAGAAGTCACTTTTTAAGTTTATAAAGCATTATACAAGTGGTAGATAGATAGAAGGTCAATTTCAGATTCAGGAAAACCTATATTCACTTCTTGCCTGACACATACCAGCTGTTTGACCATAGTCAAGTGACAACTTTCCAGTATCCTTAAGGAGCCAACAATATAAATTATTAGAACTTAAATTGCCTAGGATGGCTATCTTTGAGATAAAGGGTACATACAAGTTAATGATTTTTCTAGTCTTTTTTTCCCCTAAGAAGCTCAGAAACTATATTTGAAAATCTGTTCTAGAATTTTACCAGAAATGTATTTGAAGCGTATTATTCTACATCTATTAGAAACCAGCCTTTTTTTTTTTTTTTTTCTTTTCAAAGTTGGACAATGCTTTATCAGTTCCAGGGTAATAGTATTTTACTTATTGTCCATGATTCCTCAGAACTTACTAACAGTGTTTCTGCAATCACATTTAAACATTGTATCAGAACTCTGGCATGTAATTCACCTAGACCTGGAGATCTGAACTCATTTAATGCAGGTAAGTGTTTTCTTGAAGCTCTCTTGGGCCTCCATTCCTTCTTAATAATGTTTATTCTGCCCTTTCTGGTTTGAAGATGGATTTATTCAGTGGAGAAAACAGAATCAAAATGGATTGAATACTTTCGCTTTCATCTATTAACATTAAATAATCCTCCTCAAGAAGATCTATTCCTTGTTTATCTTTTTTCCTATTCAAACTATCAAATATCCCTTTCATATCATCTTTAAGAGTTGTGTAAATCTCTGATTATTTTGTTTTTTAATCACCTTTATACCATTCCTAAAGTTTTATGCCACCTTTTTGTATTTGTACTTCATTATATTATATTCTTTCCATTTTTGGTCACATTCTTTCAAAATTTGAGCCCACCAGAGAGTTCCTTGTGTAGCTACAATGATCTTTAAATTTTTTTCTCCTTTTTCTTTTCTCTGAGACTATTCATGATCATAAGGCCATTTTCTAGAGTCTTCAATTTCTTCTGATTGAGGCTCAAGAATATCTTAAGTGATGTATTTATCATTTACTAAATATTTAGCAAGCATCACTTATATATAATAATAATTTTGATATAATGCATAAGGTTCCTAAGAATTATAGGTTCTCTGCAATGTTTTGTGGTCTAGCCTCTGACATAGATTATTTGTTTTTAAATGAATCATAATAATTTCCATAAAATATAACATTTTTTAAAAAGTCTATTCAAAAGTCACTCTACAATGCCACAAAAGGTTAGGAGACATTTATTCCATATAGAGTGCTATAGTAGATGCTGGAGGATGTACAAAGTTTAAATAATAATTTCACTCATGCAGCATAAATTCTAGTAGGGGGATAAAATATATAGGAACCATAATCCAAAATTAGAAACAAATATATTAAAGAAGTGCAGAACAAGCAACATCTATGATTCACAGGAATTCACTCATGGAGGGATCAAATAAGTTTTCCTGAAGGAGATGACAACTGAGTGGATATTTGAAGGATTCATCATGTGAAGATGGGAAGGGAGATCATTCAAAGTCCAGAAACCAACATGAGCAAAAGGCTTGAAGATAGGAAAGCACATGGCAGGATAGATAATTTTTTTGGTACTAAGTATAAGAATGGGTAAAATATGAAACAAGACCAGAAAGGCAATGTGACCTCAGAATGTGGAAGACTTTAAACACCAGGTGGAAGCGTTTACTCTGGAGGCAACAGGGAGCCATATGAAGATTTTAGGGGCACATAGATGGTACAATGGATAGAGTGCCACCCCTGGAGTCAGGAAAACTCATCTTGCTGAATTCAAATCTAGCCTCAGACATTTACTAGCTATGTTACCATAGGCAAGTTGCTCAACTTTGTTTGCCTCAGTTTCCTCATCTGTGAAATGAGTTGGAAAAGGAAATGGCCAACCATTCCAGTATCTTTGTCAAGGAAACTCCAAATGGGACCATGAAGAATTGGACATGACTGAAGAATGACTGAAATGGCAGAAAATTTCAAGTGTACTGACATTTGCTATGTATAAGGAATATTTTTCTGACAGTAGTACAAAGGATGGATATGAATGGGGAAGGAGTAGAGTCAGGAAGAATGCAACATTTTCAAGTTAAAGTATAAAGTGTTTTTATTTTTCTTAGTTCTGAAGTGCGAAAATATGCAGGATAAAATTTCTAAACAGTAAAAGTTACACATCTATACCCCATCCCCCTCCACTGTGGCAGTGGATTTTTTTTATTTTATTTTGTCATCTATTCATTTAATTCAATTGGATGACAGATAGGTGGAATTTGTTATTCCTATGAAGGAGAATGGATTTCTTGGTTAGCCACTACTACATGCTTTACTAACATGGTTAAGTGTCTTCTCTATAAGAACAATTCAGGATAAGAACTGAGGATTGCGATGTGGATGAATCAGGATAAAATCAATTTTCTAGGTTGGTATGAAACCCATCTGTACCACTGAAAGTCCTATCTTTTGGATAAGATTTCCCAAACACTTGGATCACTGGAGATTTCATGGTCTGTGCTCTTATTGATGTCCCGTCTGAATTCTCCTGTGTGTAATTATTTTCTTTTGACCTCTCTCTCCCTAGTAGCTTCACCCAGATATAATATTCTTCATTTTGGTTCCTAAATTGTTTTGTGGCATTTCTATGCATAGTTAAACAGTCAGCATACTTTGCTGTGGATTTACGTTTCAAGATATAACCTTTGGAAGATGCAGCCTTTGTGTCTATTTTCTGTATGACTTGAACACTTAATAATTCTAAAGTAAAGTAAATATTGTGAAATTCAATAAAGCACTATGTCACTAAAGTGTTACCAAGTCTGTACTGGAAATCATGTGTTTTCCCCATGTGTGCTATCTGTGTGAGCCCTTAGCCCAGTCACATGTCAAAGAATAAAGCAGGAAAACAGTAGGTTTGAGAAACTAGGAATTTTTCTTAACTAGCTAATTTTTCTTAATACTAGAATTATAATTAATAGGGCACATTGTTTCCTTCATACTGGCTCATTGATTTATGACTCTGAGAATGTCTTAGCATAACAGGGCTTGGTCTTTGATGGAAAAATGATTAGTTCATTTGTCTACTCAAGTAATTGCTTGATTTAAAAAAAAAAAAAAAACAAGCAAAACAATACACTGGAACAGAAGGGAGTGGGGAGAGCAGCTCAGCAACTGGGTTCCCAAACAATGAAGTAGGAATTGTGTTTGCCTAAAGGCTGGTGTGATGAGAACAGGTTCTTCTCCTTGGTTTCTTGCTTAACCTGGAATAAATGAGGTATCCTTGCCTTTTTTTTTTTTTTTTCAGTTTTCTTATTGCTCAACATCTGATTGTACATTCTTTACTTTAGAGTCAGCCTTCTCTTATCCAGCACTCCTCTTTCCTACCCTCTATACCAGTGCAAATTACCAAAAGGCCCTGGAAAAAATCTATGATGATTCTTCTTCATATGGAACCTCCTTTTTCTTTTTTCTTTTCACATAATCTAATCTATCTAATTCCTTTCATCAACAACATGTAATTTTTCCAATCAAAAATGACTAATATGGTTCCTGATCCAGCTATCTGCCAGTTGGAAGAATAGATATCTATCCTCTGATCACTTTTGAAATTAAGGATCTTTTTTTTAATATTGATAAAATATTCCCCAAACACTTTCACCCATTAGTTTGAATGGGTCAGGATCTGGAATCTTAATCTATTCTTAACATATAAGCTGGGAAAGAATGGAAGATTTCAAGGAAGCCATATATGTGAAAAATTGACTAAGAAAACATAGTAGAATGATAATATAAAGACACGAATTAGGAGTAGATCTGAATTCTAGTCCTGATTCTATCAGAAATTAGCAGTTTGATAGTAGGGACATAAGTTATACACTTTGAGCCTTAATTTTCTTATTTAAAATTATATATGATAAAATAATAATAGTAGCTCACATTTATATCATTTTATATAGTTTCAAGTTGATTAAGGACTCTGGCCCCAGGTCCTTGGGAGTTTTCCTCAATGCTCCAGTGTAGAGGAGGAAGAAGAGCAAAAGAAGGAGGAGAAGTGCTACTGATGGTAGATACTAAAGGAATCCAAAAGAAGGAGAAATTACTGTAGTAGAAACCTAAGGAAGACTTCTTGGAGGAAGTAGAAATTGATACATCCACTGCAAACCAGTTTTCCAATTTTATTAGAAAAACAGGATTAGTTTTATGAAAAACAAGCAAGTACTTCCAGTTATTGATAAAACTTTTCAATATCGTCATGAAAAAGATCTTGGGTAAAGAGCTACAAGGGATCTTACTGACCATCAGATTCAACCTCTTCATTTTACAGATTAGGAAATCAAGTCACAGAGACTTTGAGTTATTTGCCCAGGTCCCATTAATTTAATTTAATGTCATCTTCCTCATTTCAAGTACAGTTCTCTGTCCACTATGCCTTGCTATCTTTTAAAAAATAGCAATAGAGAGAGGAAAGCAGTCCTCAGAATCAAAGTGTTATTTATTCCGTCAGTCTGAGGGGTCAGTCTTCACTTGGTTAAACCCATTCCTAGTCCCCTCTGAAGAAAACCTTTGAAGCTCTCTTATTCTGAGCAATTAAACTGCACTCCGGATTTAAAACATAAGGAAAGTGCAGAAGAAGGAACTACTGAAAACAACAAAGGGAATGTGGGCTATCTTCTCTGCTTAGTCCTAAGTATATTTTTTGCTAAGTATATTTTCCATTTTGGATCTGACTGTTTTTTTGTATGGTGCAGGACAGGGGATCAATGAAGGCACTTCCCGTCACTGAAAGAGAAAAAGATAAAAAGAAGAATGAATAACAAAGGGGAAAAATGGGTTTTTAAATAGGTGAAAGAAAGACCACACTGGTAGAAAAGGATAAACAACTCTGCACTGCCACCTCATGAAGTATGCTCTCCTAGTTTCCATTTAAGGCTGTTTACCCTGAGAAGAGAAGATAGAATTTGGCTGGGGCCTCAAATATTCATACTCTTGAGTTCAGACCACAAGTTCTCTCAAAGGACATTTACAGATGCCAATCTTTTTTCTTTTCTTTTTTTTTTTTTTTAACCTAAACTCAGCAAGTCTTTTTCAAACCAAGTAAAGCATATGATCCCCATGGTGAGTGTGTGTGAAGAGCCATTAGAAGGATTTCTGGGACCTAAACAGGGGGAAAATGCAATTAATTCCCCACTACCTTTTACTCAGTTTGTTTTCTTTAGTAGAAGAAGTCAGGAATCAAAAACAAGTGAAATCATTTTTCTTAAATCTTTCAAGAAGTTCACTTTGGGGCTGAGACCAATGATGAACTCTGTAAGCCAAAAATGGCCTATTTTCACAAAGAGTTGAATGATGGAAAGCAGACAGTGTCATGGAAAGTGTTATGTGAATGCTCAAATGAAAAAAAATCTGGCTGTGGATGGGCAGACATTGCTGAACCTTTCTTATAGCAATCTAACCAAATGCCTTTCCTTTTGGAGGATGATCATTTCAAATCATTTGCCTAAATTTTGAATCATTGGGTTCCTGTAACACAATTTGATAATCCTGAAAAGCTTCTCTCCCATTTTGAGATCAGATTTGGGCACAGATTAACCTCAAAGAAGTGCTATAGATGGCCTAAGCTGCATGACTGTTAAAATGCCTTTGTTTGAGAATTTTGATTGTAATCCTTTTCATAATGTAAATTCTGAATGTAGTGCATGGTTCCTTTACCACTAATAACTTTTTTTTTTTTTTTTTGGTTAAGAAAGGGCTGTCTTCAATCTATAATTGCTAGAAAACAACCACAACAAAGAACAACAGGTTATAAAATCTCATTAAGAGTCATACTATTAAGATAGAATGAAACTAATATGGGCCTAATGGCAGGATAAAGTAAAATAGTTATTCTTCTAAAAATAGGGATAACTATATTCCTTCTAGGTCAAGTATGACAAGGATTTCATAACATGGACCCTTATGTGCTGATCTTACTCAATCGGTCTTTGTTCGTTTACTCAAAGTAATCCATTCCTCTTTAGAGATTTCTTCACTTCTTTTCTTCTAGAATATTTGAAATAAAGAGGAATTTGAGATGGTTGATTTTGTTAGTCATTTTCCTGATAAAAGAATTTAAATATAAGGAGATTCAGAGAAAATTTCAACTCAACTAAATAAAGTTTTGGCAAAATTGTTATTATCCTTAGTATTTGGGAAATATTTCAAATATTGGCATTAATGCAAAAATCACAGAGATGAAAATTTATGGAACTTATTAACTTCTCAAAAACAGTTATTGGTCTATTATCATTTAAAATTCTGTGCACACAATTTAGGGAAAAGATCTGAGAAATATTCTCAGATAATATCCAATGTTCTGAGAGTTAACTGTAGTAAATTTGTAATATATTAACCCCATGATTATTTGATCTATTCAAATAGCATTTAGTGGCCCTGATATTCTAAGATTCTTTATTGTTTTGCTTTGATGCTTTTTTTTTTTTGTAACTGATACCTAGTTTTGTTTTGTTTATTTTTCCCCAGGGAACAATAGAACAGAGATAAGACAGATAAGAGAGAAGCTGTGTTGACTATGACACTAAACTAGGAAGTCAGGAGTTTTATAGCCTAGTTCAAATCTTGCCACTAATTAGCTGTGTGATCCTGGGCAAGTCCTTAACCCCTTCTGACCTTCATTTCCACACTGGTAATAATGAATTTCAAGGTACCCTCCAACTATCATGGCTATAGATTTAACCTAAAGCCAAAACAAGTCCACTTTAGGTGTTTCAAGTATACATCAATATTTGAGAAAAGGAAAGATGCTGCTAGGTTATAACATATTTGTGAAAACTGGAGTAAGCATGTTTTAAGCAAGGCTTCTCTTTAATTATTGTCTGAGTTTCACATAAAGTCTGCTTCATCAACTGGATAAATATTTGACTGCTGTTCAGTAAATTGCATTAGTTTACTTTAACTGTATGCTCAGCCTTATTCAGGCATCCTACATTAGGCAATGTAGTGTGTAATGCATCTCTGCAGGTGACCAGAGCTATTCTCTGTATGAGGTAAATTAAAACTCATATTTTAAAAATTAAACATTCTTGCACTTCATGATTTCAATATTTAATTATAACCTGTGTCAAGGCCTAATCTCTGACTGAGTCAGGCATGAAATTAATCAAAAAAAAAAAAAAAAAAGGAGGCAAAAGCTTAGCAATTCTTCTGCACTGTAAAAATAATGTGATTTCTTGAGGAACACGGTGATTTTCATATCCATTTTATGAGGAAGACTCCAATGACAGGGGAGTTAGATGCTCTAAGTTACCACTATGGTTGAAAGATTGGCATGTCAGAAAATCAATGACATGGTATGATGGCTGTTACTTTGACAGAGAAGCAAACCTCTCTTTTTTCAATAAAAGGATAAACTGGAGATTACTAAACCTGTTGAGAGAGTTAAGAGAAGATAAAAGAAACTTAAATATTGAAATAAGTTAAAAATGTTGACACTGAATGGGAAAAGACAAAACAAATTTACAAGTTCATTTCTAAACTGACATAATTTTCTCTATTTAAATTTTAGCCTTTTCTGGTAAGAAATGATCTTTTGTAAAAATTCTGATTTTAATGAATGCATGTGAAGTTTTAAAGTTTTTTTTTAATCAGTTCAGATATGCATGCAATTTGAGAGACAAAACTTCTTCTTATAAGTTTTTACATGAAATTAGATCATTGGCTGTGCCTGAATTGTACTTTGTTATCATCAAGATATTCTTTATATGCATATATAGAGTAAAAAAGGATGCTGTGAAGAAGAGATTGTAAGATGGTAATCTCTTCAGGAAGAGGGAAAAGTTTCATCTAATTCTCCTGTATTTAACAGGATATAAATGAACATACTACTTTGAGTTAAAGGTAGAAATATCATGTTAACATACTTTAGTCCAGGATGATATTTAAAATAATGAATATTACAGTCATTTTCTACAAGCAAAGGATAAAACAAATGGATTTAAAGTACATATTAATACAATCATATTTAAATGTACATAGGCATATATGTGTATATATACGTACATGACTATATATGCACATATATACACATATGAAATGTCCTGTTCTGATTTGATAATACTTGTAAGAGGACAGAACATTTTATGCATTAAAAAACAATTAAATAACTTGTGCTACAAAAAAGTCATAACTTGGATAGGACAACTGGGGCTTTGTCAAAAGGCACTGAAATTTAGAAAGCCTTGCAGTCTTTTAACAGAACAGAAACAGTTGACTTTAACAATTAATTTGCACAAAAGGTTCATTCAGATAGGAACGTACTAGATAGTAAAGCTTTCTCCTTTCCTTAGTGGAATGGTCTTACTTTTTCTTGGGATCTCTGCTCATAGGTGCTACTGACCTGGTTCTGTCTCCCCTAACCCAACTTGAATTGATTTTAAAAAGCTGATGATTCATATTTATTCATTTTAAAAAATATCAGTATTTTTGTCAAATATCTCTAAACATTTCTTAATAACTTTTTCATTATCCTTCTTCCCTCAAACTATCTCTTCTTCCTAACTTCCCTTTTATTATTGAGAGTATTACTATTCTTCTAGTCAACCAGACTCCCAGCCAAGGTGTCATTCTTGACTCCTTACTCTCTGTCACCATTCATACCCAATAAGTCACCAAGTCTTATTCTTTCTTTCTTGGTAAGATCTCTTGTAAATGCCTTCCTACCTCTTTCTCTCTTCTGACATTATACTGCCATTACCCTGGTGCCAGTCTTCACCATCTCACAATTGGACTACTTCAATAGGTTTCTGGTTGGCCTGACAAGACCCTTTCTTCCACTCAACTGTCAAATCGATCTTTCTCAAGTTCAGCTCTACCCATATTACTCGAAATTTAATAAATACCATTGGCTCCCTATGATCTCCAGAATCAAATATAAAAACAGTTTGACTTTTAAAGGATTCATAATCTTGATCCTTCCAACTTTTCTAGTCTTCTTGCCCCTTACTCCTTTCCAAATATTTAATAATATGATGATACTGATTGCTTTGTTGCTCTTTGTGTAAGACATTCCATTTCCCAATTCCTGGCATTTTCACTGGCCGTCCTTGCTATTCTCCTTGCTCATTTACATCTCTTGGCTTCCTTCAAGTTTCTGCTAGAGTCCCACTCTCTTCACAGAAGTCTTTCCCAGTCCTTCTTAATCTTGTGCTGTTCATCTGAAATTGTCTGTAAATTATCCTGTATACATTATCGGTTCATACTTGTTTGCATATTATCTTTTTCATTAGACAGAGTGGGATTCTTTTTGCCTTTTTCTCAATGTTCAAGCAGACCTGACACATAGAAGGCCCTTGATAAATGCTTCTTGATTTGACTAAACAACCTTTTTCAATGTTCTTGAAACAAATACAGCAACAGCAAAAAGGACAAAATATTGGCCACTTCTGACAATGGATAACTTACTCTATATCTAAAATTCATTACTATTGTGCTGAAGGAAGAAAGTTCTATTCCACTAGAACCAAGATAGATGATGATTTGTTATACCACAAGCATTTGATTTGCAGTAAACTTTCCATGAAAATTTTATTCCTTTATTCTGCTTTCTGTATTCCCATTTCTGTCTTTGTATCTATGGTACCTCATTTAGTATTTGGCATATATTAGTCACTTAGTAAATGCCCGATGAACTGAATTAAACTCAGTTATAAATGGAGCATCTGTAAAAGGCGTGATACCCAGCCCACTGACATGGGAACTATAATCTAAGTGTATGGTATCTGATGTAAACCCCACATCCCTTTTCTCTCTGTCTCTGTCTCTGTCTCTTTCTCTCTCTCTCTTTCATATGACTCACTCATTCCAACCTGCACCGATGCTGGAAATGCTGAGTTTTCTTTTTCAGGAAGGAGAGCATGTTGAGAGATGGAAGGTGTGGACAGTCATTTGACTACCTTAGCAAAAATGTAAACTTCCCCTCAGGGAGCTGGGAATAACTCTGGTGTGTGTGTGTGTGTGTGTGTGTGTGTGTGTGTGTGTGTGTTGTACTCCTACCACTTCCAGTATAGTTCATGACTCTCCTCCAAATGGTATGTTGCTTATTTACACACAACAGTCACCAAGATACCTCTGACTCATAAACATGAAACAATTATCTCATAATAAGGCAAATCAAAAAATTCATAATACTTTCTGAATAGATGCAATAATAAAAAGTAAAAGCAATAATAATTTAACATTTTCTCAATAAAAAGCAAGAGCAAGAATAATTAAAATATACCAATTTACCCATAAACCTGAGTCATTTTCTCCTACAAATATACATGAATTCCATTAGGAAAAATGGCCACACACACACATTTAACAAGGAGGTACATAAATAGGGAAACCCAAGTGCCCAGGGAAGCCAACAACAACAGACACTGATATTTTGGGTCTTTTTAGAGAACAGTATACGACACACATAACTGGATAGGACTAACAGTAGCTCTCCTCTCTGACCCCTTGCTGGTCAAAGCTGGTGGTCAAAATTGCTTTACTACAATTCTCAGTTTGCCACTGAAGAAGTGACATTTTCTTTTAGCACATAGCCATCCTTAGTAGGTTGTGAAAAAAGTGTTATGTTCTTTCAGTGACAAGAATTTCACGTAAGCCATATCTGCTCAGGGATCTAATAAGCTTCCACCTCTCAAGTAATAGGTTAACCTGATCTTCCCCCCAGTCAGCTCTTCAAATAGCAAGAGATTCTGCTTTGTCCAATCAGCTCTCCACAAAGTCAAACAAAGTCTTATGGAGGGAGGGAGGAAGATTTGAAACTTGTATTTCTTTTAAATTAGAGGGCAGTAGAAATAATTTCTGAGTGGTTTCACTCTCATGCTGTAGATGACTTCAGAAAGCAGTAAATTTAGGTAATTCTCCACACAGCAAAGGGATTTATCTCTTTTCCAATGAGCCACATAGCTCTCAGTGGACCATCACCTCTTTTCTAATAAGCAAGACTACTAGTAAAACAGCTGGAAATTTTTCCTGTTAGCTCAGTTCCTGTTATCTTCTAGATTCTGTTGTCTCTAAGCAGCTTTTCTCAGTTCTTCTTGTACCTTTTGTTCCTGTTCCCCTTGCATTCAGTTTTCCTCCTCCCCCCCCCCCCCTTCTCCTTTTCTACTCTTTTTGTGTCTGTAACTCTGAAAGCCTCATATCAGGGCTTTCTCTAAGTGGGTAGGGAAAATGCTTATTTATGGATATACATACATGTGTGTCTATGTATATACATATATACACACGTATGTATACATATACACAAGCAAAATATGGAGACTAAAAACTTATTTATTAGGACAGTTTTATAATGTGGTATATTATTAACAAAATTCAGCTTTGACATGGTTCAAATTATGTCTCTTGAAATATTATATAGGTATTACTTTAGTTAGTTTTTGGCAAGTATCAGTCATTTAATAATAGTTATTTTATAACTGACATAACATTTTACTTAAAATATGGCTCTAAGGCTAATCAACAAGTACCTTGGTGACAGGAAATTATACTATGTTACAAACTGGATTTTAGGACTTGAATCAAAGTGTAACAATGAAGCAATACTTTGTTTAGGATTGGAGGCAACAATCCTATTGGAGGATAAGAGGATTGGAGGAAACAATTGGAGGAACAAATTTCAAAGGCATGGTGAGAAAAGATGGAGTGTAGTATAGGAAGAACTCCAAATAGGTCAATGTCCTTAGAATTTTGAGTGAAATAGAAAATATTATGCAAAAAGCCCTGAATGTAGGATAGATATGCATCATGAAGGATGAGGTTTGACTTTTACTCTGGAAGTAACAGGGAATTACTATAACTTTTTGGGCAGGATTTGTGATACACTCAGGGTTGGGTTTAGAAATACCGATTAAGCAGCTGTATGGGGAATAGTCACAACAAGGGGAGATGAGATTGAGATGGTATTCATAAAGCCATTGAAATAATACAGATGAAAGATGATGAGGGCCTCAGTATGTTAACTCTAAGTGGAAAAAAAGAGATGGATGTGAGTGGATATGGTAGTAGAATAAATGGGATTTGGCAGTTGATTGATCTGGAGAGGTTGAGGTGTTGGAAGAAGAATGAATCAAGGATGACTGAGGTTTCAAAGCTGAGTAATTGGAATAATGGTGGTACCTTTCATAGAAATAGGGATATTAAGAAAAAAGAGTAGTTTTTTTTTTGGGGGGGGATGAAATAAGTTTTTTTTCATCTTTAAAAGGAAGGAGTTGGCCAAGAAAACTCTGTGGTCACTTTAAAATCTATGATCTATCATCTTTTTTGTCTCTAAGCTTCCCACTTTGTCACATTGCCTCTCCTGATTTTATTAATAACATATTTATATCATAATTTTTCTCAGAAACCTGTGAGATAAGAAGTATGTTAGTACATGATCATAGTGTTTTACTGTTAGGAAAGACTTTAGCAACCATCTAGTCTAACTCATAACTGAAAATAAATGAATGTTGAATCAATGATTGAAAAAAGTCATTGAAAATGTAATATATGCTAGGCACTATATACATATATAAAGAGATATAATCCCTCTCTTCAACTAGCTTATATTCTAATGGGGGAAAAGCTGGTTTTATGGGAGTTGTGGCCAGGACAAAACTTTAATCTGGAAGTCACAAGAATGATAAATTGATAAAGAGGGCAAATCAACTGATACATTTTTTGTAAATGCAAGAATACTATTGATTCAAGTGCCCAGAACAATATTATATCTGGAAGAGAGTAGAGAACGAATTTAGAACTCAAAATTTTAAAAAAAGGAATGCTCAAAATTGTTTTTATGTGTCATTGGGAAAAATAAAATATTATTTAAAAAATACAGTGTCCAAAACAAGAAAGAAGAAAACAAGCATTTATTAGGCATCTACTAGGTGCCAGGTATTATAATAAATGCTTTTCAAATATTATCTCATTTAATCCTCACATAATCCCTGGGAGGTAGGTAGTGTTGTTATTCTCAATTTACAGTTAAGGAAACTAAGTCTGATAAAGGTTTAAAGAGTTGCTGAAAGTCATACAGCTCATAAGTGTTTGAAACTAGATTGGAACTTGGTTCTTCTTGGCTCTAAATCTAACATTCTATGCATTACATCACCTAGTTGCAAAATATGGAAAATCCTCGGGGATTAATAGGAAGTGGGGCAGAGTCTACTGAAATCTGGGGTCAGCTAAGGACAGTGGGCTGGTTTGCTTTCAATCATCAATTAAGACAGCTGAACCTGAGGGTAAGATTGCTAAAGCAGCAACATATCTCAAGGATTTATCATCCAGCTTTTGCCTGAAGAATTCTAATGAAGGGGATGGAAATAATATTAATATGCATTTTTATATAAACATTTATATGTATGTAGCACTTATGTGTCAGGCATTTTGGTAAGATTTTTTAAAAAACAAATATTATTTTTGTTGATTCTCACAAAAACTTGCAAGGAAGGTGTCCTTATTATCCTTATTTTGCAGTTGGGTAAACTGAGGCAGATAGTGGTTATATGATTTGCTGAGGGTTGCAGTTTATATTGCCAAATTCAGGGAATCCTGACTCCTGGCCAGCACCCTACCATACCTTCAGTTAGTTCTAATGGGGAAGCACCCATCAGTCTGTTTTTACAAAAGAGGAGAATGAACTTCTGAGATTTTAAATGGCTTGTTCATAGCTCAATTAGATGTGAGGCAAGATTAGGATTGAGATCTCTGCTGACTTCAAGTTCCTAACCACTATACCACGTTGGCACTTCAGTTTCACATTGTTACAAACAATGTGATTTAGAAATTAATAAGTAGACATGATTCTTCCTTTTAGAGGAAGGAGTTTGTGGAAGAAAAGGAAAAGAAAACACTAAAAGAAACATCAAAACATTAATCAATACATTACCAGAGCAATGATAAAAGCACTCTAATTTTTCCTATGTCTTTATAATTTTTCAAAGGATACAAAAATTATTGCTCAGTGCATGAAATATTACATTTCTGTATTAAAACTCAGATCTTTCAAATTCACAGATAAGAGAAATCTAATACACAGTGTTTTTCAATATGCTATGTCTTATTGGGATAGGATTTAAGACTATTGTAGGATGCCAAAGCTCAGGAGGCTGCAAACTTCAGAAAAAAAGTGTTGGTGTAGGTTTTCACAGAGACACAGACTGCATATACTTGGCTAATTTGCAAGCTCCTCAAGGGCAAAGGATTAATTTCACTTTGGCTTATCCCTGATTCCTAGCAGAGTACTTGGAACATCCTAGCATCTTAATAAATACTTGTTGATTTATAGTCTTACCAGTTCAACTCAGAAAGTACCAACTGAGAATCTTTGTGCTCTTTCAAAGATAATTTTCACTAGGCTGGGAATGGTGACCTCTATTTTATTTCTGATCCAAAGGAAATTTTTTTCTGACAAAATTTGGTGGTTCATGAAAGTTCTAAATTATGGCATAGAATCCTTTTCATGTACTTAGTGGACAGACTGGGTCAGATAGGAGGCCAAGGTAGCATGACTTCATATAATCCACAGGGAATCCCAATTTTGAATTGAAATAACTTGGATGTACTGTATCAGTATTCTGAACATATTATTAGATGATTCTCATAGTTTCATTAATTCTGATTAAGCCCCATGTAGGCCCTCAGACCAATGATTTACTGTCCCTTGAAGATACTTGAATATTCATTAACCTGTGAGTTATGCAACTACTTATGAATCTTGGTAATCATTTATCTGTTATAAATGTCTCCTACCCCCATTGGAGAAGAGATATCCCTACAAACTGATGCCTTAATTTCTAGCAAACCAACCATTCTTTCAAAGACTCAAATTGATATTGTCTTTACTCCAAAGATACCCAAATTATTTTATTTATTCTATCCAATAAAAATAAGATTCAAAGCAATTTTTTGGTTTGTTATAAACAAAATAAATGCTTATACCATTTGACTTGGTATCAAATGACTTGAGTGAAAATCTTCCCATTCCCAAATGGCACAAGAAGTGGGTTCACTAACTTTTTACTCCATTTCTGAAAGATTGTTGTTACTTCAGAGATGAAAGTTGGATGAAACTTCAGAGAAAGTGAAATGAACCTACAGGTTATATAGCCAGCTGTGAGATAATTATTTAGATTTGAATATCACTTCTGGAATTCTATTACCCCTTTTTAGGCACAGAAAAAATATGGAATTTTAAATGTAACACTGCTAAATAGAAATTTATTTAATTTTTGAAAAATATTAGCTATTGTTACATCCCCCAATAGTATTTTATTTCTTTGCAATTATATGTAAAGCTAATATTCAACATTCATTTTATAAGATTTTAAGTTCCAAATCTTTTCTCCTGCTCCTCTTCCCATTCCAAGACAGCAAATAAATGTACAAGCATATTAAATATATTTCCACATTAGCCATGTTGTGAAAGAAGAATTGGAACAAAAAGTAAAAACCACAAAAAAGAAAAAAATAGTATTCTTTGACCTGCAGTTAAACTCCATAGTTCTTCTCTGGATGTAAATGGTATTTTCTATCATGAGTCTTTTTGAATTCTTGGATCACTATATTGCTGAAAAGGACTAAGTCTGTCATAGTTGATCATCATATAATGTTGCTATTACTATGTACAAGGTTCTCTTGGTTCTGCTTATTTCACTCAGCATAAATTCATGTAAGTTTTTGCACATTTTTCTGAATTTACTTGCTCATTGTCTCTTATACATGATAGTATTCCATTAAATCATATACCACAACTTGGTCAGCCATTCCCCATTGGAAATTGCCTCAATTTCTATTTCTTTGCCACCACAAAAAGAGTTATTGCAAATATTTTTGTATATGTATTTTATTTTATGATCTCTTTGGGACATGGACCTATGTGGTGATCTTCTTTTAAAATAAGTAGAATAGTTCTCTCTAGGGGAGAGAGCAGGTTTCTCCGGAAGATTTTTCTTGGAGGCAGCCTTAGTTGCAGTTGAAAGTAATAATCACCCAAATGCAGCCAGCTGGTAAAAATACAAACGTTTACTTTCTCCTTTCAAAATAGCCGGGTTAGTTGAGGTCTATCTCTCTGCTTGATTCCAAGAGCTCTTGCAGATTGTCCTTTGCTTTCTTCAGCCTCCAGCCAGCACAAAAATGGAATGAATCTCTTGTCTCTTTCACTTGGGGCTCAGCTAGCTTTCTGGTGAGTCTTTCAGACCAGCTTGGTCTCAGTAGGGGAAGTGTAGGTGCCCAGACACCACAGTGGTGTGAGATGAAGATGAATCTGCTTGTGCCTCTGAGAGAGCCTTCTCAGTCTTCCACTGAACTCTCCACTCCTAGCTTCTTCCTCTGAAAACTCTCCTTCCGCCACCAGCCAGCCAAGTGGAAAATATTCTGCAGAATCTCTCTTCACTGGGCTTATATAGGACTCTTCTGAGAGTCTCTCTTCTGAGAGAATGGGATTATGGGTTTTCTCCCATAGTGCTCTCTGGCCCTAAAAGCTTTAAGGGAGGTGTGAATTCACAAAGTTACAAAGTTTACTTTGTGAATCTGGCATACTTGTGAATTCCGATCAGGAAAGGAGGTAAACACAAGCATTGTACTAATTAGTTCTACTTTCTACCTTGTTTCAGGTTCTGGCCCAAAACATCTTCTTGTAAAATCAGATTAATAATCTACCAACTCTAATGAGTTAGCAGTTTGTAAAAATTCCAATAGACCTAGTAGTTGTAATGCTGAATCAAAGGTTTTATAGCCTTTTGGGCACAGTTCCAAATTGCTCTTCAAAATGGTTGATCAGTTCACTATTTCACCAGCAATGCATTAGTGTTCCAATTTCCCTCCAACATTTACCATGTTAATGGATATTATGATAGATATAAGGTGGTACCTTAGAGTGGTTTTAATTTCCATTTTACTAGTCAACAGTAATTTACAGCATTTTTTTATATCACTATAAATAGCTTTGATTTTATCTGAAAACTGCTTGTTCATTTTGATCATTTACTGATCAAAGAACTGGAAAATGATTTGTCTTCTTATAAATTTAACTCAATTCTCTATATATTTTAGAAATGAGGACTTTATCAGAAACTCTGACTGGAAAAATTGTTCCTTAGCTTCTGCATTTCTTCTAATTTTGGTTGTATTGGCTTTATTTGTGCATAACCTTTTAAATTTAATGTAATCAAAATTATCCATTTTGTATTTCATGTCATCTATTGCTTGCCTTCTCCATAGATCTGATAGGCAAACTCTAAATAGCATTTTGAATATATTTTTCACCTATTCAGTAATTCAGATTCTTCAATTTTCATGTAATTTTAAGTATTTGAAATGGAATAATGCATAATTCTTGGTGCAGTTTTAAGCTATTTCAGCCTAAATGCTATAATACATACCATGGTATAATGGAAAGGGCACTAGAATTTGATGTTTTAAAACTTGACTTTACCTTTTTCCAATCCTATTTCCCTAGCAAGTTACTTATCCACTCTGGGTTTCAGTTTTCTCGCTTGTGAAATGATGTGTTTTTTTAAAACCTTTTCCCGTTCTAATATTGTCCTCCTATTCAACTATCTCACTTTTCTTTTAAGGGATAAAGGAATTTGAATCATTTCACAATAATTTCGCCACTCTAATCTCTACTGTTATGGTTATTTAGTAGGATACAACTTTTTATGATCTTATATGGAGTTTTAATGGTCTACCCTCTCCTTCTCCAGCTTATTTTAAGATGAGGAAACTGAGGCAAATGGATTAAGTGACTTGCCTGAAGTCACATAGATAACAACTGTCTGAGGCTGGATTTGAATTCCCCAATATTCTATCTACTCTACCACTTACATGCTCTTGTCTAATCACTGGGTGGTATGATAATATTTACTGTAAAACTAAAATATTTTCAAACCCTTCCATCTTTATTAATATACTAAAGTAATTCCAGTTTTAAAAGTTCTTTAATTCTCACTGCTGTAGTAGTTTTCCAAATACTGTCACTATGTGTTAACCAATCTGATCCCAGGCCAAGCCCCATTTGGTCATCCTTTGAGTCCTGGTTGACTCAGATTTAATGCAAATAACAATCATTTCTGCCTTGCCCAAAAGCCCTAAGAGTCTTCCCTTTCCAAATTCATTTAGGTTTTTTTTTTGGTTGGTTTGTTTGTTTGTTTTTTTGTGGGGGGAACTAAGGAAAAGAGGAGATTCTTTACCTCATTTGCTATCTAGCCTCAATCACTTAATGGTTGCAACCTTAATCAACCTGATACCAGTTGAAGACCTTCTTTAAAAGACCACGGTCTTCCATTGCATCCAGAGCCATTTCCAGTTGTCTTGATCTATACTTTGCCATTGGACCCAGATGGCTTTGGAGGGGAAAGTGAAGCAGGTGACCTTGCACAGACCTCCTTCATTGAAATCTAATTCACTTGCAGGTCATGGCATTGTCTCCCTCATAGCATGATCCTCTTTAAGAACCATTACTTCAGGACCAACTCCATTTTTTTATGCTATTCTGTCCCTAAGGATAGTGTTCAGATTTTAGATAAGATCAGATGATACATCAAATGACCATTAAAAAAAAAACACGATTTCAAATAAGATAGCATAATAGCTAAAGTGCTATATCTGGAACCAGGAAAACTTGAGTTTTCACTCAGCTTCAGACACTAGAAGTGTAACCTTGGGTAAGTTACCCATCCTTTCTCACCCTTGATTTTCTCTTCTGTAAAATGGGGGTAATAATAGCATTTACTTTACAGAGCTGCTGTAAAGATCAAATAAGAAAATAGATATAAAATATTTGGTAAATTTGAAGGCATTATGTAAAAGTTAGCTATGATTTTTATAAGACCATAGATTTAGATCTGGAAGAAACCTTACAAATCACTTAAGTGGAAGGGGAAAAAAGTGAATAGCCATTTAAAAATATTGCTTGCTATTTTCCAGGCACTATGCTAAGTACTTTAAAAAAATTTATTCATCAAGGCAGAGCCAATATGGCAGAATAAAGGAAGGGACTCCCTGAGCCTTCCTAAATTCCTCTTCATAAAACTTTAAAATAATATTTCAAAACAAATTCTGGAGCAGCATAAGTCACACAAGCACAGGGTGAAACAATTTTCCATTCCAAGACAACTAAGAGGGTAGACAGGAAAGGTCTATCTTACTACAGGGAGAATAAGTGCTGTCCAGTAATGGTCCAGCTCTGCATTCCCAGAGAATCCAGCAACAAGCCTTGGGGCAACTGAATCAGCCAAAGTGACCTCTGGACCTTTTAGCCCACAGACAGTAAGAGAATAGGATAAGAAGTAAGGACAAGGAAGTAGGTTAGAAGAAGATTATAGAGGACCCTTTGCTGGCACTAGCTGAAGGACTCTGTTGCATTATCTATATAGGGATCCTAGAAGCAGTCCTGGGTAGTAGTTCCAGGGACAGGAAGAACACTAGCACACGGATACTCAGAACCATAGGGTAGGGTTAAATGGAAATTGCAAGAATTCACTGATCAAAAATGAAAACTCCTAGTAATATAATATACAAATTTCAGAGCTCCTAGGTCAAGTAGAAAATATTGCAAGTAGCTATAAAGAAACAAATATCATGGAACCACAATAAGGATAACACATCATTTAACAGCCTCTACATTAAATTATCAGTGGGCTTGCAACATGATATTCTAGAGGACAAAGGAACTAGCTTTAAAAGCAAAAATCATCTTCCCAGAAAAACTGTGTATAATCCTTCAGTGGAAAAATATTTAATTAATTTCAAGCATTCCTGAACCAGAACAAAACAGAAAATCTAATTTTCAAATACAAGATTCAAGAGTAGCATAAAAAGGTAAATAAGAAAGAGAAAACATAAGGAATTCAATAAGATTAAACTGTTTACATTCCTACATGGGAAGATGATACTTTAACTCTTAAGAACTTTATTATTATTAGGGCTGTTAAAATGATTATACATATATAGAGGCCATGAATGTAAGTCAATTATGATGGGATGATATCCAAAATAATAAAATGAAAGAGTGAGGAAAAGGGATGCACTGGGAGAAGGAAGAATGTGAGGTAAATTTCCTCACAAAAAAGAGGCATGAAAGAACTTTTACAGTGGAAGGAAAGACTGTAGGGTGAGGGAGAAGTATCAGGCAACACTTCATTGAAGTTGGAGAGAGAATGACATACACTCTCAGTTGGCTATAGAAATCTATCTTATCTCAAAAAAGAAGGAAAATGGGAAAAGAGAAGGAGGAGCTGATAGAAGGGAGGGTGAATTGGGAGACGTTATGCAAAAGCAATACACTCGAGGAGGGGCAGGGTGAAAGGAGAAACAGAATGAAACAAAAACTTAGAGAGAGACAGAGACAGAGACAAAGAAAGAGGAAGATAAAGAGGGGGGAAATAGGATGGAGGTCAATACACAGTAATCATTGCTGAATGTGAATGGGATGAATTCACTACTAAAAAGGAAAAGGATAGCAGAGTAGGTTAAAAACCACATTCCTACAATACATGGTTTATAAGAAACACATTTAAAACAGAAAGGCACATCCATAGTAAATGTAAGAGGTCGGGGGAGAATCTATTATGCTTCAGTTGAAGAAAAAGAAACCAGATGTAGCAATCATGATGTCAAAGCAAAAATTAGGTTTAATTTTAAAAGATAAGCAAGAAAATTAGATCTAGCTAAAATGTGCCATAGACAATGAAAAGGAAAAAAAAAAACACAGATAAATGTGCAATAAATGATAGAACACCCAAATTCTTAAAGGGAAATTCAAATGAGTTACGGAAGGAAATAGTAAAATGATAATAATGGGGGAACTTCAATTTTCCCTTCCCAGAAATAGAAATGCCCAATAAAAAAAAATAACAAGAGAAAAGTTGAGGAGATGAACAGAATTTTTAAAAAGTTAGATGTAATTGTTGGTGAAATTATGAACTGATCCAACCATTCTGGAGAGCATCTTAGAGCTATGCCCAAAAGGCTATCAAGCATTCCATACTCTTTGATCCAGCAATGACTCTACGGGGTTTTATCCCAAAAAGATCATTAAAAAAAGGAGAAAAGACCTACATGGATAAAAATGTTTGTAGCAGTCCTTTTTGTAGTGGCAAGGAACTAGAAACTGAGTGTATGTCCATAATAAGTTATGGTATATGGATGTTATGGAATATTATTGTCTATAAGAAATGATCAACAGGATGATTTCAGAAAGACCTAGAGAAACTTACATGAACTGATGCTAAATGAAGCTCTGAGTAGAACCAAGAGAACAATGTATACTGCAACAACAAGTTATGTGATGATCAACTCTGATGGACTTGGCTCTTTTCAACAATGAGCTGATTCATGCCAGTTCCAATAAATTTGTGATGCAGAAAGCCATCTGCATCCAGAGAGAGGACTATGGGGATTGAATGTGGATCACAACATAGTATTTTCACCATTTTTGGTTGTTGTTTGTTTTTTTCCCTTCTCATATTTTCCTTTTTGATATGATTTTTCTTACGCAGCATGATAAATGTGGAAATATGTTTAGAAGAATAGCACATATTTAGCCTATATTGGATTATTTGCTCTCTAGAGAATAGGAGTGAGCAGAAATGAGGGAGAAAAATTTGGAACACAAGTTTTTGCAAAGGTGAATGTTGAAAATTATCTTTCCATGTATTTTGAAAATAAAAAGCTATTAAAAAAAGTTAGCTATGATATATTCCATAAATTGCATGGGAATAGAAAGAATATATCTTTTTCTCAGAAGTACATGAAAGCTCCACAAAAAATTAACTATGTTTTAGGACATAAAAAACCTCACAACTAAATGCAGAAAAGCATTGAATATAATTCAAAGTAAGAAAACCCTTGAATTAATAAATAAAACCAGGAGCTGACTTTATGGAAAAAATAATAAAACAGATAAACCAATTGTTAATTTGATTTTTAAGAAAAGAATAAAACCAAATTACCAGTATCAAAGGTGAAAAGGGTGAATTTACCATTCATGGATAGAAAATTAAAGCAATTAGAACATATTTTGCCCAATTACATACCAATAAATCTGACAATTAAAGTGAAATGGATGAATATTTGCTAAAACATAGATTGCACAGATTAATAGAAGAGAAAATAGAATACTTAAATAATAACTTCATTTTAGAAAAAAAAAGAATTGAACAAGTTATTAATGAGCTTTGTAAGAAAAAATCCCTCAGATGAATTCACAAGTGACTTATACTAGACATTTAAAGACAATTAATTCTAATGCTATGTAAATTATTTGCAAAAATAGTCAAAGGAGTATTCTCCTCTTAAAACACAGATATGGTTCTATTACCCAAACCAGGGAGAGTAAACTCAGAGAAAGAAAACTATAGATCTATTTTCCAAAAGAATATTAATGCAAACATTTTCAATAAAATTTTATCAAGGAGATTACAGCAACATATCATAGAATTTGTATCAGCAATGCAGGGCTGGTGCAATATTAAGAAAAATATCAGCATAATTGACCACATCAATAATCATGTAATTATCTCAATAGATCCATAAAAAGCTTTTGATCTATACAATACTCATTTCTATTAAAAACACTAGAGAACACAGGAATAAATAGAGTTTTCCTTAAAATGACAAGTAATATTTATATAAAATTATGAGTAAGTATCATTTGTAAGGGGGATAAACTAGAAATCTCTATCAAATCAGGAATGAAACAAGGATGCTCACTATCCCCATTCTTATTCAATATTGTTTTAGAAGTGTTAGCTATAGCAATAAGGGAAGGAAAAAAAATCAAAGGAATTAGAATAATCAATGATGAAATAAAACTTTCATTCTTTGTAAATGCTATGATGGTATACATACACATTCTTAGAAGATCTACTAAAAATCTAATTGAAATAATTAACAACTTCAGCAAAGTTTCAGATATAAAATAAAGGCACAAAAATCATCAGAATTTGTTGGAATCTTTACAAACTGTTAAGTCATTAGGATTGATAGAGACAATAATTATCTAATTTAGTATGATTGATCTGATCTTACAAGGAGATATTATGGGCCAGAAGAAACAAGGTACTAAGTAGAACTAATTGATACAATGCTTGTGTTTACACCTTTACTCATTGGAGTTCACAAATATAGGAGATTCACAAAGTAAACTTTGTAACTTTGTGAATTCACACCTCCCTTGAAGCTCTTAGGGCCAGAGAGCACTCTGGGAAGAAACCCATAATCCCTCTCTCTCGAAGGAGCATAAATAGAGCTTCAGTGAGCCCAGTCAAGAGAGTGGAGCTATATTGGAGGCTGAAGAAAGCAGAGGCAGAAGCAAAGGACAAAGCTGCAAGAGCTCTTGGAACCAAGCAGAGAGATAGGCCTCTAAGCTAAATGGGCTATATTGGAGACAATAAAAGATCTGAACTTTTAGGACCTGGCTGCATTTAGGGTAATTATTGATCTGAACTGATAGTAAGGCTGCCTCCAGAAAACCTCCCCAAGAAACCTGCTCGCTCCCAGAAAGAACCATTCTTATATTATTTTAAAAGAAGAAAAATACCACAAGAATTTATATATATTATCAACTAAGTCCAGCTGTGAGAAAGAGAAATTCCATTTAATATTACTATAAAAAATATAAAATACTTGTGAGTCTACCTGTTGATACAAACCCAGGAACTATATAAGCACAATTTCAAAACAACTTTTCACACTAATAAAGTCAAATCTAAACAATTGAAAAAGTATTAATTGCTGCTGGATAGGCTAAATCAATATAATAGAAATGATAATTCTACCTAAATCAATTTACTTATTCACTTCCATATCAAACTAATAAAAATTATTATTATTAATTATTTTTTGCTGAAGCAACCGGGTTAAATGACTTGTTTAAGAAAGTATTAAATGTCTGAAACCAGATGTGAATTCAAATCTTCCCAACTTCAGGGCTGGTGCTCTCTTGCTTTCTGCACTGTGCCACCTAGCTGCATCCCAAAATTATTTTAAAGCTAGAAAAAAAATAGTAAAATTCATCTGGAAGAACAAATGGTCAAGAATATTCAGGGAATTAATTTTTAAAAATGTGAATGATGTATAAAATTTAAAAGTGTTTGTACAAACAAAACTATAATGCCATCAAGATTAGAAGGAAAGCAGAATAGTGGAGAGAAATCTTTTACAGCAAATTTCTCTGACAAAAGCCTCTTTTTCAAATATATAGAGAATAGAGTCAAAGTTATATAAAAATATGAGTCATTCTCCAATTGATAATGGTAAAAGATTATGAGCAGTTAGTTTTCAGATGAAATCAAAGTTATCTATAATCATAAAAATGCTCTATCAACTAGAGAAATGCATATTAAAGCAACTGAGATACCATTTTATACTTTGGCTAAAATGGACAAATGTTAGAGGGGATTGGGAAAATTAGGACATTAATGTTGGTGTTGTGCAGTGATCCAACCATTTGGAGAGCAATTTGAAACTATGTCTGGAGGCTTATAATTTTTTTTATTGTTGTTGTTGAGGCAATTGGGATCAAGTGACCTAATACAGCTAGGATGTGTTAAGTGTCTGAGACTAAATTTGAACTCAGGTCCTCCTGACTTCAGGCTGGTGCTCTATCCACTGCGTCACCTAGCTACCCCTATAGTAACTCTTTTTATGGTTGCAATGATTTGGAAATTGGAGGAATGCCCACCAAATGGCGAATGGCTGAAAAAGTTGTGGTATATGATTGTGATGTTATTGAGCTTTAAGAAATGATTATCATAATTATTTCAGAAAAACCTGGAATGAATTACATGAACTAATGCAAGTGAGCAGAATCAGACTACTACACACAGCAACACCAATTCTATATGATGGTCAGTTGTGAAGGACTTAGCTATTCTGAGCTAGAGAAAGATCTAATACAATCCTGAAGGATTTATGATGAAAAAAATGCTATGTACATCAAGAGAAAGAACTGATGTAGTCTGAATATAGATCAAAACATACTTTTTTTCTTTATTTTTTCCTTTTTTTTCTTTCACACAACTAATATGTTTTTTTTGTGACTTCATATGTATTATCTATAGCAAATTTACTTGCCATCTTATGTTGGGAGGATCGGGGGTAATAAAAGAATTTGGAACTCAACTAAGTCCAGCGTGAGAAAGAGAAATTCCATTTATTATTACTATAAAAATTATGAAATACTTGTGAGTCTACCTGGTGATACAAACCCAGGAACTATATGAGCATAATTTCAAAACACTTTTCACCCTTAATAAAGTCAAATCTAAACAATTGAAAAAGTATTAATTGCTGCTTTTTTTTTGAAATGAATGCTAAAAACTGTTGGATTTTTTTACATGTTATTGGGAAAACAATTAAAAATATATTAATTCATTTGATCCTCACCACAGCTCTACTAGATAGGTACTGTTATTAGTCTCATTTTATAATTGAGGACACTGAGGCAGGCTGAGTTTAAGTGAACTTTCCAGGGTCACACAAATAGTAAGTTCTGAAGATGGATTTGAACTTAGATCTTCCTGACTCCAGACCAGTGGTTTTTTTTTTTTTTTAATCTACTGAATCATCAATCTCCATCTAATTCCATGTATAAAAAAGGAAATGAAGTCTCATAGAAGTAAAATGTTTTGACCAGTATCACACAAGTATTAAATAGGAGAAGAAAAATTTGAATCCAAGTCCTCTAGAGCTAGATCTAAAGCTTTTTCCATTACATAACACTGTTTTGTTTTGTTTTTTTGACACTTTGTCCTTTGACTTTCAGTGCTTGAGCAAAAGTAAAAAAGACCACCAAGAAGATAATAAGAAGCAATCTATATCGGAAGCAATGCAAAAATAAAAATAATGAGAAATAATTTTATATCACAGAAGAGAAGATAAAATAAAGGGAAAAATTAAAGATAATATGTCTTTATTATCACTATTTACATAGAAAATAATATTTGTAAACTATCTGGAATATAGTAGATACTTACTAAAAACTTGTTCTCTTTCCTTTCCTTAACCCAAGAGGTGTTTGAGAGAATATCAGTACTTATTAACCTGTACCTTTTATGCTTGAAGAATCTTTATGAGAATAATATATGCATCTATAAAGAGTGTCCTTTATGAAAATATGACAATGGAACAGATAAACTTTCACAAATTATTTTCTATAGTATATTACATCTTTGTAATCACACAATTGACCAAAAGATGTAAAGAATATATCCTGCTGTTTTATTGTTGCATACAACTCTAGAGCAAAATACAGTTTTAAAAGCTCTTCTCCAACAATAAGGCTCTAATGCATAAATGATTACAAAACTTTTTTGATATATACAACCATAGAAATACTATTCAAGGACATTCTGACTTAATAGTTTTATTTAATATCAAGCAAAGCATAAAACAGTGAAATATCAAGCTGCCATTGGTGCTTTCCACTATCCTAGAAGACATCCAATGGAGTTTAAATAGCATAGAGCACATAGAGCACAGAGTCTCAGCTGAAGAAATAGTCTTTTCTGGTTTTGTAGTCACCACTAACCATATTGAGAATCATCTTCATTGAGCATGTAGTTATACAAATAGCTGATCATCATATAGAATTGCTGTTGCTATGTATAGTAGTCTGATTCTGCTTACTTGCATTAGTCCATGTACAATAGGAGTTGTACAGCTTCAGCTAGTTTTTCCTCTTGAGCAGAGTAAGTTCTGTAATCCTTTAAAGACCATCGACCACTTTAAAATTCTTTTAGAAAGCAGCATCCTTTAACATTTTGGAACCATGGGATGAGGAAGACTCCTTCTTTGGGGAGACCCAGACTTTAGCACCTTTTTCCCCCTCAGTGTTCTGTCTGTTCTTTTAAAATAACCTTTCATTTTCAGAAGGATATTCTTTGTCACAAGGCTACTTGCAACTAACCAACATCCTCGGGTTTAATCTTTTTTTAAAATAATATTTAAGAAATTTTTATATTAGTATTTTTGTTAGTGGGGCTTGCATCTCTGTCTAAGATTTCACTAGTTCTGGGTAAAATTTCTTCACACCTTCTTGTTTAATCTCTTGTAGCTAGACTTTATCTAATTAACATCTTCTCCAGAGGTAGTCCTTATAGCAAATTGCTAAAGGTTTCCAAGGCCAAGGGTTTCCCTGCTTCTCAGTTCCAAAGCCTCTTCTCTTTTCCCAGCTAGACTAATCCGTGGTAGCATAGACACAAAATGAAGCAAGGCTGGCAAAATCATTATCTTTCTCCTACTTAGGCATATTTCAGCCTCTACTATCTCCCTGGAGCCAAGATATCTTTTTTAGATTTTATCACCATTAGAGAAAAAGAAGAAAAATACTTTACAAAACAAATGCTTAAGTCCCATAGACATATACATGCACCAAAGGTTCTATCAAAGGACATTCTTTAAATTGGCTTCTCAGCAGTCCCATATTGATTGACTATCCTTGGTGTTTATGAGTTGGCAGCAACTGTCTTTAGAAGAGAAGCTGGTCTAAGATGAATTTTGTTTAGAAGCTTTTGTTTGGGAACTCTTAGTGAATTTCTCATTTTACATTTAGCTATAATCCAGTTTGGGAGAAATTATTTTTCAACTTTGTTTTTCAATCACGGGAAAGGTAGATGAATACATAACCTGCAGTCAGGAAGTCTTATCTTTGTAAATTCAAATCTGGTCTCAAATGCTTATTAGCTGTATGTCCCTGGGCAAGTCACTTGACCCTGTTTGCCTCAGTTCCTCACCTGTAAAAAGAACTGGAGAAGGAAAGGCAAACCACTTTAAGATCTTGACAAGAAAATCCCAAATGGAGTCACAAAGCAGTGGACATGACTGAAAAGACTGAAAAAAATTAAGTTTTTTTAAAGCAAGGTTTTGTTTATTGTTTTTGTTTTTTTTTCTAAAATAGGATAATAAAAAATTGTTTTTACAAATCATTTCTCTCAGAAAACTGTGTCATACTTTCCCACAAATATCCCTGGCACTCATGGAATGAATGGATATAATCTTAGATAATTCTAAGCATGTGGTCAATAAATAAGGGATAAAAAAAAGTTTTGAAAAGAAAAAAAATCAAAAAGGATCTTCTCATTGATGAGTATAGATTGTTGATAAAGTCATGTTATTGAAGCTATGTCCTAAGAATATGTGAATAATTATGTTGTGATACAGACTACACCAAAGTCATAGTCATTTTATCATAATAAATTGGTTGTAGGCATAACATTTCAATTCATTCAAAAAAATTTTTTTAATACTATCTGTTTATTGAAATTGGGGCTTCTGGGTCCAACTATGCAACTCCTAACAGAAGGAGTTATTTTAGACTCTGAAGGAGGAATTTGCCCTAATTATTCTTATGGGAAGAATTTAGCCATTGGCTGGCCTTCATATCACTAAAGTTTTTCACAAAAACATGCTAATGAGGGAATAGAAAATAACATGTCTATTCTTTGGAAATATTGAAATAAATTGGTTGAATATATTAGAGGTTATTTAGAGCTCACATTCAAAGAATCTTCCTGGATGTGATGATTTTTGAAAGTTGAGTGAAGTGGTTTGAAATAATTTGACCTTTTTGCTAACTCTGAGCAAATGAATAACCTGATAGAATTAGTGCACTTAACAGAAGGGGTCATGGATTTGAAATTCAATTTTACAAGAATGAGCTAAGTATAGAGAAGCTCATCACCAGGAGACTAGCTACTTGGAGAGAATTATTTGGTTAGGACAATCTATGAAACAAAGAAAAATGCAAAATGGCTATTAATTCTATGAAGCTTCTTCTATAGTTTTAGAACCTTTAATAATTATTATATGGGGCAGCAACATGGTATAATGCTGGAATAATGAAAGAACTGCATTCAAATCCAGCTGGAGATATTTAAGAGTTGTGTGATTCTGGACAAATCATTGAAACTCTGAATTTATAGGTTTTTCTTAGATAAAAATAATATCAGAATTGAGTTTTTTTGGGGGGAGGGGGAAGAAGGACAAGGCAATTGGAGTAAAGTGACTTACTCAGGGTCACACAGTAAGTGTTAAATGCTTTATGCTGGATTTGAAATCAGGTCCTCCAAACTTAGGGCTCTTACTCTATTCATCATGCCATCTAACTACCTCAGAGACATAATTTCATAGGATAATTGTGGTGCTCATTCTAAAATAAAAGATTACTATGAAAATGGACATAGCTTAGGAATCAACATCAGTTTCAAAGAATGAAGAAGTAAAAAAATTTTAAAATATAACAAGACCCTCAAAATTAAATAAACATATACTTTGATAATTAGTAATTTTAATGTAAAGATGGTCATGCATTAGGATGGGAAAATATATTGGAAAATATTGTTCAAGAGTAAGAATGAGAAAGGCCATGCAGGATCTAAGCAATATGAGTACTTTCTTTGAGAAAAGAATCAGAAAATACTAGACATGGTGAACAACCAATATTGTCATGAAGAATAAAAAAGAATAATATTTTAACAGTGAAGAATTTGTCCCATATTTATATGTATATATACACGTGTATGGCCATATACATATTGGTGTCTAATGGTAGCCATCTCTAGGATGGAATAGCCATCCTATTCATGGGAAAGGGAGGGAAGGAAAAAAAATGTGCATGATAATTTTGTCATGTATTTGAAAGGAATAGCAAATTATATATAGTAGATTTGCAGTTTTATATACAATTTTTTTGTTATGCTGTTAATTTTTGTAAATGAAAAATATAGAGTAGATGAAAATGAGAAAAATGTTTCAAATACACAAAAATATTAAAATATATATATATTTCAATTGAAATAGCTTCATCCTAATCTAAATACATCCCCCAAAAGGGAAATTGATTATAGGAAAGTACATTGAAATCAACTATAACGATTTTATACAGAACTAACCAATATAGATCAATTACCATTACCAGCCAATAAAAAGAAATTAAAACCACTTTAGTTAGCCACCATTTAAACTGCTTGCCAAATAGGAAAACATTATATAGCAGGCAAGAACAATATTGATTTAGAATATAAATTTGTAAAATCTTATGGAGAATAGTAGTTAAAGATTATGAATCGTTTCACTTCAATATGACAATTCTTCTAATGTTATAAATGAGTTTTTCCTTTGGGAGAGCATTTATGGTTTATTCAATTTAATTTTCTGATATTAGGTTAGTTAAGAGTTCTGTTTCATGTTCCATTATAGGCATTTAATTTGAGTGTATGTGTATATATAATCACACTTTAAAAAATTGTGGCAAAATTTTAAATTCTCATTATTTTGATTTCACTTTGTTTAATTTTGGTAAATAGACTTTATTCCTTTTTTCTTTTTTGGTCAGTTTTTTCCTGCCTTTTTATTAAAAAAAATCAAATCTCTTACCTTTTTGTTTTCCACATTTCATACTTTGTCTCTAATTTTCAAGATTTCTTCTTTTGTGATTATTTTGGGTTTGTTCATTCATTGATTTTTCTATCTTTAAAAATTGGATTCTAACATTATCATTCCAGATGAGCTTATGTAGAAAGTGGAAATGACAATGAAAAAAACAAATATTAGAAAAAATTGCATTATGCCTAGCACACACAGAGGATCATAAATCTGAGGTCTCTAAAATGTGGATAGATATTGAAGACATGGGGGGGGAATATTAAAAATTTATCTTTACAAAAAAACAAATGACAGAAAATACCATTCACATCCTCCACTTATATCAATTTATGCTTGAAAAATTTAAAAGATTTCTAAAAGATGGGGTCTTCTTGGCAATACGCAAATCTGAAGAAAAAAATATATTGCCTATTTGATAAGAAGTGACACTTTGTAATGAAGTATTAGTTAAATATCAGTGACAAAGAATTTAAGAGTTATTTACGATCTTTTGTAATATGATTTTGAAGTTGACTTTTGGTAACAGGCCAAAAAAAGCAGAACTGACTGAGAAGGTATCTTAACTCTTGCTTATGATGTTTCTGAATGCATCTCTAATTTAATATTTAAAATTTTTCTATTTTTCTTGGTGAAGATTGTGGGGGACAAGGAAAGAGGAAAGGGAAAAAAGAGGAAAACAGAGAGATATAGAAAAAGTCAGAGAAGGGGAAGGAGAGAAAAGATGGGAAGCAAAAGAGAAAGGAGAAAAAGACAGAGAGGGGAAAAGGGAGGGAAAGAAAAAATGAGAGAGAGGGGAAAAGAGAGAGGGGAGAGGAAAGGAGAATGGGGAGAGGAAGTGAAAGTTTCTGACCATGGTTAAGCCTATTTGTCCAGGGATTTACCTCTCCATTGTGTGGCTGAGTAATTTTTTAGAAACATTCACTGTACACGAAATAAAAATCAAATTTTTTAAATCTGTGGACAAAATCCATTCTAAAAGTACAGACAGCATATAAGTAAGAATTAAGGAGATCAGAAAGCTCCTGAGAATAAGCAATACCAGTTCAAATGATGGTATTAAAGTAGAATTAGAAAGGAAGAGGAAAGAGAATAAATTTTCATGGTCCTAATGTGACAGGATATTTTCTCTAGGTAGGTAAGCAATAGAAGCAATCTTCAACTGTTCATTATTATATTCAGTTTTGGGGATAGTGGTGCTCTTTGCTTAAAATTAATCTGTTATGAATCTGTCCCACAGAGTTCTAAAATTCGTGGGTTATCCTTATGTAATGTAACTTCTGCCTCTATGATCCATGATTCTTCAATTCCTCATTTCAACTGGAAAAAACTATACTTCCCAATAGCCCCTTTACCAATAAGGACCTACACAAGCCTCCCTTAACCTTACTATGCCACTGACCAATTGCTCCTTGAAATCAGTTATTTCTATATCTTGTGAAACTAGCTTCAATACACACATGCACACTCATGTATATGTGTGTGTATATGTGTATCTATCTATCTATCTATATCTATCTATCTATCTATATAGATAGATATATCAGCAGTTCTTAATTAAGTACTTTGGCACTTTGGATATGAGCTTTTGATTGGAATCTGTATCATAACTAATGAGTCTGGAGAAAGAAAACCTATATTACCTGACCTTTGCTGATTACTACACGTATAGTCAGATGATTTGGGGAAAATCACTTCATTTCACTGAGTCTCAGTTTTCTCTGTAAAATGAAATGATACTAGATGGCCTCTGAGGACTCTATATTTATGATCAGATTATATTTTGTCAATACTCAATAGAGTTTCCCCATTATATCTAGGCAGCTCCTGGCCCAGCATCTGCTTTATACTTCATCTTTACTATTTATACTGAAATATATTCTTTGCTTATTGGTTTGTGTTTTTGAATAATTGACCTTGGGTTCTTGGCTTTTAATATTCTGCCCTGAAAATTCCATTAGTAAGTCTGTATAGTTTAAATGCTGGCACATAATAAGTGCTTAATAAATATTTGTTGCATTGAATTGGTTCTCAATTAAGGAAAATAAGGGAAAATAAATTTGAATGCAGCTACAATATGCTATATCTTTGACTCAGAACAGAAACTAGGATTGTGGATAACTCTACTCTCTTAAGGCAATCTAATGATTTAAATGTTATTTGATTGGGTTTATTTTGAGAATTCTATGCCTAAACCTTTCCCATCTCTCTTCTTTATAGAAGTGAGAGATATGAGTATGAAACATAACAGACTAATGGGTATAATAGACTCTTTTTAAATTTTTTGGTTAGTTTTTAAAAAATAATTTGCTTTTCATCTTTAAAAATATTTTCTTAGAGCTGACAGCTCACTTAGAAAGGGGAGAAGAAAGAGCATACTGGCAAATGTAGGTAATGTAAAAACAAAAGACACCAGTAAAAAAGTGCAAGAAAATGAAAATAATTCAATGCTTACCATGTTCAAGGGAATTATAGGAGCATAGATAACATTGGAAAAGACATTAGAGATTATCTAGTCCAAACCTCTAATTTGTAGGTGAGAAAGCTGATCCCTAGAGAGGTTAATTGACTTGGCCAATGTCATACCACTATTAGGTGGAAGAGTCAGCATCCTCTAACTTGAAATTCAGTGCTCTTTTCAAAATACCAGGAAATTTAATTTGAAAAAAAAAAAAAAAAAAAAGGAGCAAGCAACACAATGTTGCAATGTAGTGGGAAAAGCCATTGATGTGGAGCCATGTCTTAGAGGGGCAGCTAGTTGGCACAGTGAACTTGGATTTAAATCCTTTTTCATACATTTACTATGTTGTATGACCTAGTCAATTCACTTAATCATTATCTGCCTCAGTTTCCTCAAGTGAAAGTTGGGGATAATAATAGCATCTGTCTTAGATTTGCAATGAGGAGTCAATGAGATAATGTGTTAAGTATTTTTCAAATCTTAAAGTATTATATAAATAGTAGTTAATTTTATGATTTCAAGATTTAATATGAGACCATGAGCAAAGCTTTTAAGTTCTGTGAGCCCCATCTTCTTTCTTGACAAATGGACACATTATTTTCGCTATGTAACTTATAACATTGATTGTTGGGAGGCAAAGCTCTATTTAAATGTCTTGGATATTAAGTTCAAATAGCAGGTGCTTAATAAACGTTCATTAAATTGGATATTCAGTCTTGCCTTAGCTAAAAAAAAAAAAAAAAAAAAAAAAAGGAAAAAACAGCTTTAATATAGTGATTTTTTCCTTGAGATGGATTTCTTTTTAGTGTATAAGGAATTTCAACAAGTAACAGAAAAATAAGTAGAGTGGTATAGGTGTTAAGGAAGGTGTTAGTTTAGGTCCTACTCTTGGCACATACTGGCTAGGAGATAATAGGCAAGTCACTTAAATTAATTTTCATTGTTTTAGGCAACTTTCTAAGACTATGGGTTGAAGAGAATGTGCAAAGCTCCATTCATAGAAGTTTACTAACTTTTGGGATGACTAATTCTGGGATTCCTTGTACCAATGAAATCACAGGTTCAGGCTTTATCCTGATGGTTAGAAACTTATTCTTTGCTATGATCCTTAAAAGCATTATATAGTTTATGGCTGTGAAATAAGCCAAGTTTGTCTTCAGAAGTATCACCCTCTTCTTTCTGCATCTTTTCTTACTCTAAAATACTCACTCCAATTATTTTTTCACCTTCCTGATAGAACAAAGTATCCAATGTCCTCAAGTTCTCTCTACAATCTATCCCCATCTCAAAATCTACTCTCATAGAATTTAATCAAAGTATAGTGAAAATGGTAATAGTGAGAAAAAGTG
Organism: Antechinus flavipes; assembly: GCF_016432865.1. Taxonomy (NCBI): domain Eukaryota; kingdom Metazoa; phylum Chordata; class Mammalia; order Dasyuromorphia; family Dasyuridae; genus Antechinus; species Antechinus flavipes. The sequence continues at coordinate 132,322,451 of NC_067402.1, read as the reverse complement.
GGTTCAACAACTGGCTTTGCTGCTTATTATTTGTCTAACTGTGAGTTATATAATTTAACTCTCTTTTTAATTTAATTTGTTAAAAATTTAATTCATCTCTAAAACAAAAGGATTGGGTATACTGATCAGTTGTGGAATAGATGAACAAATTATGGTATATAAATGCAATGGAATACTCTTGTGCCACAAGAAATGCCAAAAAAGACAGTTTTAGAGAAACCTGGGAAGGCTTATATGAACTGATAGAGAGTTAAGTAAGTAAAACCAGGAAACAATTTATACAATAAAATAGCATTGTGAGAAAAAGAAATACCTAAGAACTCTGTTCAGTACATTGACCAATCATGATTCCAGAGAAACTATAATAAAAAAAAAATTATCTTACACAGACGTAATGGGATTCAGAATGAAAAATGAGATTTTGTGGTTCTGAACATTAATAATGTAGGAATTTATTTCACTTACATATGCATATTATGTTTTTTGTTTTCTGTTTTCTCTTAAATCAGGGAGGAGAAAAAAAAAAACTTGGTAATTGGAAAGTAAAATAAAGTGAGAGAACTAGAGTACGGTCCTTCTCTATTTCACAAGGAAATTATGAGAATTAAGTAAAGTAATCATAGGTACATAAATCTAGTTCATAAAACTAGAAGTGAATCCAGAGGTTGAGTCCCACCCATTCAGTGTACATTTAAGAATACAGAGGTCTAGAAAGTTTTGATCAACCTAAGATCATATGGCATGTCAGCATCAGAGATGAAATTTTGGTTAGGTCCTTTGAGACTAGAGCCACTGCTTCTCAATATCAGAAATTTTATGGTATTATAGATAAAAAACAGATCTTGGAGTCAGGAAGACCTGATTTCAAATGCTACTAACACATGTCAACTATTTGCCACTTAATCTCTCACATCCTGTGACTACTCTCTAGGATTATGAATTACAGAAGTATAGTTATCCCTGACTAAAACTTTTTGACCCTCCCTTCCTATCAGATAAGAAGTCTGATTAGTTTTTTTCTTTTTCTTTTATGGGATATTTATAGTACTTTATTGTAAAATTCAGGTTAAGTATTTAATCATCAGCCTTGGGTAGTCTGGTAATCTTCATGTGTTATCTGCAACTTTTGCAAAACTCCCTATATTTCCATTTAATTTTTATAGCCAACTTGTGATATATCATAACTGCAATGGAGAAAGTCATGATGTGGAAGGAATACCTAACCTGCACCAGCATAGAGAGATTTCCATATTGTTGAAATCACTTTTCATGAAATGTTAAATGTTTAAAAAAAAAATTCAGGGGCTGTCAGACTCCTAGCATGATGAGCTGAGGTCAAAGGAATTAGATCAATAATCAATAAAATCAATAAAGTATATAGACCAAAAAGATCTGGATTAAAAAAGTAAATATGATAATCCCATCATACTCTGCTCTTGTGAGACCATATTTAGAGTGTTGGGTGGTCACCACCATTTAAGGAGGACAAAAATAAGTAGAGGGAGACAAATTGAATAAGGAAAGACCTTGAATCCATAAAATATGAAAACTGAAGGAACTGGTATTTAGCCTGGGAGATGGGAGGGTGGCTGGGTCATTAAAGTTGTATTCAAGTATTTGTAGGGCTATCACATGAAGAAGGGATTAGATTTGTTCTGTTTGGTTTCTGTGATACTGTTATTTCCTTGTGAACCTTCTATATAGAGAAAACTAGCACTCCTGGAGTGTAATCAGGCAAAGATAGCTTATGATTTAGTATGTGCTCCCAAGGCTTATGCTGAGTAAATTCTAGGCAGGCCTGAGATTGTCTAGTTTTCCCGACAGGAAGCTGTACCCCTGCCAGGTGAGCTCTATGTCAGCCCAGCAGTAGCTTGAACCAACTTGGGGAATAACCGCTAGTGAAATTGAGTAAATCAGCTGAGCCAAAGACTTTTGACAGTCACACAGTTAACCCTTTCACAGGTGTTTTGGGAAGTGAATAAACGAGGGCATTGTAATAATTAAGATTTTTTACTTTTTATTTTTTCCCATAAGACCAAAGAGGGAGAAATGGGAACAGATGGGAGAGTAGTAATAGAAATGGATGTAGGAAGTCACCATGAAAGTAGTACCATTGAATTCAATGTTAAATCATGTTGGAAAATACCATATTTTAGGGATGAGCTTTACTTCCCCAAAGTATACTTATAAAATCAGATTTTTAAAAAAGAAATATTCTCTCTATTCCTGAAAAAAATGTAAATGCTAACATTTTTGAGAGCTCTCTTCTAGAGTTCTACTGCACATAATAAAAATTAACATGCAAGGTTTTAAGCTTGTTGATAATTTCTCCTATGATTCTCACCTACTTTATCTATCCTATTCAATTTTACTTGTGGAAAGTACTCACAAATTCTTCTGTCATATGGGCTACAAGTGCTTGAAATCCATAGATGTTCACAACCACTCATGCAGAAAAGAAATATTTAACTACAAAGATATCTTGTATTTGGGGAACTATTTGCTGACATATCTTCCTCTGATATTTGAAGAATATGCCAAGTGATCTGTGTGTAGGAACTCTAAGGCAATGCTCCCAAACTAGCTTTCTGAATATTTAGAGATTATGTTAAGTGTTTCTTGCTCTGAAGTTTTTCAGATGCTATTTTTATCAAGTAAAAGCATATTGGAACTCTTTGTATAGGCAATAATCCATTGATAATATGAGTTTATTTTCTGTAGGGACAAACTTATTTTCAGTTTATCTAAAGATGTACACATATACAATGAGTTGTAGGAGTCTAGATTTTTGTAACAAAGTAAAAAAAAAGATAGAGTGCATTAATTATCACTATTAATTTAACTTTTTGTTAAGAAAAAGGTTAATTATAATACTTGTGTGATAACAACAGGCCTTCATTACTTTGAACAAATATGAAACATTCATATTGGAACAACTATATCTGGTTCAATATGAATTGTTATTAAGGAAAGTTAAATCACTTTAAAGTGAACTCTAGGTGTACCTTGCTATAAGAAAACCTGATCTATGGAAGTACAAATAGACAAAACAGATAAATTACAGGGAGAAAACTCATATTATCAATGGATTATTGCCTATACAAAGAGTTCCAATAACTAATTGGTTTCCCTAATGACCTTAAGTGATGAGATGGAAATAACCATTTAGCCCCTGTGTGATCTTAAGAAAGTCATTTAACTTCTTTGGGCCTTAGTGAGTTTATTATTATAAATATTTGTTAAAGAACATTATCTATTTATCAGAACCCACTGGGAGTAAGGAAACTTAATGTGTAAGTGTTAAAAACCATTGCTAACTAAAGGTCAATATTCACTGCATTTATAATGCAAATTAGTGGGGGAGAATTTTATTTATTTTAAACAACATGATTCAATAAATGTACTACATAAAATTAGACATACCTGAACATAAAACTTAGTGTTATTCTAGAAGGGACTTTAGAAATTACCCATTTTGATATTCCTACTTTAAAAATTAACTGACATTTAGAAACATTAAACAATTGCCCAAAGTAATTTGGTTATTTAGTAGCAGAGGTGGAACAACAAAATAGTTCTTGTGATTTTCAGGTCAATTTTTTTTTTGCAGCACTGGTTCCATATTGGATAGAACTCTCAGAAAAAAGTCTGGAAGAGTTAAAAAAAAATGATAAAGTTTAAGACTTCAAATATGAATTAGTCTTTCCCTTCCTATAGTGCTTTATCGAAAAATGATTTTTTTCCTCTTTTCTTTTGTCCTTAGCCAGATAATGTCATGTGACCTCTCTAGAATGCTGTTTCTTCATTGGTGAAGTAAAGGATTTGGATGAGATGTCCTCTGAAGTCCCTTTAATCTCCAAATCTAAAATCCTATGAATTCTATATTCATAAATATAGGTATAGATCAAGATTCCATTAATAGCATATTTGAGTCTACTTCTTTTAGGACTTGTGACCCAAGACAAATCATTTTTATCTCTCTGAGTCTCAGGGCCTTCATTTATATTGAAGGAATAATAATAATATCTGTTTTATTTATAATATCTGTGAGGATTAAGTGATATTCAATATGGAGGGGAAAGTATTTTGTGAACAGTTAAGTGTTATACAGATGTTACTGCTGATGTATCAAAATTTGGATGATGACATTACTAAATGCTCATTTGGAAACATTACAGAGAGATTATTTTAAAAAAACTGACAATGTTATTGCTAATGAAAAAAGAATGAGGAAGTATTATGCTCATTAATCTATTATAGTAATTATTATTATATTAATTATTCTTATCAACATCTCTGAGTCCCATCAGGCAGGTTGGATTATGTCTATCCCAAATCTGAAGCAGAAGAGAAATAACTCTCTTCTTTGGGGGAAAACTGAAGTGGGACTCTGATAATAGAGGGAAAGTGGACTCTGTTTCAAAATCTATGGGGCTAAAATTGAAGGCTAGTAACTCTTCTTAGTAGTTTCATTTCAAGTAGTCTAATAAATCCCTGAATATTTTTCTTGCTGTCTGAAAACTTTTCCATTATCTCATATAAAGTCTTGTCCTAAAATTTTCCTGGACATTGTCTCAAGGGGTGTAATGACCTTATAAGAACAATTTTTTAAAAATGTAAGTGCAGGGGCAGAACCATGATGATGGAGTAGAAAAGGCACTTAGCTGAGCTCTCCCAACATTTGCCTTCAAATAACTAAAATAACAAGTTAAATCAAATTCTAGAGGGGCAGAGCCTACAAAAGGGCAGAATGAGACAATTTTTCACAGCTCAAAACAACTTAAGGGTCAGAAAAGGAAATCTGTGTCATGAGGGTGGAGGCTGTCCCAATACCCACATAAATAATCTAGCAATAGTGGGATCAGATAGGGGTAGGTAGAAGGAGCAGCAGTTTTGGGAAGGCTTAAAAGCCAGAGATAGTAAAGGGACTAGGCAACTGTTTAGAAAGAGACTATAAGGAAGGTCTGTGCTAGCCTGGATGTAGGAGATGCTATTTAGTAACTCCATTACCTAGAATCACTTCTGGGTCCTAGTTCAAGGACATTGAGGAGCACATTTGTCAAGAGGGGACAGGACTCCTGAAGGGGTAGTATGAGTTCTTATTCTAAAGGATTAGGGACCCTGTAGTCCCTATCACTTCCATATATCATTTCCAGTCCCAAGGGATCAAAAGCCCAAGTAGCAATATTGATTGTAATCCCAAGGGATCAGGGGCCTTTGTTGGGAAAGAACCAGGGTATTGATTCCCCTCCCCCAAAATGTGACCACACTGCTTCCCAGATCACATCGTCTTGGAAGGACTGAAAACTTTCAAAACCCTAGAACTACCTCAGAAAACAGCCTTGTCCCCAACCCCCAAAATCCCAAAATCCCACATCCTGAAGCTTGACATACTGCCCTTCACCTCCAATGTTAGAAATTGAGCCTTTTTAACATAAACTTCAGAATAAAGTCTTAATCTGATCATGAAAAGCTTCTATGGTGACAAGAAAGATAAAGATTCAAATGCAGAAGAAGACAATAAATCAAAACAGCTACAAGCCTCAAAGAGGGAGGAAGGGGATGTCAATTGGATACAAGCCCAACAAGAATTTATGTAAGAACTAAAAAAATGATTTGAGAATCAAATATAAGTGGTAGAGGAAAATTCAGGAAAGAAATAAAAACAAAAGAAGAAAATTTGACTGCTGAAGAAAGAACTCCTTAAAAAAAATTTGGCTAGATGGAAAAAGAGATACAAAAATTCACTGTTAAAAATAACTCCTTAAAAAGTACAATTGGCTAAATGGAAACTACAATGGAGGTACAAAAGTTCATTGAAGAAAATCATTCCTTAAAATTAGAATTGGGAAGAAACAAAAAAACAAAGTGAAAAGATTAACAAAATAGAAGAAAATGTGAAAAAAATATGAAATATCTAATCAGAAAAACAACTGCTTTGGAAAATGTATTGAAGATGAATAATTTGGAAATTATAGGACTACCTGAAAGCCATAATAAAAAGTAGACATCATATTTTAAGAAATTATCAAGGAAAATTGCCTTACTGATATCTTAGAATCAGAAGATAAATTCTCCACCATCTGAAAGAGATCTTAAAATAAAAGCAGAAGGAATGTTATACCCAAATTGTAGAGCTCCCAAATCAATAATAAAATACTTCAAGCAGCTAGAAAGAAGCTATTCAAATACTATAGAAACAAAGTCAAGACAAGATTTAGCAGCTACCATGTTGAAGAAACAGAAGCTGAGAGCTGAGATTATGACCAAGAATAATCTACCCAGCAAAACTGAGGATAATCCTTTAAGAGGAAACATTGGTATTTAATTAGAGGACTTTCAAACATTTCTTATGAAATGAACAGAACTGAATAAATAATTTGACTTTCAAATAGAAGACTCAAGAGAATCATAAAAAGAATCATAAGAGACACAATAAAGTAAAACCGTTTATCTTTCTTTAAAAGGGAAGATGAACTTCTTCCCTTGTAACTTCTAAGTTCTTCTTAGAACTTCTAAGAACTTTATCTTTATTAGAATAATTAGAAGGATTCTCCATAGAAAGAAGGCATGGAAATGAGTTAATTATCCTGTGATGATACTTAAAAATGTATAGGTGAGAAAAAGGATGCAATGGGAGAAGTAGGGGAAGAATGAGGAAAATTATCTCATATAAAAGAGGTGCACAAGAAATAACTTTTGCAGTAGAAAGGAAAATGGTGGTGGTAATGGATCAATCCTTGAATCTCACTTACATCTAAATTGATTTAAAGATATATACATATGTGAGTGAGTGAGTGAGAGTGTGTGTGTTCATTTGGTAATTGAAATCTATCTTACCCTGTTAGGAATTAAGAGGAGGGTAAGGGTATAAGGTAAAAAATGAGGTAGAGGATGGTAAGGAGGAAGATAGATAAAAGAAGACTGTTCAGAAGCAAAACAGATTTTAGAGGAGAAACAGGATAACGAGAGAAAGATAAGCAGATGAAAAAGTTAAACAGGCAAAATGGAAAGTTAGCAACCATAACTGTGAATATGAATGGAATCAACTAATTTATAAAATGGAAGGGGGTAACAGAATGGATTAGGAAGCAAAATTCAACAATATATTGCTTACAAAAAACATACTTGAAAGAGAGAGATGCACACAGATTTAAAATAAAATGCTGGAGAAGAGTTTACAATTAGAAAGATAATCACAGTCTCAGATAAAACAAAAGCAAAATAGAGCCTAATTAAAAGGGATAATTATATTTTGCCAAAAAGAACCATAGAAAATGAAGTAATATCCATACTAACCATATATGGCACCAAATGATATAGCATTCAAATTCGTTAAGGACAAATTAAATAAATTATAGGAAGAAATGGATAGTAAAATTATATTAGTCAGGGACTTCAACTTTCTCCTCTCAGAATTAGATAAATCTAACTATATAATAAATAAGAAAGAAGTCAAAGAGATGAAAATCTTTAAAAAGTTAGAAATGATTAACCTCTGTAGAAAAACTGAAAGGAAATAGAAAGGAATATATCTTTTTTCTCAGCCCTATATAATACTTTCACAAAAATTAATCACATATTAGGACATAAAAGTTTACAACTATGCACAAAAAATGCAGAAAGCAGAGCATTTAGGAGCATAATGCTGAAAATTACATCCAATAAAGAGCTATGGAAAGATAGATAGAAAGTAACTTAAATCTAAATAATCTATTTCTAAAGAATGAATGGGATAAAGAACAATTCAGAAAAACATTTAATAACTTCATTAAATAGAATGACAACAATGAGATAACATTCCAAAATGTATAGAACCAAAACAATACTTATGAAAAAATTTGTCTCTAAATATATTAATCAATAAAAGAGAGAAGAAATAGCAGAATCAATTCATGCAAATAAAAATATTTTAAAAAGAACAAACTTAACTTTTGTTCTAAAATGTAAACATACTGGAGAATGGTGGGTTTTTTTTTTTTTTTGATTTTTTAATGGTTTCAGTCATATTTGATACTATTTGGGATTTTCTTGGCTAAGGTACTTGAGTGGTTTGCCATTTCCTATTATTTCAGAGAAAAAAAAAAACTGAAGCAAACTGGATTGCCTAGTATTTGAGATCATATTTAACTTAGATCTTTCTTCTCCAGGGCTAGTGCTCTATCCATTGAGCTACCTAGCTGCCTGGAAGTACCAGATCTTTTTCCCTTCAGAAAAGTCTTTGGGTAGATCAGAAATGTTGCCCTAAAAATGAAGAGAAGAATCCTTGAAAAAGGGGAGAAAAGGCTCATAAAGGAAAGATTATATATATAGAACTTTGCTACCTTACAATTCTGCCAAAAGATACTACTTTTAACACATTTTATTTTTACTCATTTAAAATAAGAATTTACAAAAAACATTCCCCCTATTTAACTTTTGTGTTTCTATAATATTTAAATACAAAATATTCAAAGTAAATACACAAATACATGAGTATAAAAATTAGGTTTATTTAAGTATAACAACTTTTGTATAAAGTCAAGTTTAACAATGGGAATAATTGGAATACTTTATATTTTACTTTATAGAGTTTAGTAGCCATCTATTTGGCACTGACTGGTCGCCTTAGGATTGGTTCTTGTTTTGAGGTAGCAAGAAAGGTGCTTCAGAAATGTAGATGATAAATGAGCAAGGGTGGAATAAGCAATGACAAGAGCTCTCACAATTCAAACTGAATGAACAATGCTGTTGCATGAGACTCCAATCTCTCTAGAAACTGTTCTTCCTACAGAAATGGGAAAGCTGGTTTGCTACCTTCTCAGCACCCTTGCCACTGTGGCCAAACCAGTTTGATTAGTTTATATTTTTGTTTTCCTTAGGTTCATTAGCTAGGCTTCTGTGCATGCTCTCAGATTGGCTAATAGCTGGAACTGATTGACAGGTGTGACAAACTCAACTGGGGGCAGCTCTTTGTAAAAGGAATTGATTTCTCTGTAAACACAGCTGTCAGCCTTCAGGACCCTGCTTGTGTCTCCAGGCTCCACAATTTATTCTGACTTTAGGGGTAGGAAGGGGAACCTGCTTGTAGTGTTTCTGCTGTCTTGATAAATTCACCTCTGAAATGTCATCAAGTCCTCAAAGAAAGCATTTCTACTACGATCACATGTGAAGAAGAATTGTTAATCTAAGTATCTGAATTGGGTTTTGAGTAGTCATAGAATTATTTTGAGTTGTGACCCAGGATTTCAAAAAGAACAAGGCATTAGAGGGTCTTTAAAAATAAAAGCAAATCTTAAGATGATAATAATAATACTAAAAAAAAAATTGCCAATTCAACAAATAATTACTTTGAACTTATGCTATGCACAGCATTAGGTTAGTGGCAAAAAAGTAGTCACATAACAGGTTTTGCATCTTTACATAAAATTTTTATTTTTATAGATTCATAGACTTCTAGCTAGAAGGTATCTTATAACTCATCAAACTCTGTCTTTATAAATAAGGAAACTGAGACCCACAGAGATAATTTGGCCATGGTCATGTACACAGTAAAATAAACAGAAGCAGAAATAAAGCTACATCTTGTAAATGAAATTTATCAGAGAAACTTGTGGAAAGGTTTTTTTCCCCCTTCTAATGTTAGTTGCAATATTTTTTTGGTGCAAATACTTTAAAAATTTATCTTCTGTGATCTTCATGTACTCTGTCCTAGCCATAGATCTGAGATAATTTCTTCCTTGTTCTGCTAACTTCTTTCTAATGTGTCCTTTAACATCTAAGTCATGCACCATTTAGAAGTTATTTTGGTGCATGGTAGGAGGTGTTGGTCTAAATCTTATTTTTGCCATTCCAGTTCTGGGTTTTCCAAGTAGTTTTTGTCAAATAATGAGTATTTATCTAATAGATGTGATTTGAGAATTTATTGAACACTAAACTATTAATTTCATTTTCTTTTATATGCCATTTACTCAATTAGTCCCATTGATTAATCTCTCAGTTGTTTTTTTAACCAGTACTAAATTGTTTTGAAAATTGCTGTCTTGTATATAATTTGAAATCTAGTGCTATTAGGTTACTTTCCTTTCCACTTAAAACACACACACACACACACACACACACACACACACACACACACACACACAAAACTATTCCCCCTGAGATCATTTATTTTTTCTTCAGATAAATTTTATTTTGTTTTTTTCTATTGCTCTATAAAAAATACATTTTTGATTTGCTGTGGTCCTAAATAAAAACAATGATTTAGGCAACATTATCATTTTTATCATATTGACATTCTCATGAGCAGTTAATACTTTTCCAATTATTTAAGTCTGGCACCATTATTGCATTGAATATTTTGTAATTGTATTCATATAGCTCTTTTGTGTGTCTTAGTAAGTACCAAGTATTTTATATATTCTGAAGTTATTCTAAATGACATTTTTCTTTTTATTATTTTTGGATTTTGTCAGTAATATACAGACACGATGATTTATTTGGATTTATTTTACATCCCTCAACATTGTTCTAGTTATTTCAATTAATTTATAGCAGACTCTCTAGGGTAATCTGAGTAAGCTATCATAATATCTGCAAAAAGTGATAATTTTGTTTCTTCTTTGCATGTGCTTAACTTATTCCTTCAATTTCGTTTTCTGGTCTTATTGCTATAACTAGCATTTCCATTGCTTTATAAAATAATGGTTATAGAAGACATCTCCACTTTTCTCCTGTTCTTATTGGACAGGCTGTCTATCAATCCCCATTATTCAAACAATGCTGTTTCTTGGTTTTATACAGATATATCTATCATATTAAAGGAAAGAATTCTTTGAATTAATGTGTTTTTTTTTTAAAGAAAACAGAAATAATTGATTTTTGCCAAAAACTTTTTCTGCATCTATTGATTTAATTATTTGGATTTTTTTCTTCTTTTTTTCAATATGATCAATTAAGTATATAGGTTTCTAAAGATAAAACAGCCCTGGATCCCTGGTATAAATCCAGATTAGTATGTAATCTTTCTGATATATTGCTGTAGCCTCAGCTAATATGTTCTTTAAATTTTTTTGCATCCGTATAAATTGCAATCTTATGAGAATGTGAACATTTCATCTTTGTCTCGTTCTTTCTCATTGTTTACATATTTACTTTTTATGTTTCTCTTGATTTTATAGTTTTTATGCAATATTTCAATGTTCTTACTCAGCTTTTTGTCAGGAATTCTTAGAAATCCTTTATTTCACTAAAAGACCATTTAAAAATATTTTTGGTTTCATCTTAAACTTTTGTCATACTCTCAGTTTCTTTATATTAGTAGATACCAATTGTATTTGATTCTAACTTTTTCCTTGGTCCTTAAAAATCTTTCCTTCTGTCTCCTTATGGTAATTTTCTTTGCCCTAGAAAATTCTGGAGTATGGCTTTTACATTCCAGGGAGTTTTCTTTTTCTTTTTCTTTTTTCTTTTTTTTTCGGGAAGTAACTGGTGGATTTGTAATGCTTCGGTTTCCTTGTCTCAATTTCCCTGAATTGTTCTTCCCCAGTTTCCTTGGTGGTGTCCCCCTTCCTGGACATTAGGACTGAGATAATTAGGGCTGTGGAGCTCTGGGCACTCTGGCATTCCAAAGAGTCATAAAACTCCAGATGGCTTATCTCAAATATTTGGGCATCTTCTAGCCCATACTTTCTGTCCCCTGCTTGACCATGTTCTTTACTCCCAACTTATCAGAACTTTGATGCTTCCTTTTTACCCCAAACTGTCAGAACTGAGTTATGGTCCTGCCTGGAATTTCCACTCACCCAATGCTCTTCCTTGCCTTTGTTTCCCTGATAGCTGGAGCCCTATAAAAGTCTCTGGAATTACTTGCTTACTGCTAGATGCTTTGAAATGAGAGTCCCATCCAAGCTGTCCAGCTATCACCAGTCCAACTTCTCTACTATTAAAATATTAAAAGCCTCTAATCTCTGTCTTGCCTCAGTTTCTATGGCATTACATTTTCATCCTGTTATTTCCCTTGAGCTCTCTTTATCTAATAAGTCTGGGAAGTTTTCTTTCATGATTTCCTGAAACACGTTAACCAGGATTTTTTGGGTCATGATTTTCGGGTAGTCAAAAGATTCTTAAATGATCTCTCCTTCTTGATCTGTTTTCTTGGATTGTCATTTCTGATAAGAATTCTCTTTATATTTTATTCTTTTACTTAATTATTTAGTATTATTTTGTGGAGTCATTAACTTTTGTGTGAATCTGTTTTAATTTTCAAGCTAAAGCTTTGTTGCTATTTTCATAATCTGTTAATTTTATTTATGTGTTTACTCCACAGCTTTCATTTCTTTCCCAATTCTTTCTTCTAGTATTCTCATTTCATTTATAAAATTCTTTTTTACTTAAAAACACCTCTCTTGCTTAATTTCTCCTAGGGATTATAATTTATCCTGTAACAAAGCTGTGGGATTTGTTTTGTTTTTTGCTTTTTCTTTATAAGTTTGGGGAAGTCCTACTTCTCTTCTGGATTTGTGTCCTATTGTGAAGACAGGTTGCATAACATTTAATTAGGCAGCAATTAGATTTTTTTAATGTATGGTATCTAGAATTATATGCTGCTATTTGGCTGTTGCATTGAACATTACAGAAATAAATATCTAGGAAAAATTTTTAAATATATTATTGTGTTAGAACTTATGAGCATAGCTTCCATTAAGAAGAGTGAGAATTATATCTAGCAATCTCATACACATTAATGACAAAAACCCTACCAAACCTAGAGTAAAAAAATCTTTTTGAATTAGTTATTATAGGTATGCAAACATATTTTTGTTTGATGATTTTTATAATGAACCAAATTCTAGATACTAGCCATACTAGTATGACTAGAATTAGTACTATAATAACTCTTTATGATGGAAGTCTTTTTTGTTTCTTTGTTTATTCATTCGTCTAGCTTTGCTTCCTGAATTGGGATTTTGTGTTAGTGCCAGGATCTATATATTTCTGGAATGTATGCCATGACCTTGTTTGATTATTACTTTAATTCTTTAGTTTCTGATGCTGTTTTCTCTCTGTATTAAGTTCTGTGTTTTTCAAGAATCATAGGGGTGCCTTGTGCCAATGTCTTTAAATTTTCAACAGGACCTAAAAGATCTGATATAGTTGATTAATGTTTTCATCAATTTCCTAGGCTCTAGAGTCTTGTTTGTGTCTAGGTAATATAGTGTATGCTTTGTGGGTATATAGCAGATAGGTGCTGGTTGTAGTCTTTGGGTCAGTAAATTAGTAGGATCTAAGTTAGAGCAGTGCTACTGGTTGAGACCAGAGGCACAAGCCCATGATCCAGTTCTGTTTCAGAACAATGGTACTTCTGAGGTGAGATCTGAACCCAGATCTTCCTGATTTCAAATCTAGTATCCCATCTATTATACTATGTTGTCTCTAAAATAAAATGAATTGTACAGAGGCTCCTATAAGTGTCACTTAAGCTCTAGCAATTTTTATCTAATTTAGATCTAGATATGGGTGTCATAACGGTTATATAAAAAAATACTCTAACCAAGTACAGAGATACTTGTCACCAATATTATGGTTGCCAACTAATGAACTCTTTGGTCATTGCAACCCAAAAAATATTTCATCTGATGAATGCAGACATAATACATCATTAATCTTAGTAATTCTCTTTGTCTCTGTTTTTCTGTACTTGTGATTTTATTGGTGTAGAGAACGCCTGGTGTGAAAACTTCTTCAAAAGATGCAGTTCAACAACTAGTTTATAACATACTTTTAGAGTTGTCCGAAAGCATTGAGAGGGTAAATGACATGCCCAGACTCTCACAGCCAATATTTGTCAAAAGCAAGATGTCCCTATGTCTTCCTTATTCCAAAGCTGATCTTTAAGGTTCTTTCCTCTGAGTAATTCCCTTGTGGGGTAAAGTATACTTTGACCTTGTTTTTATCATTGAAAATGCAGGTGTAGATATAGGAGTTCACTACAACCCAATTCTCAAGGGAAGGGCAAAGTGAAACCTAGAAGCTTTCTTTTCTTAGATTACACCTCATGAGAAAACATTGTTAGGCTCTCCTGGAATAGAACAGGAAGCTTTGTCAGATTTTTATAAAATCTGTATCTGAAAAACATGAGCCTAGAACCATCAAAAGTTTTCAATGACAGAACCAAATGATTGCATGCTTCATCTTTTGTTTTACTTCAACTTAATGTTTCAGCCCTAATACTTTCATGTTTAAGTCTCTGTTATGTAATTTATGTGCATCAACATCTGTAGTGTACATGACATTTATGAAAGAATTAATTAGAAACAGACTTTGGAACTAGCTTAAAAACATCAGCATGCCCTTAGGGCATGAGCAATCAGTGCTGTGGTTCAAAAATGGTGATATCTTTTAGGTGGGTTTCATTGGTTGAACATTCTAACAAGCACATAGATCATGCTGGAGAACATGATGGTTTCTCTGGCTATGGGCTATTTTAAAAAGGGAATTTCTTTTGATTTTTTAAAAGGGAATACAATCATAAACAAATATAAAATGAAACATAGTTTCAGAAACTAGTGACCTAAATCCTCTAAAATCTGAAGGTGATCTTTTTATGTTTGATTGTTTGGGGTATGTTCCGCTTTATAGTGAGAAACTTGTGAGAACTTTTGGGTTGTCTTCTAGAGCTTATAATTTAGTTCAAAATGAACTCATTTCCAAATGCTAGAAACTTGATTTATTTTATATATATATATTTATAATATATTTTATACATTATATATTATATTATATAAATATATATTATTTATATATTATATAAATTATATTATATATTATATAATATAATTTATTATATATATATATATATTTAAATCAAATATTTGTCATATGTAAGGAGGCACCATAGCACAGCTTAGTCTCAGAGTGAGGAAGATACAGGTTCAAACAATGGCAAGTAGAGTTCACAGGATTACAGAGCTAGAAAGAACCTATTAGATCTTCAAATCAAACCTCCTTATTTTCCACACGAGGAAACTAAGGTTTACAAAGGTTAAGTGACTTGGCTACAATTTTACTAGCAGTAAGTAACTGAGTGGCCCTGGGCAAGTAATTAACCTCTCAGTGCCTCAGGGAACACTCTAATAAAGTAAATTGTGTTATTGCTGTTCAATCAAGGGAGCTTCTCACTGGGAATTGCTTGCATTCAGGAAGTAGAGTCAAATCAATAAGCTTTTGATAAAAACCAAGTTTCCTCCCCTATATTCCTTTCTATGTCCCAAATGGGAATCATTGATTGAGAATTGAAAGGTATCTCAAATATCTCAATTCTCTAAGACATTTATTTTCATGACAAGGAAACTTACCCAAGAAGATTAAGTATTTTGTCCAAGATCACAGAGGGATTCTTGGAGTTGGCTGTCCAAAATACTTTTCATCGTATATACACATTCTTAATGAAAACATAGAAATCAGACTATTATGCAGCACAAGGAGCAATTAATTAAAAACTCTCATTAATGAAATTTGATAAACCTAAAACTTTGAAAACCAATAACCTCCTGATCATCCTGACCCCATTTCACATTCACTTGTACTGTTTACTGCAGGAGCCATTCATTCATTTAACTTGCTCAGCATACAAATCCCGAATGTTAAGTTATGGATATTTAAGAAAAGCACCAGGAGGGTATTTAGGATTTCTGTGTCAGCTGAGACAAAAGTATTTGACACATCTTGTCAGACTGCATTGGCTGAGGTGTTGTACCCTGCCTAAAATAATGTGATGTGAAGGCAACAGTGAATCTGGGGGGAAAGAAAGTCTAATTTTACAAAACTACAATTAAAAAAAAAGAATACCTAGGTGTCAAAATGATTCTCAAAACTTTCTCACATCCTGCCCTCCCCATGAAGATCCAGACAGGTAATCAACTGAAAATAAACGTTATGTTACTCATTGTTTGTAGTGGATTGCATGTAATCAGAACCTAGCAATCTGTATCCTTCCCTGTTATATACCACATAGCATTTGTATAATTCATTTCTTCATCCATATTTCATTCTTATTAATCATCATAAATAAGTAAGTTGCATCTTTTAATGACACACGGTTGAGGAAATTGACTATGTCAGAGTGTGACAGTGCTGCACAGTCATCATTAGGGGGATTTATTATTTTGGAAAAAAAGCAAGTTAAAAGATTCGTCTCAATAGGCAAAAGTGCAATTTAGGTTTTATTGTGCAAGAACCTCAAATGGAAACAGTTCTCTGGAAACTGTTTAACATACATGCAATTCAAACAACTGTCTTTATAGGGCCTTCAGTGCATCATCTTACTACAACAAAGTTCTACGCCCATGTTATTCCTTTCAAACTTCATAGTTGGAGCACTGCGTGAATACCTTTGCTATAGGAACTCATTGAGGCAGCAAACATTCAGCTTAGGATCTTTCCTCCAAATAACAGGCTTTTGGAGAAAGCTCCTGTTGCTCCCTTCAGAAGCAATTAATGGTTTTCAATACACCTGGAGCTTATTAATTCAGGAAGACATCTTAAAGCTGCAGTTCACATTTCACTTTGGTCTGTTTAGAAACTAAATAAAAGAAGGATTTCAAGATGCTGGTGAGTCTTATTCAGTATCTCTCCACTCCCTAACTCCCCCTCCCAATCCTAGAAGACTTTTTCTGCTTCCTTTGGCAAAGAAATCAGAAACCCCAGCCAAAGTAGCTTCAGTATGCCATGTGAATATTTCATCTCACCCCAATTTAACTCTTTCAGATAGGAAAATATGAAATGGTCTTTAAAGAATAGTACACATTGCTTGGTAAGATGAAATCTGGCTTCCATGAGATTCTCTAGGGAAGTAGAATGTGTAAGAAGGCTGACATTTTTTTAAAGAGGGCTATATGATAATTGATTTATTGTGTTACATGCTAGGAAAGTTTACTGGAAGCTCTTAAAATTTTTTAATTTACATAATCATTAATAACTAAAATAGTTCATTAATACCTTTGGTGATTCTGAAACACTCAGAAAATTGATCTCTACAATTTCTATGGCTTTTTCTTAGTATAGAGCTTAATGGAGTTTATAGTTTATAGTACATATATGCTACTTCCTGTCTCTCTTCCTTTCCAATTTATCTTCTATAGGGCTCCCAAAATAATCTTCTCAAAACAAAGGGCTGACTCTATAACCCCACACTGTTCAAGAATCTTTACTGGATCCTATTGATCTTGGAATTAAATGCAATCTTTTTAGATTGGTATTAAACCCTTCTCAATCTGCTTCATTCTGTCATATTACTACCTTTTGTCCACTCTCTTTTCTTTTTCTTAAATAATAGTTTTTATTTTCAAAGTACATGCAAAGATAGTTTTCAACATTTACCCTTGCAAAACCTCATGTCCCAAGATTTTCTCTCTCCTTTCCCCTCCACTTCCCTTCTCTAAACTGTAAATAATCCAATATAGTTAAACATGTGCAATTCTTCTAAACATTTTTCCACATTTATCATGCTGCACAGGAAAAACTAGATCAAAAAGGGAAAAAAAAGGAAAAAGAAAAAACCCAAGTAAACAAAAAAGGTGAAAATACTTTGTTTTGATCTATTTTCAATCCCTGTAGTTCTCTTTTTGGATGCAGATGATTCTCTCCATCACAAGTCTACTTAGAATTAGCCTGAATCACCTCCTTGTTCAAAATAGCCACATCTGTCAGAGTTGATAGTCACATAATCTTGTTGCTGTGTACAATATTCATTTAGTTCTACTCACTTCATTTAGCATCAGTTCATGTAAGTCTCTCCAGACCTTTCTGAAATCATCCTGTTGACATAGTTCTACAGAACACTGGGCCTGAAGTAAGGAATATCTGAGCTTAAATCTAGCCTCAGATGCTTACCTGTGTTACACTAAATAAGTCATTTAATCTCTGTCTACCCCAGTATTTTCATGTACAAAAATAAAGATAATAATAGCACATACCTCCTGGGATTATTGTAAAGATCTAGTGAGATAATATTTGTAAAGCACTTAGTACTAGCACATATTTAATCTATGTGTGCCTGGTATATAATAGCAATAACTTAACAAATACTTGTTTCATTTCAATGTTTACTTCTCTATTTGTACTTTGTGCACATGTGTATGGACATGTACATGACTGCATAGTTCTGTGATAATTACAGAAAAGAAATGTCAGTAGACATTCCAAAATTATGTTATTCTTCTAATATGATTATTTGTATAGTTGGATGGCTGAGAAAATTTTGTGTAAAGATAATATGATTTCTATTTGGCATGAAAATACAGAGACTATAAAAATGACAAATAAATTAAATAGAGGGATCAGTGTGGACAGGACACTAATTGTTAACTGATGGTAGACCTAAGTGTTGGTCTTGCCAATCTGGGGGGAAAAAAATTGGAATCATGGGGGAAAAGTTACTAAATTCTTTATGTCCTTTGATCCAATACCTACTCTTTGGTTTATACTTCAAGGAAATTGATGATAGAAGGAAAAGACCCATATGTACCAAGGTACATATCAGCACTATTTGCAATAGCAAAAAACCAAAAAAACAAAAATGTAAGAAAAATCTTTGAGTCCAATGATTAGAGAATGGCTCAACAAATTGTAGTAGGTTAATGTAATCAGATATTATTTCTCTGAAAGAAATGACAACTATGAACAATTCAGAACAATGGAAAGACTTGCATGAGATGATACAGAGTAAGAAAATAGAATTTAAAAAAAAAAACAATATACACAGTGACTTCAACAATGTAAATGAAAACAGTGCCAAAAGGCAACAAATCTAAAGTCAAATCCAATGGGTAATGCTGGTTCCAAATTATTAAACTTAAAGTACACATCCTTCCTTTCTGGTAAAAAAAAAAAAAAAAAAGGTAAACTTAAAAAAAAAATGGAAAGTGACATGCACTGTCAGTCACAATCACTCCAATAGATGTTTTTGATTTTTTTTTAAATGAGAAAATCTACAGCAAGTTGATTTGCTGGAGTGACTAATATGTCAAAAAATATATATACCTGTATAATCTATAGGAGGGAAGAAAAAATTGGAACTCAAAATCTTACAAAAATGAATGTTGAAAGCTATATTTACATGTAATTAGAAAATAAAATACTATTTAAAAAATCCCAACACCCTTAAACCAAAATATACCAATAAAAATAGCCCAGGAAGAACTAATTGAAAGTTTCTATGATGAACAAAGGATAAGCCAAAAAAAAAAAGACACTTTTTCCTCATACTATGAGGAAGGTGCAAAGGGGTTAGCAAGGCTTTAAGAAATCAGTATTAATTCTGTATTCAGTCAATTCATTTCCACAAGTATAAAGCATTTTGGTAGATACTGGAGATAAAAGGCAAAAATTAAACCAATAGTCCTCAATCAGAAAGAGCTTCTATTCTATATCTGGTTATTCATAGTAAAAGAAAAGTAATGACCCATGTTAGTTCTATCAGAATATTTCAGAATTTTTATGCTAAATTATTTACTTAAATCACCCAACCCTCTGGGAAAAAATAAGCATTTTGCATAAATTCTTTAGAATTCATTTTTCTCCCATTGATCAGGTAAACCTGACAAAAAGATAGATTTCACAACCAAGTCAAATGGAAGAAATGCAGCAAATATCCAATTAATGTTGAAGGAAAAAATATTTCAGGGATCACAGAGTCTTAGAACTAAAATGAAACTTAGGGGACATCTAGTCCACCCTCTCGTTTTACAGATGAAGAAGCTGAGGGAATGACCTTTATTCCTCTTTGAATTATAATTGTTGAACTTAACCTTACCCAGACAGCTAAAAAGAGAGGAACTGATTCTGGAATACTTAGCTATCCTAAACCGTCAAAAGAATATCTTTTTTTGAGGGGGAGAGAGAGTTGATTGAGAGGTCACTATTTCTAACTGACCTAAACGATAGTAACTCCAAAAGGCTCAGTCTTCAAAATCTGTACTTACAATGGATTTTATAATGAAAAAAAATGGGCATATATGCTTGAAGATGTTAATATCAACAAAATTATAAGTATTTGAAAATCTCTTACCGGGTATGATGTATGAATGTGTCAGCATGTAATTATCTGGAGCTCTGCACCTTGAAATAGCATGAATGTGAGTGCCAATGATTAGGCACCATTATACATACTGAACCTATTAAAAACATTTGATCTTGAAACACATATAGCAATAAATACTTCTGATCTCAAAATGTATACTAAAAGTAAATACATTTGATTTTAAAGGTTTATTGGCATAAATATGCTTGATCTCAAATATATTCAAATAAATATAATATTTCTCCTGCTATATATGGCAAAATAAAAATATGGAATGTCTTATAGATGATTGCTCTGTGAGTTGTTTTTTCTTTTGCTAAAATTAAATTCTCAAATAAATGATACTATAATCACCTCAGTTAAAAATGCAAATTTTTCCATCAGAGTAAATTCAAATGTATAAAAATCTTAATATAATTTTAATCTGGGAGAAGGAGTCTTAGTAATACTCTAATTTAAACCTTATATTTTAGAAAGGAAGACATACAGATGCTTAAGAAGTACAATGACTTGCTCAAAATCCCACCAATAAATATGTGGTTGAAAAGGGAGCCAGTCCTTCTTTCACTATACCAATTCAATTCCATCAAAGATACACACACACACACACACACACACACACACACACACACACACACACACATACAAATCTATATATAAAGTACTATGTATGTACAAGGCATTTTATTAGGTGCTGGAGATGCAGAGCTAAAAAGGCCCCTCTACCCACAAGGAGTCACTTGAAAAGAACTGGCATCCCTTCAATCATTCTTTTTGAGGTTGGAGTTCAGAATCTGTCTAGAAATGATAGACTTGACTTTGGTAGTTGATAAGAAAGAAATTGGCCCCTAGAGTTAGCATATAAAGGTCAAGAACAATACTCCAGAGGAACAAAAAACAAGAGAAAAATAAAGAAGTGATGATGGGGAAGCATATCATTCTCAACCTATAACCAAGCAGTCAATCAGTAGAGAAAGTGTCTATGTACTCAATGCAACAACCTTACCTATGGTTCTCATGCTATATAGAATAGTTACATAGACTTATTTTCTGTACTATTTCTCTTTTGTGCAAACCAAATAATCAACCAAAGGATCAAAGTTCAAAAAAAGCTAGTGATCTATTGATCTATGAATACTCATCCTGTTATTCCAGGATAAGTTTTATAGTAGGCAAAAACCTATCTGTGAAATGAGGATAACAATAGCACCAAACCCACAGAGTTGCTGTGAGGATCAAATGAGATAATTTTTGTATAGTGCTTTATGAATCTTAATTGATATGTGAACGCTATTTATTATCATTATCACTGTTATTATTATTATTGTTAGGAACACTGAGTCAGATAGGGAACACATTATGTTCTCTTCAAACCAGTGACTTGAAGGAGAACTCAAACTGCAGTTGTCCTAAGATAATCCCCTCTGCTTCTCCATGTGTGTGAATTAAACAAAGATAATAATATTATAAGTAGTGTTTATATATTTGTCCAGTGCTTCACACACACACCTTAAAGAGCATGCAAATGCTATTTGTTATCATTATTTTCGTTATTATTATTATTATCATTATTAGATATCCTCTGAGTCTGAGTTGGGCAGACATCATCTCACAGTCTCCAGGGAATTGAAGGAGATCCCCAGTTTGGAGCTGCAGTTTACAGCCATTTCTGGGCTTCTCCCTTTATGTAAGTTTAAAAATAATGACAATAGCTAGTGTTTAAATAGCACTTAAAAGTTTACAAACATTTTATAAATATCTCCTTTTATCCTTACACCAATGGTATAAGTTAGCTGTTATTGTTATGCCATTTTACAGAAGAGGAAACTGAGGCTGATAGCAGTTAGGTAACTTACTCAGGATCACATAGCTAGACTGAGTTTAAACTCTTCTTGATTCCAGGTAGAGTTTATTTTGGATACTGTTTATATCTTTCTTTATTCTCTATCACTTAAGCCACCCTAGTATACAAAGTATCATGTATATAGGTTTATTCATATACCCATTGAAATCAGGTTCCTGACCTATCAATAAGCATTTATCTGTGAGGAAGGTGGAAGAAACTAGGGATATGCTGGAGTATGATCAATTTACTGTCAGACTGAAGAAGTTATATATACAATAATAATATGTATATGTATATCTATGGTATATACATATATATGTTATATATAAACATACACACACATATATTTCCAACCACAAGCAGCACTGGGGTATCCTTGACTAACAGCTTTCTGTTTCTGAGTCTTCCCTTAGGACTGCTTTCAATTCATCTTATTAAAGTACCTTTGCCATTCCTGTGATCAACCAAAGGATCAAAGTTCAAAAAAAAGCTAGTGCTTTGTCATTCATTTACTGTGATATATAAGAGGAATTGGAAATATCTTGTCTACCTCCTCCTAAGATATCTTGCCTACTCAGATGGAAGTTTTTTGTATTATTCCTTTGAGTTACACATTGACAAACTCTAAAAATACAACTCCCAGGAGGACTTATATGATATTGAAACCATAGTATAAATTAGATAGTTAAATCTCTTGACTCTGAAAGACAGGGGTACTTCATAGGATCATAGAGATACAGATTTAGAGATAGACCAGAAAGAGGTCAAGGATTCCTGTTCCTTCATTTTAGAGATGAAATTTGGTTAAGTGATTCCTCCAGGGTCAGAGAGTTAGTAAGTATTGGAGACAATATTTGAATGTAAGTCTTCCTGACTCCAAATCCAATGTTCTATTCATTAACTCATTCTGCCATGCTCAGTAGGTGATCATTGGCTCTTTGATGAGGATAGGTTAAAAAGGGAAGTGGGAAACTGTTGGAATCCTTACAAACTGCTAACTAATTAGAGTTGATCTAATCTTACAAGAAGATGTTTTGGGCAGAACCTGAAACAAGGTACTAAGTAGAACTAATTAGTACAATGCTTGTATTTGCACCTTTACTCATTGGAGTTCACAAGTTTGCCAGATTCACAAAGTAAACTTTGTACCTTCGTGAATTCACACCTCCCTTAAAGCTCTTTGGGCCAGAGAGCACTATGGGAGAAAACCCATAATCCCATTCTCTCAGAAGATTCACATATAAGGCCAATGAAGAGAGAGCTATTCCAGAATATATTTTCCACTTGGCTGGCTGGTCGCAGAGGAGAGTTCAGCTGGACTGGAGAGGAGCAACTCTGGTGCAGACAGAGAGCACTCTGACAGATTTCAGCGGAATTACGCCAGAAGCCCTCTCTCCAAGGCAAGGCAGAATATTTTCTACTTGGCTGGCTGGTGGCAGAAGAAGAGTTTTCAGAGGAAGAAGCTACGAGTCGAGAGTTCAGTGGACAACCAGATTCATTTTCATCTCACACCACTGTGGTAGGTGGCTGGGCTCCTGCACTTCCCCCACTGAGACCAAGCTAGTCTGAAAGACTCACCAGAAAGCTAGCTGAGCCCCAAGTGAAGGAAACAAGAGATTCATTCCATCTCTGTGCTGGTTGGAGGCAGAAGAAAGCAGAGGCAGAGGCTAAAGGACAGAACCTTTGATTTTGGAGACATTCGGAGGGCTCTAAGCTAAACCTGCTGTGTTTTGAGAACAAGAACTCCAACATTTTGAACTCCAACATTTTGGCGCCCGAACAGGGACCAACAAAATCCTGATTCCAGGGAAGGCACCCAGAGAGAACTTTTATAATATTTTAAAGAAGAACATTTGAACTCACAACAGGAAACACCAAAGATAAACTTTTATCTGTTTCATCGTTTTTGCCTAGTTTCACCTAATGGAGATATTGTAACAAAAATATCTGTGACATACTAGAGGAGCAATAAGGAACTGAAGAAGAAGAAGAAAGTTAGGAAAACCTTTGATGTTAATAGCCTGCCAGTTAATAATCAAAAATCTACTATACATCCTTTTATTTTTCACTAAATACAAGAACTCTACTAAATTGAGAAGCTAAGAAGAATTTAAAGGATAAGAAAAGAAAGAGGCAACTTTGAACTTACAACTCCTGAAAAGAACAATAAAACATTATATTCCTTTGGACAGCTCTAGGTTTCTATAATGTTTTCATATCTGGTATTTTCTCCCAGAGGCATTCAAAATGTTAAGGCATAATCAGAGTCAACCTATGTTGGGACAATGGTTTAACTCCTTCTCTTGATGGAATTTCACAGTCCCCTCCTGGATTCTTTTCCTCTTGTTGGGCCAATATAAGATTGTTATCTCTCTTACTGCTGCCATCCATTTCTACTATCTAAGAGAAGTTCCACTTAACTCTTTTTAAAGTGTCAAATATTGATGGTTGTGTTTGAAAAAAAAAAAAGAAAGTGCCTTAGCTGCTGTTTGGGAATGCCAATACTAACACATGAGAGCTGAATGTAGAGCTGCGATTGTATCCAAGTAGAGAAAGTCACATGTGAACTTTAGAGGATAAATCACTGCTTTCTGTTCTTCAGGAAACCTGACAACCCTTATATTTCTTGTTGCTTGATTGCCAAGTCAACCAGTCTTGGCATTGTCATTTACCATGTCTGAAATGTGACTAATGCAGCTCCCTTAAATGGCAAAATCATAGGGTCAGTGAAATGTTCTTTGAGTATCAAGTGGATTATAAGTAGCTTTGAAATTTGATTTGATTTCAATACTGCTCGCCAGACTGATACCAAATGGGCATGCCTATAGCTTTATTTATCAAAGCACAGCTCCAAAAATGACCCTCATTTTAACAACAACATAACCTGTCTCATTTTTTAAGCACGCATAGGTTAGCAACCTCAACAAATTCCCTTTTCATCTCTGGTAAGTTGCTTTGTCAGGATGGACTCACCATTGAGTGCATAATCACTTTAGTAGCATGGATGTAAGCGTCAGACATTGTGGGAAGGAACATGATGTCAACTATTACTAGTTTAATGGACACTTCTGCCTGCCTAGGCATTCATCATCTCTGTAGCAGTAGCTCAGCCAAAGGCCCAAGTTTTCTATTCTAGTCACTAGCTACAATAAACATATATCTCACAGAGATTTTATCAATGTCAGATTATAGATACAAAATTCCTCAGGCAGAAAATAATCTTTCAGGTGGTTGAGGGTTCCCCCTCCCCTTTTTTGGCATGTATATAAACAGGAGATGGAGACTTCTTTTTATGATTCCAGCTGCAGAAGGTGTTATGTCTGTGTTTTAATACTAAAGTTGTTTCTCACATTTTTTATTTCACGTTTGAAGAATTAAACAACCAGAAACGGAAACAGCACTTGAATAGTTATTTAGTTCCAGCACGTTTTAGAACAATAAACCTGCCTCAGTGAACACAGAAACATAAACTAAGCCTATGATTAATGAAAAAAAAAAAAAAACTATACCATACTATATCTACTTCCTCTTTGTATATTTATAGACTCACATTCTTCAACTTCCCCTTTCTTTCTACTTT
The DNA here is from genome assembly GCF_016432865.1 of Antechinus flavipes. Lineage (NCBI taxonomy): Eukaryota > Metazoa > Chordata > Mammalia > Dasyuromorphia > Dasyuridae > Antechinus > Antechinus flavipes. Next base: position 132,296,966 of record NC_067402.1, on the reverse strand, counting down.
GTTTCACTTTAAAACTGGGGTTCTGTTATGAGGTACTTGGCTCTTTCTCTGTCTTAAACTTTACAGGTTCAGCTACCCAATAATGCAAGCCGACCTCAAACTCTGGAGCCAAACTTATCTTCAGGCTCATCATTCCTTCCTTCCTTCTTTCCTTCCTTCTTTCCTTCCTTCTTTCCTTCCTTCCTTCCTTCCTTCCTTCCTTCCTTCCTTCCTTCCTTCCTTCCTTCCTTCCTTCCTCCCTTTTTTCCTTCCTTCTTCCTTCCTTCCTTCCTTCCTTCCTTCTTCCTTCCTCCCTTTTTTCCTTCCTTTCTTCCTTCCTTCTTTCCTTCCTTCTTTCCTTCTTTCTTTCTTTCTTTCTTTCTTTCTTTCTTTCTTTTTTCTTTCTTTCTTCTTTCTCAATGTTTATTTTCCCCAGTTATATGTAAAAAACAAGATTTTTACATTTTAAAAATATTTTCTTATGAATCATGTTGGGAGAGAAAAATCAGAACAAAAGGGAAAAACCACAAGAGGAAAAAAAAAACAGAAGAAAAAGAAAAAAAATGTAAACATAACATATATTGATTTACATTTAGTCTCCATAGTTTTCTTTCTGGATATGGATAGTGTTTTCCATCTGAAGTTTATTGAGATTGATAAACAGCTGAGAAGAACCAAGTTTGTCATAATTGATCATCACACAATCTTGCTGTTGCTTTGAACAATGTTTTCCTGCTTCTGCTTGTTTTGTCCAGCATCAGTTCATGTAAATATTTCCAGGACTTTCTGAAACCAGCCTGTTCATCATTTTTTTTTTTTAGAGACCAATCATATTCCATTGCTTTCATAGACTATAACCTATTTAGCCATTCCCCAATTGATAAGCATTTATTCATTTTCTATCACAAAAAAGAGACACCACAGAAAAGAGCTACTATAAACTTTTTTTTCACATGTAGATCCTTTTCCCTCTTTTACAGTTTCTTTTTTTTTTTTTTTAATAATTTTTTATTGATAGAACGCATGCCAGGGTAATTTTTTACAGCATTATCCCTTGCATTCATTTCTGTTCCGATTTTTCCCCTCCCTCCCTCCACCCCTTCCCCCGAGATGGCAAGAGTCCTTTACATGTTCAATGGGTTGCAGTATATCCTAGATATAATATATGTGTGCAGAACCGAATGATTCTCTTATTGCACAGGAAGAGTTGGATTCAGAAGATATAAATAACCCGGGAAGAAAAGCAAGAATGCAAACAGTTTATATTCATTTCCCAGTGTTCTTTCTTTGAGTGTAGCTGCTTCTGTCCATCCTTGATCAATTGAAACTGAATTAGCTTTCTTTATCGAAGAGATCCACTTCCATCAGAATACATCCTCAAACAGTATCGTTGTTGAGGTATATAATAATCTCCTGGTTCTGCTCATTTCACTTAGCATCAGTTCATGTAAGTCTCACTGGTCCTCTCTGTATTCATCCTGCTGGTCATTTCTTACAGAATAATAATATTCCATAACGTTCATATACCACAATTTTACTCAACCATTCTCCAATTGATGGGCATCCATTCATTTTCTAGCTTCTAGCCACTACAAACAGGGCTGCCACAAACATTTTGGCACATACAGGTCCCTTTTCCTTCTTTAGTATCTCTTTGGGGTATAAGCCCAGTAGAAACACTGCTGGATCAAAGAGTATGCACAGTTTGTTAACTTTTTGAGTATAGTTCCAAATTGCTCTCCAGAATGGCTGGATGTGTTCACAATTCTCTTTTACAGTTTCTTTGGGATATTTCAATTTTTTTATAACCCTTTGGAAATGGTTCCAAATTGTTCTTCAGAACATTTAGATCATTTCACAATTCTACCAACAATGCATCAGTGTCCCAGTTTTTCCACATTTCCTCCAACATTTATCAATATTTTTTCCTGTCCTCCGAGTCACTCTAAAAGGTGGGAGGTGATACTTCAAAATTGTTTTAATTTGAATTTTTCTAATAAATAGTGATTTAGAGCATTTTTTACATGACTATAGTTGGTTTTATTTTTTTCATCTGAAAATTATCTGTTTATGTCCTTTGATTTATCAGTTGGGGTTGATTTGTATTCTTATAAATTTGACTCCGTTCTTTCTGTATTTTAGAAATGAGATCTTTATCAGGAACATTGGCTATAAAATTTTTTTCCCCAGCTTTCTGCTTCTCTTCTAATCTTGGCTGTGTGTTGGTTTTGTTTATACAAAATCTTTTTAACTTCATGTAATCCAAGTTGTCCATTTTGCATTTCATAATGTGTTCTAGTGTTTCTTTGGCCACAAATTCCTCCCTTTTCCAAAGATCTGATAAGTCAACTACCCTTGCTCTCCTAATTTGCTTGTAGTATTGCACTTTCAGCCTAAATTTTTGGTACGGGGTGTGAAATGCAAGTGTTGAGTTTCTAAAATATTATTTTCTAATTTTCCCAGTACTTTCTGTGAAATAGTGAGTTCTTACACCAGAAGCAGGAGTTTTGAGGTTATTAAACACTAGATTATTATGATTACTATTACTATGTCACCTCCTGGTTTCTTAATAGCCAAGTTCTCTTCCTTGTACCTTAGATCAGCTCATCAGTTCCTTACTTGCTACCCCAGATCTTCTAATTAAATGACTTTACTTGCTGAAATCTTAATTCCTGTATATCTATTCTTCAACCTTTTCTATCTGAATTGTATAGTTGAAAGGATATTGATCTTGGAGTCATAAAGCCAGATACTTCCAGGCTAGACTACTTATCAGTTATAAGACCGTGGGTATCATTTGACTTCTCTGGGCCTCAACTGTCTCATCTATTAAAGGTACAGATTGAACTTTTTAGCCTCAGAAGTATATTCCAATGTTTAAATTTATTATCTGTTTTTGTGGTTGGGGTTAGAAAATTATATACTGATTTTACCCCCTGAGTTGTGTCCAGATTACCCCTATCTCACTGAACTCTACTTTTTTTTTTTTTTTGCTAAGGCAATTGGGGTTAAGTGACTCGCCCAAGGTCACACAGCTAAGAAGTGTTAAGTGTCTGAGGCTAGATTTGAACTCAGGTCTTCCTGACTTCAGGGATAGTTCTCTATCTACTGCGCCACCTAGCTGCCCCTTCAACCTTATTTTCTTAAATTTTCATTAACTTCTTGTTACTTGGACTTCTAGTCATTACCATACTTAAAACACCCAGGATATTGGACCCAGTTGGAGAATTTTTATTAATAATATTTATACTTTGCCTGTTTTTTCCATTCATCAATAGAGCTCTCATTTTGAGATCTATCCTCATTTTTACCATGACATCCAGTTCCTCCTTGTTAGCAACAGAGATATAGTTATTGTTGAACTTGTTTATCTTCTCTAATAGAGTGTTGATTCTTTGAGAAAGTAATTGTGCCTGATTTACCTTTATTTCCCTCAATGTCTAATATCTCGACAGATTCTAATCTTTATGCAGATAAGTTGGGCCTTTGTCCTCATAATGAAGTTTCTCTTTTTTGCTACTATATGGCCACCTCTGATTGCTGAGAAAAATTACACAAACCAAGAAAAAATGTGTTCAATAAATGTTTGTTGAACAAATGAATGAATGACCCAATTCTTCCTTTTTCAGGAAATTGTTATTTATTATCCTTTTGTACATATTATAGAAAATTTGTGGAAATGAGTCTATCTGCAAATCTTCAAATGAAAGCTATCTAAATGTTCAAGAAAATATTCATTTGAATCTCAAAAGATATTAATATTAAAGGGATAATAAAACAGATTTGACAGTTTAAGAAATAAGTTAATGAAAACATTTGTAGACAGTGAATTTGAAAATAAAAATAATTTTATACTGATAAACTTGCTGACCCTTTAATTGAAAATTTTCAAGTCATTAGAGATAAAGTATTTTAAAACTAACTCCCATCTTATAATTCCTAAATAGACTTTATTTTATAATTAGATAGGACCAATCTGTTTACATGTTAGCTTCTTCCTGGAGTCTTTTTCTCCCTTTGCCCAGGCAAGGGCATGTCTCTTTTCTTGAAATGGGAAGCCAGAAGAACCAGGATCTTTCCTTTCCCAAGCTCTTGTCCATACTACCCTTCATTTAGCTTTATGTAAATGGACTTGAGCCCTGGGTTACATTCATACATGCATACACATATAAACAGACAGACTCACAGATACACACATATGTGTGTGTGTGTGTGTGTGTGTGTGTGTGTGTGTGTGTGTGTGTGTTCAGGGCTTCTATTGGGTTTAAAATAGGCATGTAACCCATTTTAAAAATAGTTTGTCATTAATTCAACACTAATTTGCTTTTAGTTTGCTTTAATGCTTTTTAAAAATCTGTATCTTCATACAGAATATTCCAGAAAGTATATCTCTGCCATAAGATCAAGAAACTTGTTTTTGAATATTGCCAATTTCTGGAAGGAAATGGGATAATTTGAATTAAAGCATATTGTTTTAAAAATAAGTTCTAAAATTTAAAAAATAAGCCTAAAATAGGTTGAATTTAAACTAAAAATGATAAAATAAGATTTTAGTCTAATATCCTGGATTTTATGAATTGTAGGATCGTGGATTTAGAGCTGTAAAAGGCTGTGGAAGTAATTTAGTCTGACTCCCTCATTTTATAGCTGAGAAAATTGAGACCTAGATAGCACCGAGGTGGTTCAGTAGATAAAAAGCTGGACCTGGAGAAAAGAAAAACTGAATTCAACTGTCTCAGACACCTTACTAACTGTATGAGCCTCAGTAACTCACTTTATCTCCGTTTCTTCAAATATAAAATGGGAATAATAATAGCATCTACTTCCCAAGACTGTTGTGAGGATCAAATGAGATAATAATTCTTTTTTTTTCAAATAACTTTTTATTGACAGAACCCATGCCAGGGTAATTTTTTACAACATTATCCCTTGCACTCACTTCTGTTGCGATTTTTCCTCTCCCCCGTTCCCCCCCCCCCATGGCAAGCAGTCCTATACATGTTAAATAGGTTACAATATATCCTAGATACAATATATGTGTGCAGAACCGAATGATTCTCTTATTGCACAGGAAGAGTTGGATTCAGAAGATATAAATAACCCGGGAAGAAAAGCAAGAATGCAAACAGTTTATATTCATTTCCCAGTGTTCTTTCTTTGAGTGTAGCTGCTTCTGTCCATCCTTGATCAATTGAAACTGAATTAGCTTTCTTTATCGAAGAGATCCACTTCCATCAGAATACATCCTCAAACAGTATCGTTGTTGAGGTATATAATAATCTCCTGGTTCTGCTCATTTCACTTAGCATCAGTTCATGTAAGTCTCACTGGTCCTCTCTGTATTCATCCTGCTGGTCATTTCTTACAGAATAATAATATTCCATAATGTTCATATACCACAATTTTACTCAACCATTCTCCAATTGATGGGCATCCATTCATTTTCTAGCTTCTAGCCACTACAAACAGGGCTGCCACAAACATTTTGGCACATACAGGTCCCTTTTCCTTCTTTAGTATCTCTTTGGGGTATAAGCCCAGTAGAAACACTGCTGGATCAAAGGGTATGCACAGTTTGTTAACTTTTTGAGTATAGTTCCAAATTGCTCTCCAGAATAGCTGGATGTGTTCACAATTCCACCAACCATGCATCAGTGTCCCAGTTTTCCGCATCCCCTCCAACATTCATCATAATTTTTTCCTGTCATCTTAGCCAATCTGACAAGTGTGTAGTGGTATCTCAGAGTTGTCTTAATTTGCATTTCTCTGATTAATAATGATTTGGAGCATATTTTCATATGGCTATAAATAGTTTTAATTTCTTCATCTGAGAATTGTCTGTTCATATCCTTTGACCATTTATCAATTGGAGAATGGCTTGATTTCTTATAAACTAGAGTCAATTCTCTATATATTTTGGAAATGAGGCCTTTATCAGAACCTTTGACTGTAAACATGTTTTCCCAGTTTATTGTTTCCATTCTAATCTTGTCTGCATTAGTTTTGTTTGTACAAAAATTTTTCAATTTGATATAGTCAAAATTTTCTATTTTGTGGTCAATAGTGACCTCTAGTTCTTCTTTGGTCATAAATTCCTTCCTTTTCCATGGGTTTGAGAGGTAAACTATCCTATGCTCTTCCAATTTATTTATAGAGAGAATAATTCTAAAGTGTTTAACACAGTGACCCAAAATATAGTAAGGTCAATATACATGCTAGCCATTATTATTCTTATTTATGTAAACATTAATTATATCATTAATATTATTATTTCACCTGAGATAATACAAGTAGTAAATTACAGTGCTAGAAGCTGAATCAAAGTCCTCTAACTCCAAATGTAGCATTCCTTCCACCATATAAACATTCTTCTTTTCAAATATTCTGTTCCACAATTATGATGAATTGTAGAAATGAGTCAAAAATTCTAGTTTTTATATAGTCACTGAATTAAATATTATTTAAGGTATAATTGTGTTTTTTATTTTACTAATGTCTTTTAATTTCATATCAGTCATTTCTCAGTTATGCCCTTGTCTCATGGAACTACACCTTATACAAAGTTAAGACACTGCTAGAAATAGTTCAGTTTATCTGGCAGCATATGCAGTATTTTTTCCCCATAATTCCTCTTTTCCCTCATCTATTAAGAGGAGGGAGCCATTTTTTTCTCCAGGGAAAATCTGAATATGATTATCTTTTAGAGTTGTTTTCATTTATAACTTTGTAGTCTTTGCATAGGCAATGCAATGGATACGACTCTGGGCCAGGAGTCAGATCAGAATTCAAATCTGACCTTAGACTCTTACTAGATATATGACCTTGGCTAAGTCACTTAGCACCTGCCTGCATAAAACTGGAGAAGAAAATGACAAATCATTCCATTCTCTGCCAAGAAAACCCAGGGAGAGTTGGTGTACATCATAAAGAGTGAAACATAGATGAAAGATTGAAGAACAAACATATCTTTGCATACAATGGTCTTGGTTTGTTTACTTTGCATTAGTTTATACAAGTCTTCCCATATTTCTTTGAATTCCTTGCTATTTATCATTTCTTATGATGAAATGATATGTGATCATATTTACATTCCACAATTTGTTCTGTCATTTCCCACTTGATGGACACACAACTCAAATCACATAAGATGAAGAGTCATTAAAAGCACAAAATGATCAGCTAAAAACAATCATAATTACTCACAGAACCTTGCTCATTATAATCTTACTCATAGCATCTACTGACAAATTATACAGCATGTATGTGGATGGCACAGTGTGTATGTAAAAAAGACTGAGAACATTTCTGATGTTTACATGAATATGAAGGCTTTCACAATTATGTAGGACTGAGGGGTTAAAATGAATAAAATAAAATTACCATAGTAGATACTCCAATGTCTGGTTCAAAAAAGATAGTAGAACTATGTAAAATTTGCTGGTTTCTAAATGATATTGTATAGTGGAAGTGCCAGTATTTTGCATAATCTATATTACTGGGCATAGTATCTGACTAGATACTACTGTCTCTTCCTAGTAGAGTAACTGGGCATATTTTTAAAACTGAATTCAGCATTTTAAGAAATTAGACATAATTTATTTAAACTTGGCTTCAGGAGCTAGAGAGGGTCTTTAAAATTATTTAGTTTAACTCACTCATCTTATAGACCGGAAAACTGAGGCTTGATAGTGTTAAATGATTTGTCCAATGTCATAAGAGACAGTAAATGAACCATTAGCCCTTCTTAGGTTCTTTGACTCTGCTTCCAGTGCTTTTATACCACTATGATCCACTGCTTCTCTAATCTCCAAGTACTTTAATTTAAAATATGTTATAGGGTAGAATCATTAATGTAGGGAGAGGAAGATAATCAATCAAGACTTAATGGTATTCCCTACCTTATGTGCTAGAGAAACAGATCCAAATTCCTTATTCCTCGATTTTAAAGAATTCTCTTCCCTTTTCTCTTCTTTTCCTTCTTTCCTTCTTTCCTTCCTTCCTTCTTTCCTTCCTTCCTTCCTTCCTTCCTTCCTTCCTTCCTTCCTTCCTTCCTTCCTTCCTTCTTCCTTCCTTCCTTCCTTCCTTCCTTCCTTCCTTCCTTCTTTCCTTCCTTCCTCCCTTCTTTCCTTCCTTCCCTCTTTTCCTCCCTACCTGCCTCCCTCCCTCCCTCCCTCTCTCCTTCCTTCCTTCCTTTTCTTTTTTTATTTCTTTTTTTTTTTGAAAGGGAAAATGATGGTTTATACCTTAAAGAACCTTGACCTCTTCATCAACGCATGAGTTTTGGGGACTTCTCTTTCTTCTTGCAACAGGAAAAAAGTGAAATCATTACTATATTCTATATACTATATTCCCTATATGTGGGAATAGCTTTGTGCTGTCTCTGCCTATGGCTTTAGATCTGTTTCCCTGACTTTGGGCCAAGGACTTAGGGTTCCAAGCTACTTACTTGCTTAGAGTTTAGCTGTACTGTGATCACTATCACACATAAATAACTCAGTATAGATGACAGTCATTCTGGATATGTGTGTGTGTGTGTGTGTGTGTGTGTGTGTGTATAGACACATACCAAAAAACTATATACACATATACATATATTAAACAGTACCATAAGCAACATTACCTCCTGGGAAAGATAATTAATGCTATAAGTCATTGTTTTTTATTAAGTAGTTATTAAGGCACTGTTATGGGTCATTTGTGTTTTAAACCTTTCTTTTATGCAGGAAATAGATAGTTTATTCTACTGGTATCTGCCTTATACAGTGAGTATCTTTTCTTGAAGGAACTGTGCTAATTCCTTTTGGGGTGACCTTGCCTAGGAACTATACCTACATGTTTTTTAGAGTTTAGGAGAGAAAGAAATGTTCTTTATAGCTCTTCTGGGAACCTAGGACTTCCAGGGAAAGCCCAGAGCAAAACCCGCAAGAAGATAGCCCTCCATTTCCTCTTTTTAGTGTCTACTTCCCCCTTTCCCCAAAATAAGTTTTTAATTTAGTGTTACTCACACCTACATGTGATGATTGCACATACAACTTCAGCTTTACGCTGTCTCTACATTTTTATATTTTATTATTTTCAGTGGAGCATCCAACAATCACAGAGGTAGAAAATCAGTTCAATCCAGTAGAAAAAGAATAACATAGAGTCAAAAGAACCTGAATGAAGTGTAGTAGTCAGAACCTTTAAAATATGTTGCAAAACACTGTATATAAGCCATTTAAAACTTCTATGAGGCGCAATTCCACCGGTATGAAATGGAATTGTTCGACAAGCACTTTAGAAACCATAAAGTGAACATTCATTATTTGTTTTAATGATGATTTTACAAAAGTAAGACTCAAATCACTTGATTGTGAGAATTGTTGTACTAGCCAACTTAAGTTCCTAATTTATAATGGTATCACTTCTATACAAGATGATGACTACAGAGGAAAAGCTATTGAATATTGAATCAGAGGACTAGGTTTTAAATCCTATCTCTGCCATTTGCTGTTTGTGTGATCCTATGAATATCATTTCATGTCTCTGGACCTCAGTTTCCTTATCTGAAATGAAAGGGTTAGACTAGATGACTTATAAGGTTCTTTTCAGTTCTAAATTTCTGATCTTTCTATCATATGCTTATACTTTAAGAGGAGAGAACCACAACTTAAACCCCAGTTTGTCCAGGGGAGACATCGTTTTAATCCTGTCCCTGTACCTCATACTCCATTGTGTAATTAAGCCTATTTTGCTATTTGCTACAACACTGTCTTAGGAGGAATATTACTATTCCCATCTAATAAATGCAGAAACTGACAGAGTGGAGTAGTAGCAAGAGATTGGATTTGGATTAAGAAAAGCTGAGTTTTAGCCCAGCTCTGCAATTTACTAGCTGTGTTACTTTGGGCATATCTTTCCTCTTCTCTAAATGTCTGCTTTTTCGATGGTAAAATGTGGGGATTTAACTAGGAGATTTTTTTTTTTTACTTCCTTTCCTGCTTTAACATTTCATGATTCTCTAGTAGACCCTCTGGGTTCACTTCTCAATTACCTCTCAAATTGATGGGGTGAGTCTCCAGGGACCACCTGAATTCTCCTTGTCTCAGAGTTCTAGGAACAGAGTTAGAGATGCCAGTACTATTGCTTAGAGCCTTCCAACTGATGTACTCCCCTGAATATTGATTAGCAAGTTGATATTTCCTTACTATCAATTGAGGGCAGCGAAGGTAGCACAGTGGATAGAGTGCCAGGCCTGGAGTTAGGAAGACTCATATTTCAGAGTTCAAATCCAGCCTTAGACACTTACTAGCTGTGTAAATCTGGGCAGGTCTTTTAACCTTTTTTGCCTCAGTTTCCTCATTTATAAAATGAGCTGAAGAAGGAAATGGCAAACCATTCTAGTGTCTTTGTCAAGAAAACCCCAAATGGAGTCATGAAGAGTTGGATATAACTGAAATGACTGAATAATATCAATTAATTAGTTGGCATTAATTAGCTTGATCACATATATTAAAAATATGGGAAAATATAGCAAAAAATATGGGAAAGTATAAAAAACATACCTCCTCACACCCCTTCCCCTCAAACAACAACAACAACAAAACCAAAACAGACATAAGCTCTGTTCTGTGCATAATCATTCCTTTGGGAGATTGTTCTCAAATTTAAGTACTTTTTCTCCCCCTTGTTCCCCAACACGGTTTCTGGGAATCCTTTTATCTCTTTATAGAATCCCCACCAAGTTTACATTAAGGCAAGGCAAAGCTGATTGATGAGTCACTTCCTTGAGCCAATGAAAAAGCTTTTCATCATCACAGAGTAAAATGACAAAAAACAGTCAGAGGACATTTGGGCATATTCTGCTAGGGAGAAAAGGGAGATAGCTAGCTAGCTAGCTAGCTAGCTAAATAGCTAGGATGGATGGATGTGAGGATTCAACTTGGAGATTTTTTACTTCCTTTCCTGCTTTAACATTTCATGGTTCTCTATGAGACCCTCTGGGTTCACTTCTCAATTGATAAGGTGAGTCTCCAGGGACTACCTGAATGATAGATAGATAGATAGAAAGGGCTTTTCATACACACACACACACACACACACACACACACACACACACAGACTTACCAAGTTTCCACAGATCTTGGAACTAGGCAAGGTACCTTGTATATATTCAGAGGACTGGACTATCATCAACCATTCTCTCATTGCAGTCTTCTGAGCCTATACACTTAAATTACTTGCTTAAATTCACATAGCTAATATATGATAAAGCCAAGCCTTCTCATTCCAATTTCCATAGTTTTTTTTTTTTTTTCTGGATGCAGATGGCATTTTCTGTCTGAAGTCTAATGGGATTGCTTTGGAGCACTGAACCACTGAGAACCAAGTATTTCATAGTTGATCATCACACATTCTTCTATTATTGTGTACAATATATTACTGGTTCTGCTTGCTTCATTCAACATCAGTTTGTGCAAATCTTTCCAAGCCTCTCTATAATCACCTTGTTCATAATTTTTTATAGAACAATAATATTCCATTATCTGCATATACCACAACTTATTTAGCCATTCCCCAGTTGATGGGCATCTACTCATTTCCCAATTCTTTGTTACCACAAAAAAAGAGCTGCTACAAACATTTTTGAACAGGTGGGCCCTTTTCCCTTCTTTATGATTTCCTTGGTATCCAGACTCATTAATGGTACTGCTGAATTAAAGAGTAGGCATAATTTTATAGCCTTTGGCATAGTTTTATAGCCTTTGGCATAGTTGTAGATTGCTCTCCAGAATGGATGGGTCATTTCACAATTACACCAACAATGCATTAGTGTCCTACATCCCTCCAACATTTATCATCATCCTTTCCTGTCATCTTAGCCAGTCTGAGAGATTAAGGTGGTATCTCAGAGTTGTTTTAATTGGCATTCCTCTGATCAATAGTGATTTAGAGCATTTCTTTTCATATGACTGCAGTTGGCTTTAATTTCATCATCTGAAAATTATCTGTTTATATCCTTTGACTATTTATCAGTTAGGGAATGACTTGTAGTCTTACAAATTTGACATAGTTCTTTCTTCATATATTTTTGAAATGACACCTTCATCAGAAACACTGGCTATAAAGATTTTTTCTTACTCTATACTTCTCTTTTAACCTTGTTTCTGTTAGTTTTGTTTGTGCAAACCCTTTTTAATTTAATGTAATCAAAGTCCATTTTGCCTTTCATAATGTTCTCTAATTCTTCTTTGGTCATAAATTCCTCTCTTCTCCAAAGATCTGACAGGTAAATTATCCCTTGTTCTCCTAATTTGTTTATGGTATCCTCTTTTATGCTCAAAGCATGTATCCATTTTAACCTTATTTTAGTTATGTGGTGTGAGATGTAAGTCTATGCTGAATTTCTGTCATATTATTTTCCAGTTTTCCAAGCAATTTTTGTCAAATAGTGAGTTCTTATTCCAGAAGCTAGAGTGTGGGGGATTAATCAAATACTAGATTACTTTAGGCCTTGATTATGTTATTGAGTATATCTAATCTGTTCTACTGATCTACCACTCTATTTCTTAGCTTGTAACAAATGGTTTTAATGACTGTTGCTTTATAATATAGTTTTAGGCCTGGTACTGGTAAGTCACCATCCTTTGTATTTTTTCATTCATTCCCTTGATATTCTTGACCTTTTGTTTTTTCTAGATCAATTTTGTTATCATTTTTTCTAGTGCTATAAAATAATATTTTGGCAGTTTGATTGGTATGGCACTGAATAAATAGATCTATTTAGGCAGAATTGTCATTTTTATTATATTAGATTGGCCTACCCATGAGCAACTGATATTTTTCCAATTGTTTAAATCTCACATTATTTGTGTGAGAAGTGTTTTGTAATTGTGTTCATATAGTTCTTGGGTTTGTCTTGGCAAGTAGACACCTAAATATTTTATTTTGTCTATAGTTATTTTAAATGGAATTTCTCGTTCTATGTCTTGATGGGCTTTGTCAGTAATATATAGAAATGTTGATGATTCATGTGGGTGTCTTCTGATGCCAAGTCCAAGCTTTCTACTAAATTATATAATACAGCTTTTCCACTCCATTTTCATCTCTCATTCTTTTGAATCCTTAATTTCTTTAAGGTGACTTATTTGACCCTTTCCTTTCTCTACTGTCAGGATTTGATGTTTTCCAGAAAGTTGGAGTAAATGGGCTAGAATATGAGCACTCTATGGATATTAGGGGGTGATCCTTAGAATTGGATGTCTTATTAGTCTTTTGTTAAATGACATCTTCTGTGACTTGGAACTAAACACAATTTCTTATTGTTACTGGGGTTGATCACTAAATGTCACTGGGAGCAGACCCATGTATAATGTAACATATATTATATATAATATAAACAATATATATAATACATATATTAAATAAAATGGATATATTAAATATATAATATAATTAATATAATATATAATATAATGTAACATAACAATATAATATAACATGACATGATATGACATGATATAATAATATAATATAATATTCTTCTGTAGGTTATGAAAGGATCTGTAAAGAATTTTCACCCATTCCCTTTTGAGTTCATTCTTTGGAATTCTGCCAGCTATTCCAGGACTTCTAGAAGAGAAAGATTATTTCTCTCCCTTATTCTCCCCTCTAGCAGAGAGGTAACAGGAATAACTCAGTGGTTGAAAGTATAATATTGCAGGTCTGGCTATGTTCCTTTAGAATGTAAGCTAAATGTTACACATTTTCTAAATAATTGAGTAAACATGAAACCATTTTGCTGGCAGATTTCCTAAGTGTGGAGAGTAAATACTGTGGGGAATGCTTGAAACCATCATATTATCCAAACTTCTTATTTTCAGACTATAAAATGCAATCCAATAAAATCTATACTGAGTTTCTCTACTTTCAAAGTTGAATACTATAAAACTATAAAGATCTTCATCAAGTATTTTTGAACTTCTTAATCTGCTTTCCACTGGGATTTTTTTTCACATTGCCACCTTGAGCCCATACATACAGCTTGCATATTTGACTCACTATTTTACAAAAAGCACATTTTTTCTTATGATTAAATAGTACACTGATTATATTATAAAACAAGAAATTCAAATTCATTTAAAGGCCAGTTCCTGTTGCATACTTGAAAAAGAAAATATTTATTGTTCACTTTTTAAAAAAAAAAATCTTGCACTGGATTTGTTATCAGGAGTCTTGAGTTCAAATATTGCATCTGTCAATTACTACTTACATGACTTTGAAGAAGTCATTTACTCATTGTTAGATTCAATATTCTCAACGAAGTAGCCTTTAAAATCTTGGCTAGCTCTTCATTTCTTTTACATTTTCCTTTTCCATTTTTGATATTGAATGAATAAGTAAAAAAAAAACATTTATTTAGCTCTTATGTACAAAATATTGTGCTAAGTACTTCAGGCGTAAGTAGAAAAGCAGAAATAGCTCTGGTCTTAAGACATTCTTTAAAGAGGAAGCAACATATGAAAGAGATTTCATCTGCAAGTCAAGTGAAAAGGTCTCAATATTGAGGGTGCAGCAACAAAGTAGATAGTTATGCATCTTTCTTTAGTATCTTTTCTTCTCACAAAATCATATTTTTTTAAATGATGTACCATTTGATAGCCAAATATTTTTTTTCCTGTGTCTTTAATAGCTGTGTTTGTTGAAGAAGTAAAGAGTACAGTTCCCAAAAAAGCCTTTGCCAGGTCTCATTTATATAGATTTGCTTCCTTGGATTATGTCTTTGGAGGACTGACTGGAAGATCTGCTTGTTTTGCTTGGATTGTAAGCAATTTAACTAGTGAAGTTATCAATTTTATTAATTTTTGTTTCCAAATTAAATAAATTAAATAAAATGTAATTAATTATAAATCAAATTTATTAATTTATTAATCAATCAATTAATTAAGTGGCTTATAACAATCTATAATTAAAGATCTTTAGTTGGTTTATATCAAAAAGAGGCTTTTCAGCCATTGCAGCTTAGAAAACAAAAGCTAAGAAAACCAGCAGGAAACCTTGTGGATATGAATACTAGAGTCTATTGAAAAAAAAACAAACATTCAGCCACTAGGAGATAACTCAATATATCATTCAACAAGAATTATTTTCTATTCTGTGTCTAGAACATTGTTCTAAGTGCTATAGCTATGCCCACATAAACACACACTCACAAAATGAGAGTTCCAATCCATGAGTATCTTATATTCATCTGATGGAATATAACAGGTTCAAAGACTGGAGGCAGAAGAACAGCACAGGCATGGGGCACAACTTATTTAAAGAGGGAGAGGTAGGAGATAGAATATATTTATATAGGTAATAGCTAAAAGGCTACTGTGACTAGAAAGAAAAGTAATATCCGTGTTGCCTACCTCAAAGAGTTATTCTGAATATCAAATACAATCATGTTATATGTAGTCCTTTAGCATCTTATCTTACCTGTGAGTCCCTAGAATATTAATCTTATGTTTGAGATACTCCATAGATCAGTACCCCTCCAAAACCAGCTACTCATAAGCTACTCCTAATTTTGAACTAATGTGTCTTGTAACTGTTAAGAATAGAGTTAAGGGAAATGACATATGATCACCCCAGAAAGCTAGATGGGAGTGTGACTGTGAAGGGCTTTAAATGTAAAAGGGGAGAGACACTCTATAGAGGCAAGATAACAGCCAACAGAGAACAGCATAATGACATCAACAGAGAACACCTACATCTCTTCAAATTTGGAGGTATGAATTGCCCTGGTGTGTATAATCTCCAGAGTTTGGAACTGAATGCATGGAGTACTGGTGTTTACCACTTCATATCTACTCGTCACATGTGTTCCCTACATACCTCTACATATTAATCTCCCACATTTATATGTACTCCAAATTTAGCTCCACTGCTTATTGTGTTCCCTTGTGTTTCTGTGTGTACCACTCTGAAGCACACTGGTGCTGAGTAATTAAATCTTCAATTTTCCCTGAAACATCTCTAGTCTATGCTGGAAACTTTCTAGCTGGTTTATCTGTGTGCTAGCTGGCTTTTATGGTAGGATTTCTTTCCCCCAGTGCCCACAAACATCTGACTAGTTTTTTAAAAATAGTTTTCAATTGAATGATGAAACTTAGTATAATTTCTCTTTGGATTTCTTTATCCTTTTCCTTTAGTCTTTTTTACTTTTTGGACCTTTTCTAGAGTAGATAAATACTTTTGACATTTATGAAACAATATTGTTGGGAGGTCCTCAAATACTCTTTTCCCAATAAAAAAATTTCCCCCAGAATGATACCTAGAAAAGAAAAAGCTAAGCAAATATAATTTTCTGCACTTATAGTTTAGTTGCTTTGCTCAAAAGAATGCAAGTAAATTGTGGACTAATATTCATGATTGTAAATTTAGAATTGGGATCTTAGAGCAACACTTGCTTTAGAGATGAAAAAAGTTTAAAATGACTTTCCCAAGATCTCACTGATAAGTGACAGAGTTAAGATTTTACTCAGATTCTCTAACTGCAAATCCAGCACTTTAGTGCACTACTCCAAGCATGAGAAAGAAAAATTACAGGTTTTGCCTTCAGTTAACTTGAAAAGGCAATCAACTGTCCCCTAACCTCCCTACTCCACCCCCAAGCTTTCTCTCAATATTCTAATTAGTCTGGTTTTGGACTATTTATCTAGGGTATTATACTGAAATAATAATACCTTACCTCTACCTGACACTTTTAGCTCTTCAAAGCCCTTTTCTGTACCATCTCTGACTTGATTCTGATAAAATTAAAAAAAAACACAAAGGGGATATCTAGAATAGGTATTATTTCTGCTTGTTTCTTTACATAGAGTTCTTAACTCGAAATTATATGAAGAAATTAGTCTCTATACAGTTTACTAATGAACTACAAACTCTAATTTAAATGATATCCTTGTTTGGAGTAGTTTTTAAAAGGAAAAAAATCTAAGCTTCTAATTTGAAAAAAAAAAAAAAGAAAAGTAATTCTTTCCAAGAAGTTATATCGGAGCATATAATCAGAGGGGTGTGTCCCATCATTTCTAGAAGTCTGCAAAACATGATCCTAGCTTGGAAAGAAATTTCAGAAAGACAGATGGAGTCTGAAGGGAGTATGACCCACACATTGAGCTAACATTTATATAGCACTTTATAATTTTCAAAGTTTTATATCTACCTATCTATCTATCTATCTATCTAATCTTATTTGAGCTTTACAATGAATAAGTGTTATTATTATCCCCATTTTATAGTTGAGGAAACTGAATCTTAGGTAAGTCAATTGACTTGCCCAAGATTACCCAGCTAATGAATGTACAGGGTAAAATTTAAAACTATTTTCCCTGATTCCATGTTTCATGCTCTATCCAAAATGTCACTAATGAGGGCCTATGAAGTGGAAATGAGTAATTTGTATGAGAGCTTCCTTACGGTGAGAGCCTCAAGAATTCAAGTCAAGTCTACAAATTACTTTTTTAAAACTAACTAGAGAACAGCCTTAAAAAAAAATCCTTTCCAGGATCCACATGTGCAAAAATGCTTATGACTGACCTTTTTGTAGTGGCAAAAAACTGGAAACTGAGTGGTGGATGCCCATCAATTGGAGAATGTCTGAATAAATTATGGTATATGAATATTATGGAATATTATTGTTCTATAAGAAATGATCAGCAAGATGATTTTAGAGAGACCTGGGGAGACTTACATGAACTGATGCTAAGTGAAAAGAATCAGGAGCTCATTGTACATGGCAACAACAAGATTATACAATGATCAATTCTGATGGAAGTGCCTCTTTCCAGCAATGGATGATTAAGATCAATCCAATAATCTTGTGATGAAGTGAGCCATCTACACCCAGAGAGAGGACTTTGGGAGCTGAGTGTGGACCACAATATAGCATTTTCATTTTTTCTGTTATTTGCTTGCATTTTGTTTTCTTTCTCAGTTTTTTTTCCTTCTTGATCCTATTTTTCTTGTGCATCAAGATAACTGTATAAATATGTATACATATATTGGATTTAACATGTATTTTAACATATTTAACATGTATTGGGTTACCTGCCATCTGAGGAGGAGGTGAGGGGAAGGGAGGGAAAATTTGAAACACAAGATTTTGCAAGGCTAATGTTGAAAATGTGTTTTTTAAATAAAAAGCTTTAATAAAAACAAAACAAAATAAAAATTTAAAAATCCTTTCCAACACTTTCTTCATAAGAATTGATATTCATATAGCGCTTTTAAATTTGCACTATATCATGACAAATATTTTATTACCTGAAACTTCTAACAATCATATAAAGTATGCAAAAGTATCATTATTCCCATTTTGTACATAAGGAAATTGAGATTCCGTGAATTTAAATGGCTTGCTTTTGTATACAAATGTAGTAAGGATGAAAGACAGGATTCCAAGTCTGGAACTAGATCCATTATACATCATTGATTCTTCCCCTCCCCGCCATCCACTTCTACCCCATCTTGAATGGTTACTAGATAGCAGTAGGCGTTGATAACATACAGAAGTGCAATTCCTGTGTTGTGATTCAATTATGCCGTACGTAAACTAACTCCAGTGTTGTGGACTTTTGCAAGTTATTGCACCCTTATTGGCTTCTACTAGACTGGATTGATGGCAGACTGATGCCAGCTGTGCCAGTTGGTGCCAGTTTGTCAAATCTTGAGTATATTTACACCTCAGAAATTCCCAATCATTACAAATAAGGTCTTAATTTATTGTTTTGTTGACAGTCTAATTTTAAAATATTAATAATGGGGATTAAATTTAAAAGTATGTGAGGCATACTTGACTATTTAATCCAGGGGGCCAATCTAATTTCAGGAACAACTTCCCCAAAATAATTAGTATTACTCTTACATGCTAAATTTGGTTCTTCTGTCAGAGTAATTCTTGAATAAATTATAATACATATAATGCTTTTGTTCTAAGTTTATAGTGAACAAAGCTTGATTTTTTGCACAGTCAATCTAGGCAGTTCCAGTTTCAATTTAGGTCTCCTAGATCTCTTTTTTAGTACTGATTAATCCAGTCCAGCTATTTTCATCATTTTGTTCTCCTTCATATACCTAAGTATATTTGTGGGACTATAACATCAGGAATTAAGCACTCTGCTTAATATATAATGTGCAAGATCTATGGGAAATTCAGTATAACACTAGAAGTGATTTAATGAAACAACAACAATAACAACTATTCTACAGACTGTGTTAGAATTATTAAACCATGAAATATTTTGTAAAGGAAGCTGTGAAAAATCTTTCATTTTAGTCATTTGAAATAAAACTAGAGAAAGCATTAAAAATTATACCAGAAAAAAACAAACAATCCTACTCTGGCAACTGGATTTATTATGTGTCCTAAAATGCTGAAAAAGAATTCTATCAATAAAACATGGTTTGGTGAAGGATTTAGTTGGAAACATTTTGTTCCTTTAAATAATATTTGTCTTTCTCAAAACATTTGTTGTAAATATTTCAAATACTATCTTCCAACTCCCTACCTTTCAAATGACCTCCAAAAAAGCATCTTTAACTTGGACAGCAGAAAATACTGTGCATTAAACATGTTACCTTTAGAATTTCACAGGCTTTTCAGCTGAATTTCAAGATCTATTGCCAGACTTCAGTCTCAGTTGCCAATTTTTTAAATAACTAGAAAATTGACAAATAAAATGATCAGTAATTTATGGGAGGAACCTCATGAGAAGTAGCTGGCTAGAGCTTTTTTAAAAAATGCAAATGATCTTGCATTATTGTACACATGTAGTTCTCTCTTACTCTGTGGGCCTCTCTTCCACTCAGCTATAAGAAGAAATGAGAGGAGAATCTTCACTTCCTTAGTGAGGTAATGTCCTCCAAGTTGAAGTAAGAAAGCAGAAGCAAGCTTAAGTCAGACAAAGTTGCAGGTCCCTGTCAGAACAAGACAGTTGAGGCCAAGAACACCTTTTGCCATGAGAATTTTGTTCTCCTCAGTATCCCTGCATCCTCACTCCATTTCTCATGAGGCTGAGATCTAGAATTTCTTTTTGTATTTGGCCAATTGAGTTGTTTTGTTTATTGCATTTTTTTCCATTTCACAAATTCTGTTTTTCAACAAATTGGTATCTTTTTCACATCTATTTTGTAAGAATTTATATGCTTTTTCCATTTTATCAAATCTATTTTGTAGACAGTTATAGGCTTTTCCCATTTCATCAAATCTATTTTTTAAGATAATTTCTTCAGATAATTTCTGTTTTTCCTTTTCTATACCCTCTTGCAAAGTTCTCATTTTCTTTCCCCATTTTTCTTCTCTCTTTTAAGATCATTTTTGACATCTTCCAAGAAAGCCTCGTGGAATGGGAACCAGCATATCTCCATTTGGGGATTTATTTGGAGTTGAACTGCCTTTAGGAACCTGAGGGTTTGAGATCTGTTCTCTCTCTCCATAAAATTTGCCTATAGCCAGATTTCTTTTTGCTTTTTTGCTCATTTTTTAAGGGTTGAGATCTGCTCTTAAAACAAAGGGGTGACAGCTGCTTTAGTTTGCCCTGGGGCCAGTGTTTCTGACTGACTTGCAGTGCTGGGTAATTGTGGCTGCCACTATTTGCCTTTTGTATTAACTTTTGGGGTTTTACAACAAATCTGCTAATCACTTGCTTGCAACCAGGACAGAATAGCCTAAGAGTCTCACAGAAGAATCCCCCTTATGTCCATGGAATGCTCTGACTCCCCACTCCAGCTCCTTGCCATGGGCTCCCTACACTGTGGTCTGGGCTTGGCAGACTGTCCCTCTGCCTGATTGAAACAGACCTGTTCTGAACGTCTTCCAATCTATCTTCTTCTGGAAATGTGTTATACTCCAAATACTTATGCATTCTGTCACTCTAAAACCAGTTCAGAGTCTTAATCTGCTTTGTTTTGAGAGAAAGTCAGAAGAGATCACAGAAAGCTAGCTCTATTTTCTGCCATATTTACTCTGCCCCCCTCCACTTCCCACCTGGAATTTCTTTAAAAGTTTTGCCTCTTACTCTTAGCCAAAATACAGCAGCATTGGCTATTCTGTCCTGGTTCAGAAGCCATTGGATCAGCAGATTCTCTATGAGACCTTCAACAGAACTATAAAAGGCAAATAGAGAACCCTTGAATCTCAACATAATGTGGGACTTGGCCATGCCAACCCAGCACGAGAGGGACTTCAGCAGTAAGAGCCTCAGAGCAGCATGAAGCTGTTGTTGCTTGTAGAGAAAGCTTGGGACAATCTCTCCTTTGCCTTAAGAGCAGACCTCAACTTTTTAAAATGAGCAAAAAAACAAAAGGAGTTCTGACCATAGATAGTTTTTATGGAGACAGAGAACAGATTTCAAACCCTAAGGTTATTAAAGGCAAAACATCTCCAGATGAAGCCTCAAAGAGTGATATAAATTGGTCTCTTTCTCACAAGGCTCTCTTAGAATTCAAAAATTTTAAAGAGAGTTAGAAGAACAATGGGGAAAGGAAATGATAGCTCTTGAAAAGGAAACAGAAATTATCTGAAGAAAAGTATATGAAATTAACTCCTTGAAAAGCAAAATTTCTGAAATCCAGTGAACAAAATAATTCATTTCAAAATTCAATTGGTGAAATGTAAAAGGAGATAAAAAAGAAACAAACTGAAGAACATAATTCACTAAAAATTAGAATTGAACAAATGGAAGCAAATGTCTCAATGAGACATCAAGAATTAGTCAAACAAAACCAAAAAAATATGAAAAAAAGAAGAAAATGTAAATTATGTCATCAGAAAAACAACTGACCTGGAAGTAGATCCAGGAGTATGTAGAGGGCCAGAACTCTGAAAAGGTATACTTGAATCAAGGACAGCTTGGTGCTTATCATGATGTAATGGTTGCATGTGCTCAGTGTGTTGTAATGATATAATCATATTGACATATTTAAGGGAGTCTCAGACACAGAAGGCTATCTCAGTCACAGACACAGAGAAGCTTCAATCTCCAGATTCCCAGACCCTGGACTCCATAGTTGACCAGCTTGGTGATGGCTGTCCTGTCTCCTTCACTCCTCCACTAAGACCAAGGACTCAAGCTGATCCCAAGATCCTCCAGAGAGCTAGTCTGGACAATACACAGGAGAAACAATCTAAGAATTGTTAGACTCAATTGATGAAAACTATGATGAAAAAAGAGCCTAGACATATTTCTAGAAATTATCAAGGAAAACTGCCCTGGTGTTCTAGAACTAGAAGGTAAAATAACCATTGAAAGAATCCATCAACCACATCCTGAAAGAGATCTGAAAATGAAGACACTAAGAAATATTGTAACTAAAATTAAGAGTTCTGTCTCTTCACATAAAAACCAGCCCTACGGGAGATATGAATCAATTCCTTTGTTCACTCAAAGGGGAGAGACAGTAAGAAGTTAAACAGATCCAAACTAAATTTACTAGAGCTCTTGGGACAGACTGAAAGTTGTGGATAAATAGCCAATTTGGAGCAGCCAGATGGAGTCATGGATACAGTTTTGGATGAGGAATCAGAAAGACTCATTTTCCTGAGTTCAAATCTGTCCTCAGACACTTATTAGCTGTATGACTCTGAGCAAGTCACTTAATCCTGCCTCACTTTCCTGATCTACAAATATGAGCTGGAGAAAGAAATGGAAAATCATTTCAATATTTCTGTCAAGAAAACCCTAAATGGGGTTGCACATAATGTTGGACACAACTGAGCAATAATAATAAAGCCAATTTATAACTATTTCAATTATACTACATGTTAGTTACGGATTATTATTTTGCTTATTGATGCTATAATAAGAGTTAAAACAACATATGGCAAGCCCACTCTTTTATGTCATGGTCACAGAAACAGGGTCATTGAAGTACTGAAAGTTCCAGATAAGATCTAATTGGGTAAATACACCAATGCACAGCACCCCCTTTGCCAGTCAGCTCTGCCAAGAAAAGTAAAAACAGAGGAACAAAAGGTTGCTTATTTTCTGAGAGCCAAGAGAGAATGCTTACTTACTACTTCTAAGCAGCCAAGGTTAAGTCAAGGTACCAGCATAAGTATTGGACACTCCAGTACCCAGATTCTCAGAGCTGATTCCTATTGGCTGAATTGCTGTCAATACCACCTAATATTTAAATAAAAGAAAATAGTTATTACCAAGACTAAGCAATTTTTAAAAATAAATCTAATTGGCTAGCTGTAAGATAGTTTTCTGACATTATTCTAGGAATATATGTGTATATATATATATTTACTTTTATGGTTAGGTTTTGATTAATGCAATTCATGGATTCCTTGGAAATTGTTGCATGTATTCAAATTTGAATTATAGAAACATTTCAGGAGATGCTTTATTTGAATTAATCAGGATCTAGATGTGTGCACATATCATTGACTTCTATTTTTTTCCCTTTTACTTCTTAAATCCTTTCTATTAATCTCTCTTCTAAAAAGCAGAAGATGAAACAAGGCCAATTCTCAAAATGGTTTATATTCAGCAGTACTATTTATGTCACCTGGACAATTGAACAATTTTAACTTTTCTTCTTATCCTCCTTTCCCCATCCTTAAATAATTTAACTTTACACAAATGTCAAAATAAACTTTCTAATGCACAGATCTTACCATGTTATTTGCCTATACAAAAGTGTAGAGTGGTTCCCTATTGTCTATAGGACTGTCCCAAAACTCTCATAACAATTTTAAGCTATCAGAGTTATGAAATCTTAACATGATAGTAAGACTTTTGAGACATTTCATACAGACTATAAATTCTTTAGATATGTAAAGACTCCACAAATTGCTTTCATTCTACTTACCTTTTCAGGTTAGTTTAAATTATTTCACTTCATCTAAATTTAAACTGCACTGAACTGCTAGATGCCAACACACTTCCAGCACTCCTATTTCTGAGCATTTATGTAGAACCTTGTTCATGTTGCTAATGTCTGAAACACACTTCCTGCAGATATGTATGTGTAGAAAACTTTCTCTTTCTTCAAGGCCAAGCTCAGTATCAACTTCTTCAATAAGTCATGGTGAAATGCCCTTCCCCATTTCCTTATCTAGACCTTTTCTTTGCTCCAGTCATATCCTAAGTTTTATCATAATTATTTGTGTAATTGTCTTGTCTTCCCACTTAGAATTTTAAACTCCTGGAGAATGAAAACTGTCATCATTCATCTATGTATTATTAGTGCTAGCACATGCCTTAAACATAGGAGGCATTTTAAATTGTTTAGTGAATTGAAGACCTATTTCCTTTAAGATCATTTTTTTTTTTTTACCATTAGAATTTAGGAAAGGAAAAGCAAAATCTATTTTTTATGTTATCTACAAAATCCATTATGAACATAGATTTCTGAATAATAAGTTTTTATGTTCTCTTAATTATTACTCATATTTCTTTGTCTTCTTTATTTCCTAAATAAGTTTGCATTACTTTAATAGTAATTTAATCAAAGTTTTACAAAACTAGTTGTAATTATGTGAAAAGGTCTTGTTTCATGAAATAAGTGGGGTATGGTGCTACTACAAAGCAACACCATGGCTATGTTCATTAAAAAAAAGTCAATAGCTGACAAATATATATGGTGCAAGAATAGGCCCTGCATCCCCTTGAGATTCTAAAGTCCTGGGCTTTTATAGGTCTGTCTGTTTGGCATTATCTTCCATGGTATTAGCTTCCAGGACTCCATAGTAATTCCCAGACATCTTCAGTCATGTCAGGTATATATCCTCATATATGCTGTCTTTCCCCATTAGATTGTAAGCTGTTTGAAGGCAAGGATTATTTTGCTAGGTTTAATGTGTCTCCAGAGTATCTCTCTCTTTCCCTCCCTCCCTCCCCCTCTCTCTCACTGTTTCTCTCTTTGTCCCTCTCTCTCTCTCTTTCTCTGTTTCTCTCTCTCTGTGTGTGTCTCTCTTTCTTTGTCTCTCTGTCTCTCTCTGTCTCTCTCTGTTTATATCTCTGTCTCTGTCTCTCTGTCTCTGTCTTTCTCTTGGTTTCTCTCCCTCCTTCTTCTCTCTCTGTTTCTCTCTGTGTCCTCTCTGTCTTTCTGTCTCTCTCTCTGTCTCTCTCTGTTTCTCTCTCTCTCTCTCTCTCTCTCTCTCTCTCTCTCTCTCTCTCTCTCTCTCTCTCTCTCTCTCTCTTTCTTTCTCTCTCTCTCTCTTTATCTCTGTCTCTGTCTCTCTTTCTGTGTCTCTGTCTCTCTCACTTACTTGTGGATGATTTTCTCACGTTATGCCTCTAAATTTAGTCAGACTGCTTCATAAATTAGACACATGCAATACTGGGTAAACAATTATTTGGGGCATTAAAAGCTTAAAACTGCACTAAGACTTTTGGGACACCCTGTTTATCTTTGGGTCAGTTCTTGAGGCCTTTTCAGGCTGAGAGATGCTGCCAGAGTTTACATTCCTCTCTTAGCCTTGAAGAATCCAGAATCTTTTCTATGTTCTGATAATAAAGTTTAGTAGGACTTTAATGGAGGCATCTAAGAAAATGAAATTTGATGGGAATGAATGTCAAATCATACACTTATGCTCAAAGTTTCAGTGATGTAAGAGGTAAGAAAACTGTTATTTTTGAAAGAAGACATGGATGTTTTAGGTAACTGCAAGCCATTAAGAGCCAACTTTGTAATGTGGTAGACAAAACAAAAAGTACTGAGAATTGTTTTAAAAGAGTGGGATGTATATGAGGGCATTGAGTGTAGATAGGGGAAAGAAGAAGGAAGAGCTGTGTTGCTATGATCAGTTTTAGTTGAGTCCCAGGGGCAGGGGGCAGATTCTCGAAGAGGATCCTGACATTAGGGAGGTGATGGAATGACATGCAAGTGAGTTGGATTTAAGTGAGGGAGGGCTATGCAAGGTCCCCTGTCTCATACTTTCCCCTCCAGAGCCATCTAGGTCCAGTGGCCAGATACAGATCAGAATGACTGGAGATGGCTCTAGTTAGCAAATATATCTGGGGTATTGTATTCAGGGATGATCTTGAGCATATGTAGAGGGAGGTGACCAAGCTGGCTATCATAAAATGATATATTACAGACACTGTGGCTATTTAGCCTGAAGAAGAAAAGGGATCATTAGGACAATGGATAATATTTAAAGGGAGGCTTAATAGAAGTTCCCTCAACTAGAGATCACAACAAATGCAATTAGAGTTCCTTATAACAATGACAATAAAAAATGCAAATACTCTTCTTAGAGTCAAAAAACCTGATTTTAGCACTTTATGTCTATAAAACTCTTAAGTTTTCTTACTCTGTTTCCTCATCTATGAAATGGGGATAACTGTGACATCTATTTCACCTGATTGTTGGGAGGAAAGCAATTTGTAAGAAATGAAACACGATATAAATGTGAAAAGGGGGAAAAGTCGGTTTGTTAAGTAATAAATTTTTCTCATCACAGAAGAGGAGGGATGAATGAACCTATGTCTGTTATAAAGTAATTTCTTGCCTTAAGTTAGGGATGGACTTCATGGACTAAAGTTATTTCCAATTCTATTTTCTGTGATTCTTTAACTTAACTACAGGGAGTGATTCATTTGTTTGTAGAACTTTATCATGGCTGCATCTTGTATTTTATTGATGTTCACCAGCTGTGAAGGATATCTTAAGGTAGAGTCTTGTTCATTTAGAACTATTTGTTGGTGAGCAGGTGAGCAGTAGGAACCTGTGAAATGCCCAACATATTTTATAAATGTCATATGACCTCATAAATTACTTTAATTAAGCAATGACATATTTACATTTAAACCTTCAGATATGAAGGATAAAATGTTAAATTTTCAGTTATAGGAAACTTTAGTGTCCTTTTGAGAGGCATGATAAAAATCAAAATTTAACAAATACTGTAAGTATGCAGTTCATTCTGGGCTATGTGCCCCCTTTCTTGTCTTTTCCTGTTTAGTTTTTAGCTTACTCTGTTACATAACCATTGCCTTTGCTTAAAGGTCAGCCAAGAGTAAAGTTATATCTTGCTGGAGGTGAGATGTAAACAGTGTCTGATCTTGCCCTGCCATTTTTCTTAAATCTTCTACAGAGCTGGGTTAGATTGTGCCAGTATTCATAAAAGAAGATTACATTTTAGAATCTGTATTGTATTATTCAATAAATATTTCAAGGTGTCTGCAAACATGGATTAATGGGTATTATATTTCAGGAAACAAGAAAGGTAGCAACCTGCAGAATTAAATAAAACACTCATGTTAGATGCTCATATAAACTATAACTTAAAATACAAGTGTAAACTTCCTTTTCCTTTTGTTTCATTTTCTTGTCTTTATAAACCAATAAAAAATAAAGCTGAAAGAAACAAACTGGCTAGAAGTAACTATCACAAGCCTAAATATGATCTTCATACCACAAAGCAAGCGACTCCAAACCCTTTCTTTTAGCCAACAACATTATTAGTCATGGGTGTATCTTGATGAAGTGAAAAGATTTGTATGAAAAGTGAAATTTCTGGTCAATCATTAGGGTTTCATTTGTCAAACAGCATACATGCATGGAGAAGCATAATGGGAGGTAGACTGGGGGTGTGAAGTGAAGGAAATGGCATTACTGATCTTAGAGTTCAAATTCTGTCAGTGGATAGAACACTTGAGCCTAGAGTCAGGAAGACCTGGGCTCAAAATGCAGCCTAAGATACATAATAGCTGTGTGACCCTTAGCAAGTCATTTAATTCTGTTTTCCTAAATCACTTTGCCAAGAAAATTTTACAGATACTATTGGGGTGCTATGGTCCATAGTGCCACAAAAAGACAGAAGGGACTAAATGAACTACAAGCTATGGAACTATGGACAAATTTCAGTTTCTCAGGGCTTCAGTTTACTTATTCATCAAATAAATAGTTGGATTATAGCTAGAGCTATAATCCTACATATATAAAATATCAGGTAGAAGGGAAAGAATCTAATTGATTATTTATTTTACTATTTAATTTGATATTTATGTGCTACAACAGAGCCATCATTACATCTTAATGGCATCAATCAGATTTCATGGAAAAATCCTAAAATGTAATTTGTGTTCTTTTATGTAAACGCAATTATACATACAAAAAAAGTAGTTTTCTGGATATTAAGTTGGACAAAATAGTACTTACAGGGTCATTATATATATATATATATCTGGAAGTAACCTCAGAAACTATCTAGTCTCATTCCCTTTTACATTTGAGTAAACTTAAGTTAAAAAAAGTTATATTAGGAACAGCTAAGTGGTGCAGTGGATAGAGCAACAGCCCTGAAGTCAGGAAGACCAGAGTTCAAATCCGGCCTCAGACACTTAACACTTCCTAGCTGTGTGACCCTAGGCAAGTCACTTAACCCAAATTGCCTCAGCAAAAAAAATAATAATAATAATAATAAGTTGTGTTAGATATTACTTAGGACATTTTAATTATCTCTTTTGCATCTTATTAGTTGTTCAATATTTCTTAAATACCCACTGTGTGTGTATGCTTATCACAAAGAAATGATGCAAATTAAAAAGGAAACTATTTATTTATTTTTATTAAAGCTTTTTATTTTTCAAAAAATATGTGTGGACAACTCTTCAACATTAGCCCTTGCAAAACCTTGTGTTCCAATTTCCTCTCCCCTTCCTCCATGCCCTTCCTTAGTTGACAAGTAGTCCAATATATGCTAAACATGGTAGAAAGACAGGTTAAATCTAATATATGCACACAATCAAACCAGTAAAAAAAGAGATGCAAAATAAAATGCAAGAAAACAACAACAAAAAGAGTAAAAATGCTATGTTGTGAATTACACTTAATTCCCACACACCTCTCTTTGGTTGTAGATGGTTCTCTTCATCACTAAACAATTAGAATTGGTTTGAATCATCTCATTATTGAAGAGAACCACGTCCATCAGAATTGATCATTATATAATCTTGTTGTTGACATGTATAATGATCTCCTGGTTCTGCTCATTTCATTTAGCATCAGTTCATGTAAGTCTCTTCAGGCCTCTCTGAAATCATCCTGCTGGTCATTTCTTACATTCCTACATAATATTCCACAACATCCTTACACCATAGTTTATTTAAAATATTCTCCAATTGATGGCCATCCATTCGGTTTCCAGTTTCTTGCCACTACAAAAAGGGCTGCCACAAACATTTTTGTACGCATGGGTCCCTTTCCTTCAAAAGAAAACAATTTAATATGGCATTAAAAATAATTTTAGGTATATGGAGAAACTGAACTTATTTTTAATGCATTTTTTAATATTTTAATGTATGGATCCTGAATTTTTGTAACATTGGAGGAATAGGAGAGAGTATAGTATAATATGATGGTCTTCATTCTAAATAAAAATCATTTTTATACAAATCAAGTTACTGAATCCAAAAACCTTATGCTTTAAGATATTTACAAATTTTAACATAGTTTAAATTTAAAAATAAATGAAATATCTGTCTTCATTTCCTCCATGGAAACCATTTTAAGTATAAAGGTAGTTTGTAAATAGTGGGTGTCATTTTATTATTAAGTATAACAAAGAAAAACTAGTTATGATTAATTTATAACCAATTTTTTGGTTTTAATTTTAAAAGCTTTTAATTTTCAAAACACGGACTGATAATTTTTCCACATTGACCTTTGCATGGTTTCATATTTCAGATTTTCCCCTTCTTCCTCCTACTCCCCTCCCTATCGGGAAATCTTCCACACTTTAGGGAGAGATAAAGGTCTTTCTGTCATCTCCATCTCTTCTTCTCCCCCTACACTCCCTTCTTTCTTATCATTTTTAAATTTTTTTTTTGTTATTAAATTACCTGTGGTCTACAACTCTTTAGCCATGGAGTAATAAATAGCAAGCTGATATAACTTCCTAAGTGTGGTAGGCTAGGACTGTCAAATTCAAATAGAAACATAGGCCATTCAACCATATATAATGATTTCTGTGGAGATACATTGACTCAAAAAAGCCACATGTTAACATTATCTATATTTAATTATATTTTTATTTATTTTGTTAAATATTTCCCAATTACATTTTAATCTGGTTCCTACCCAACATTAATTCAGGTATGTTGTAGGGCCACAGTTCTGGCATCTTTAATCTAGTCAACTCATTATGATTCTTAAGTGGCTGATAAGGTGCTAATCTGCATATGTAGAAGTTTCCTGTTTCAATAAAATCACAAAAATAGTCCTTATCCTATAACCTTATAGGTTATTTGGAATTCTTCATTGGATTCCAGACACCTATTTCATGCAATTCAGGCATCATGATAAGCATGAAAATTGAGCAATTTCAATTTTTTTTTTCTAAGCTAGACTACTGGTAGTTAGTCTTTAATTTGATGTAGCCCTTTCTAATATTTTCAAGATGCATGTACAGATAAAAGTATATAAACAAGGAGTTCCCTCATCTGAAATCAAATTTATTCCAGATTATTTTATTTTCTGAATATTTGGATCCCAGGATACCCAGCTAACTTTACTTTCAAATGCTTTTAGCATCTAAGATATTTTGGCTTATCTAAAGTTTATTCTCATTATATCTTAAGTGAATTTGATTTTGATTGATTTGTTTGCTTATTTTTAACTTTAAATTCCACAAGGAATAGGAGTTGCTAGGTATTATTTATTCATCTTTTCCCCTCCTGAGGCAATTGGGGTTAAATGACTTGCCCAAGGTCACACAGCTAGGAAGTGTTAAGTGTCTGAAACCAGGTTTGAACTCAGGTACTTCTGAGTTCAGGGCTGGTGCTCTATCCACTGTGCCACCTAGTTGCCCCTCATTCATCTTTTTTACATAAATATTTACTCCAAAAGATCTTTGAATGATTATGAGTGGATTTTTATTTAGACATAGTTACGTATCATTTGAGAAATGATCTACATTGTTACGTATCATTTGAGAAATGATCTGAATAGCTCTGGTCAGGGATGGCAGGACATAATAGAAGACAAATAGTTCTTTGCTCATGGTTCATATTGTAATATACTAAGAGATTTAGAATTATAGGATCCAAGTTCAAAGCCTAAATCTTCCATATACTACTTACCCCTGAATAAATCATTTAATAATAGCAATAGTTTTTATTTACATATAGTAGTCTGTTTATAAAACATTTTCCTTAGACTCTCTGTGCATGAGTTTCCTCATTTACAGAATGAGAATGCCTTTATTCTCTTCCTCAGAGGATTGTTTTCAGGTGGAGCAAACAAATATGAAGAACAAACATGTAAAGCATTTTGTATTAGAACTATAAAATTCTGTATAAATATAATATTTTTATAATTATTTTGAAGAAAATAATTATTGTGTATAAAATAAAAAGATGGTAGGAACAAGGAATAATGGAACGACAGTCCCCAAGTCTTCATTGGTATTTTCATGATGTAAGGAAATAAAAAGAAAATCCTGAGTTCAATGTTTGGGCAACCTATTGTGGATTGCTATGGGCAAAAGTCAAACAGGAGAGGCAAACATCAATCTTTTATGATGAGTATCATGCAGGCAATCTCCACATCAATAAGATCACAGCCCCATGAGAATATTAGAGTATATTTTGAAATTAGCTAGAAAATTTCAAAGATAGTGTACCATGAAAAGGGATTATTTTCATGTATTTCTTCACCTTTTCAGGATGAAGCAATAGGAAATCTGTTGGAAGGGAGGCTTTTACTATCAGTGCCATCTCAAAGCGGATTCTATGGTGGGACAAAATGAAGCTCACTCAAATCACACTGAACATTTAACATAAGTAGAGGTTTTCTTTGTCCTGACACAGCAAAGATATGCAATAAGAATACTGTGACACTTAGCCTCTCTGTTCACAGCCCTTTCCCTGGTCCCCATCAGGTCTAGTCAGTCAGTCATCAGTATGGTAAGCCTTGTGACCTCACCCACCTGCCAAGCCTTAGAGACCTGGAATACTCCTTGGGACTGAGTCCTTTTATGCCCCAGGAGCAAGAAGCTGTATCAGTGAAGTCGGGACCAATCATGTTGTGCAAGAGGAGAACGTTCCACTGGGAATCAGTTGTGGCACTAATACTCAGACCAATAACAGAATCTAATTAAATATATTTTAAAGACATTTTTATAGTTAAGGAGGTGAATATATTCAAATAAATGTTAATACCACTCAGTAACCTTTTCTCTGAAGTCTATCCATTACACAAAGCATAATCATATTTTATAATGATAATAATACTACTAATAAAATTTACACAATACCTTCTATATGCCGTATACTTTACAAATGTAATCTCATTTGCTCCTCACAATAATTCTAAGATGTAAATGCTATTATTATTCCCATTTTAGAGTGGAGGAAACTGAAGCAGGCAGAGGTTAAATAACTGGCTCAGGATTACACAGCTAGTAAGTGTTCAGGCTGGATTTGAATTCAGGTCTTCCTAACTCCAGACCCAGAATTCTATTTACTATGACACTTAGCTACCTAATTTATAGTAAAAGAAAACTAAAATGTTGCTTACAAGAATTGAAATATTCTGTTCTAAAAGTGAACAAACTAGAAGGATTAAATAGTTGGAGTGGTAGTCAATGTTTCTGGATGGTTTAGATCAATAAATATAGTAAAAATGCCATTGATACATATTTTATTCATATATTTAATATATACATTCATATTTTTTGTTTTATATAACACCAAGAGGTTTTTTCCATAGAACTGCATAAACTAATAGTTAAATTTATATAGAGAAATAAGGAGGAAAGAATATCATAGGAAATTATGGGAAAGAAAACCTAATTTGATAATGCAATACTTGAATCCCTAGATCTGAAAATGTATAACAAAATAGTTAAGAAAACTATCTTATGATAGAGAAATAAAGCAATGAAACAGAGTAGAGATACCATGCATACAGTTAAATGCATATAAAAAGCTAGTGCTTAATAAACCTATAAATGGAGAAACATTAGTCATTTAATGTATTTTAGAAACAGTGAAATAGCAGATAGATCCACATCTCACATGATTTATTCTACTGAATTCTACTTTTAAGAACAAAAGAAAAATATCATAATAAATATGTAAGAAAATAATAGGCAGATTACTTTTTTCTATACAAATAAAAGGTATTATTATTATTAGGAACAAGCTGTGCTTGATTACATTGAAATAAAAACATAAGTTACAAAAGCAATACAATAAATATAAAGAAAAATAAGTTTGGGTAAAATATAAAAAATGAAACATTTAAAAATGATGTCTAAACTCTAGGAAGAGTTTATTTATGAAGGCACCTCCTAGTCCTGAAGAGATATAAACAGTTTATAAAACAGGGGATATGAATTACTAATAAACACTTCAGAACGTGCTCAAATCACACTAATATCCAAAGAATTATAAATTAAAACAGCTTTGAAGTAGCCCTTTGTATCCTCCAAAATAGCAAAAAATGATTAAAGCAAGGAAATCCAGTTGTTGAAGTTATAGGGGAATAGGTCTGTTCAATCATTGCTGATAAAATTGTAAAGTAGTAGAATTAAAAATATATATATATTTGGCCTATAAAGTAGTGACAAAAATTAATATATTCTTTAACTCAATAATAGTCTTGCTAAGCATAAACCCTAAGTATATTAGGGGGGTGGGGAGAGGGAAACAGAAACAGAGACAGAAACAGAAACAGAAACAGAGAGAGAGGAAGAAGAAGAAAGAAGAAGAAGAAGAAGAAGAAGAAGAAGAAGAAGAAGAAGAAGAAGAAGAAGAAGAAGAAGAGAGGGAGGGAGGGAAGGAGGGAAGAAAAGAGAGGGAGGACAGGAAAGAGGAAGGAAGAAGGAGAGTGACAGAGGGATGAGAGGAGAAAAGAGAGGCGGAAGGACAAGGGGGAGGGGGAAAGGCAGAAAAGAGAACCCTTAGCATATTGTCAGAGTCAGAGACAGAAAGACACAAAGATAAAAACACACACAGGCATATGAGCAAATAAGAGAGACAGACACACAGAGACATAGTGACACACAGAGAGACAGAGTGACAGACAGAGAGAAACAGATAGAGACAGAGAGAAACAGATAGAGACAGAGACAGACAGGTTTACAGAAAGACAAAGATTTATGTGGCATTGTACTTACACATTTTTGAAAAGCCACTTCAATACCCTACATCAGGCTATATATATTGTGTTACACAAATATAATGACATATTATGGCAATATTCACAAGTATGATGAATGTAAAATCCAAGATGGCTTTTTAAAAGCAGTACAAAGCAAAAACCAAAACCAAAACCAGATATTCCTTTATACTAACTGAATACATGCTTGAAATACATTCCTTCTTCAACTCTCACTGTTTCTTGGAATCCCTGGGTTCCCTTAAGACTCATTTCAGGCACTTCGTTCTATGTGAAAATTTTTCTGATCTTCCAAGGAAATCTACTAGGGCTCTCTTTAACAAACTATCTTGCATTCATATATATATATATATATATATATATATAATATATATATATATATATATATATATATATATATATATATATATTCCACATATTCTTACAAATATAAATGATGGTGAGGGGATAATGTTAAAGCCTTTATTAAGTGTTTACTACAGTGATACTCAATTTGTGACTCTTAGGAGCCCCTGAGACTCAGGGTATCCATGAAGACAAAACTATTTTCAAAATAATCCTAAAATGTCAATGGCTTTTCTAAACACTTCCCTTTTTCTTTTCTTTTCTTTTCTTTTTTTTTTTTAACCAATTACATATCTATGTCAGACCAGATTTTCTTCATATGCTTCAATTGAAACAACATATTGCAAAAGATGGAAGGCAGAAGCTGATATGAAAACCCATCTGTCTTATTAAGCCAGACATTAAAGATATTTGCAAAAATATGTAAACCAATTCTATTCTTCTCACTATTATTTTTTATTTTGGGAAACATAACTTTTTTCATAAAAACATGCTATATTAATGCATAATGGGTTTATTATTATTTAAAATGAATTAATAGATATTGCTTAAAATATTATTTTAATTTATAATAAAGTAAATATAAACAGATGTAACCCATTTATGGACCTTGGGAGCTTTTTCCAGCAGGGAATAGCAGCTATTTGTATGTATATCCTTGACAAAAGAACAGTAAGCCTCTATTGGAGAAAGTCATCCTCTACTACTAAGTGTGTAGCTTCAAGAGCACTCACATGGAGAGGTGAGGGAGGAAGGGGACACCTCCCTTATCCAGATAAATGGAGTGACAGATGTCAAAGCCAGATTACCCTCAAGATGTAACCCAGTTAAACAAAGCTTTTTAAGGTCCTCAAATTTTAAGTGTAAAGGGATCTTAAGACCCAAAAGTTTAAAGATTGATGGCTTACTACATTACTACAAATGATGGCTTAATATTATGTTAAAATGTATACACCCAAGCAAAAAGGTCCTTCTTCTTTTTTTTAAAAATAACTTTTTATTGACAGAACCCATGCCAGAGTAATTTTTTACATTATACCTTGCACTCACTTCTGTTCTGATTTTCCCCCTCCCCCAGATGACAAGCAGTCCTTTACATGTTAAATAGGTTACAGTATATCCCAATATATGTGTGCAGAACCGAACAGTTCTCTTGTTGCACAGGAAGAATTGGATTCAGAAGGTATAAATAACTCATTAAGAAAAACAAAAATGCAAGCAGTTTATATTCATTTCCCAGTGTTCTTTCTTTGGGTGTAGCTGCTTCTGTCCATCCTTGATCAATTGAAACTGAATTAGATCTCTTTATTGAAGAGATCCACTTCCATCAGAATACATGCTCATACAGTATTGTTGTTGAAGTGTATAATGATCTCCTTGTTCTGCTCATTTCACTCAGCATCAGTTCATGTAAGTCTCTCCAAGCCTCTCTGTATTCATGCTGCTGGTCATTTCTTACAGAACAATAATATTCCATAACATTCATATATCACAATTTACTCAACCATTCTCCAATTGATGGGCATCCATTCCTTTTCCAGCTTCTAGCCACTACAAACAGGGCTGCCACAAACATTTTGGCACATACAGGTCCCTTTCCCTTCTTTAGTATCTCTTTAGGGTATAAGCCCAGTAGAAACACTGCTGGATCAAAAGGGTAAGGTCCTTCTTCTTAAAAAGCTTTTTAAAAAAATTATTTAAAACTTAAATGCAAAATAAGGAAAAAACAAAATAACAAAAGATGGGGAATCAAGTAGAGGTGTGAGTCTGGGCAAGATTAGGCAGAAGTTTACTTTTCAGAAATTAGCATCTCAGAATCCAATGTTTTGATGGGATAGAGATAAGGAAAATGGCTGGAATGTAGGTAGCCTGACATGGTAATAACTGTAAAGTTTTATACATGTTTGTCTTATCTCCCATGATGAAATGTAAGCTCCCTGAGGGGAAAAACTATCTTTGCATTTCTAGTGCTTAATCCAATGCCTGACATAAAGAAAGCACTTATTTAGTCCTTTGTTGATTAATGGTTTAAAGAACTAACTATGCTGTACAAAAAGAATAGAGTAAATGGGAATGAACTGGACTAACCTCATTTGAGAGTTAGCAAAAGTGACTAGAGTTAGAGGAAGATGTTATGATATTTTTCATCTTGAAATATTTATCTTAGTGAAAAGTTACAAAAGACATTAAATTGGCTTTTATTGTTGTTCAGTTATTAAGTTTATAATAAATAGTTTCCTTTAAGTGAAAAGACTGAAGTGATCTGGCCTGAAAATAGGAAGTTAGCTGGCTTTGAAACAAGGCTGTGGGACAAGTCCAAGAAAGCTGGCAGTCATCCAGTCATGTGAAAGCAAGTGAAGAAGCCACCATCTCTAAAGATCATAATTAAAGCAAAAAAAAACTTGAAATTACATAAAAAAGCACCAAAGTTAGACTTTTTAAAAGTTTCATTAAAATGTGTTGAAGTTTTACAATACCCTGTTGTGGATAAGGGTAGGTATGCTAATATTCTTGAAGGAAAACTCCTCCTGAAAAAAGAGCATGGGTTCTTCCACTTTACCATTCATCACCAAGAACAATGCAATGATTAATTCCACTACCTGTTGCCAAAAGACCCAGAGGAACTGTGGCCAGACTTATCATTCCCAGCTGAGTCAGGTATTATTATGATTCCAACTCTATTTAACTAAGACCCTGTTTTCAATGCTATTGAAGTCTCTTGATATGCTGTATGACTTATCTACTATGATTAGGCAGTTTTACAAATTTCAAATATTCATACATGGGTGGACTCATTTCTTAGTTGCTTTGCCTGATAGGTAACTCTTAGTGATTTCTTCATGTCCCAAAATTGTACATTGTTTGGTCCTTGCAGCAGGGTTTTAACTATTTCAAAAATTAGGAAAAGTAAGGTAAATCAACTTATAAGCCAAAGGAACTTTTTTAGTCCTTGAACTGAAATTAGATATGCAGTCTATTTAAAAAAAAACTAGAGAGAGCCAACTATCCATTTAAAAGTTTACAGTATTTGAATTGGGATAGTTCCAGTGTTTTGTTTTGTTTAAGCTATAATAATTATATTATAATTATACTGCACACCTCTTATTAAGAGATATTGAGTGTGGTGGATAACTACAGCTTGAGTTTTGAGCTGCAGTAGACTAAACAGATTTGGTTTCTACACTAAATGACACACCACTAGAGTGAATGCTGGGAGTGAGATGGAACCAGAAGGCTATCTAAGGAAGGATAAAAGCACCAAGGTGCAGAATAGAGCTTTGATACCCAATCAGTGGTGGGCATTTGACCTATGAGAAGATACTATATTTCCATTTCTGGCTTGGATGAGCTAGGGAGTTATAGTCTCCCCAAAATAAATAAATAACAACAAAATCAACTAACCATAATGGTTGGGAAGATTAGTAGAACCAGAAAAATTGAGATCTAAGAAAAAAAATCCAGACAGATAATGCTCTTCCCCTTTCTCCATTATAAATTAAAATAAAGATATACTGAACCTATCTACAGAATCTTCTTTAAAGTTATCCATAATTCAGGAATTTGGTATCAGCAATAGTTTAGTACCTAAATATTCTCCCAATCAAGATACAACGTTACTCCTCTTAGTATCCTGAGGGGGGGAAAAAAAGAGAGAGAGAGAACCTCGTACTCTAAGCTACAACTTAGCAGTTTTCAAGGACTACTTTCTTGGCCACTTTGTATTTCTTTATATTTTTTCTGCTGATTAGAACTAAGGTTAGTTTATGGAAGCTTATGTTCTTTCAGAATAATAATTTCTTAATCCTGGTTATCTCTTTCCAGTCTTGTTTGATTTTTTAGCAAAGAGGTATGAAAAAGAAAAGGATATTGAGTAAAGAAGGTAATTTTTTTGAACCTTTATGGAATTACTTATGCCTGAATTTTAGATATAGTAAGATATATATGTATATTTGATGATAACTTATCTTCAGGGGAGAAGAATGACTATCCATGGCACTAGGATTAGAGTTAGAGAGACTTGAATTAAAATACAATTTAAGACACTAGATTTGTGACCTTGGGCATGTCTCTTACTTTCTGTCTGCTTCAGTTTTCTCATTTGTAAAATGGGGATGATAACACTTTCCAGAATTATGGAGAAGATCAAATGAGATAAGATTGATAAAGTATTTTGTAAAACATAAAGTACTAAAAGTGATAGATAATGATGATTACTGTCACATATTGTTTATAAGAATTCTAGTATCATATGGAATCTATGATCTCATCAATGTGTATTTATTTTACTTTACAACTTTTCCATGCGTGTGTGTCCAGGGCAACTTCCATCCACATGATCCTACAAGTTTAACACAAGGGGTCCACTCAACTTTCTGAGAGGTTTGACATTTCATGGCTAACACCGAAAGATAAGGACTGTCTACTAACTATTAAAGATGTATGAAAATCAAAGCCTATATTACTAATTACTGGATGACTATATAGACAACAAATTAATCAGACCCTCTTCAAACTCAAACTACCCACAAATAGTACAAAATAACAAAAGACCTTTGAATTAAGTGTGCTGTGAAAAATTATATCATAAAATAAAACTTTGTTTTCAAGTGTGACCAAATTCCTATAATTTTGACAAAGTAAGAGCAATAGCAGAAATAACCATGTTCTTTCTTGAACAATGCTCTGTCTTTCTATTGTGTCTCAGACTGGAACAATTTGGGAATGAGTCAGTGCCAGGATAGGCATTTGCTGAACATGTATTAATGTGAATGAGCTACAGCCTCTGGCTATTGGGTGGGGAAAATGTAGTTGCTATTGAGAATATCACAGTCCCAATTCCTACAATTCTCTTGGAAGTTCTCTGTGATTTGGAACAGCCTAAGCATTTTATATGAACTTTTATTCATGCACCATTTATCTGTTATAATCTATTCATTCAACAAACATTTCTTAAGGCTAGATGTTGGTGATATAAAAACAGAATTAGCCAAGCTGTCAAGCAACCTATAAGGTGGGTAAAGGATAAATATAAAGTAATGGAATAGAGAAGGCAGCAACATTGGGGGAATTTAAAAATGCTTCATGTAGGAAGCAGCTAGGTGGTGTTGGGCCTTTAGTTAGAAAGAATCATGTTCATGAACTCAAATCTGGCCTCAGATACTTACTGGCTATAATGCTGGGCAAGTCACTCAACTCTGTTTGCCTCAATTTCCTCAGTTGTAAAATGAGTTGGACAAGGAAATGGCAAACCACTCCAGTATCTTTGTCAAGAAAACACCAAATGGGGTCACAAAGAATCAGACACAGCTGAAATGAGTGAACAACAAAAGAGGAAACAGGAGCTGAGTCTTAAAGACAGTTCTAAGAGTGGAAATGAAGACAGATCATTCAAGGTATGTGAGGCAATTTGTTGAGAGGCCCAAGAGAAAAGAAGTGGCTTGTTCTCTGTAAAAAAAGAATAAGTAGTTACAATTTAACTGAGATATAGAGGTCATAAATAGGACCACTATATAATTAACCTGGAAAGTCTTATTAATTCTAGATTGGGAAGGGTTTCACATACCACCAGAGTAATTTGTATTTTATCAAAAAGGCAATAGGGAGCCACTGAAGCTTATTGAATGGGGTAATGACATGGTGGATGGGGGATGGAGTGAAGAAAGTAAAAACAGACATAATCCAATTAGGAGGGTAGTGACTATGGAAATGGAAATAGGAGATCTAGGACAAATCTTATCCATGTTCTCCTACAAGTTTAGCATAAAGCGTTCCCTCAACTTGTTGGAAATCTTGACATTGCACAGTTATTGTTAGAACATGAGGACCATCCCCTAGTCATTGTAGACATATATGTAAACCAATCCTGTGTGGTTAAAGAAAATAGAAGCTGAGATAATTGCTGGATGACTATCTAAACCTTTGTAGAGGAATAAACAAGATTCTGGTTAGATTCACAATGAATAGAATAGTGTGCTGGAATGAATTTGTACTGCTTGTGAGAGTCAATTATATTTTCAGAATTTCAGAAAATTCAACAGATCTGGGTAACATTTGGCTCAGTTTCCTCATTTCTAAAATGGGGATAGTATTTTTAGACTATAAGATGATACATAATAAAAAGGGTTGATGTAGAGACCATTTAGGAATCTATTGCAATTATCCAGGAAATGAGATGCTTCTGATAAGATATGAGGGATCTTGTAATCCATAAGACTTGATAACTGATTGCATATGAGTTAATCAGTAAAAGAGAAAAATAGAGGAAGACTCCTGAAGTTGTGAATCTGTGTGACTGGAAGAAAGGTAGTACTCTAGGGAGAACAAGGAAGTTAGGAGAAGGATGAGCATACAAGAAAGACAATGAATGAAGTTTTGGACATGAGTCTGAGAAGCCTAAAATACCCATTTTCTCTAATGGATTAAAAATTTCCTGAGATAGGAATAATATTTTACTCATTGTATCTACCTACTAGAGTGCTTTCCTCATAGTATGAACTCAATAAATATTTTTGGACGACTGCTTTGTAAATCACAACACTACATGGTTATGTTTAACTTATGACTTAGTCTAGTTGCAACTTTTTTAGTCATTGTTGCATAAATCAATTCAACAAATATTAATTGAATACCTCTCATAGACTTAATATTGTGCTATACTAGTGATACAAAAGAATTATATAAAGGCATACATGTAGTCTCTCTGTCCTTGAGATACTTGTATTCTAGAGGGACCAAACATCCTTCCTTAAATTTTATTTATGCCCAGATTTTCCTTACCCAAATTTGAATCATTTCTATAGCATTTTTTTTTTTACTATTTTTTCAAGAAGGACAATTCTATCTGCAAGAATTCATTATTTCAACAAGCATTTATTAATGAAAGGGTTAGCTAAATCTTCATGAAGTTTATAGTTAGTGAATTGGATACTGTTAGCAATGAGGAATAATATAATAGAAAGAGTAGTGATTCTAGGATTAGAGGATGTGGGTTCAAATTTTACTTTTGTTCTTTAGTGTAGCCAAGTCACTTGTCCTATCATAGCCTGTTTCTTCAGGTTCAAAAGGAAAGGGTTGAACTGGGTGACTTTTAATTCAGGTATGTATCTATTATTCTCATTTTTATTTTTATTTTTATTTTTGTTTTTTACTTTTTCTCTTTAAAATAAAAATCTTGAAAATTCAGATGAACAGTATTAGAAGACATAGTATAGTATTTGCATCATTGTGGTTTAAGGGATAGAAAGCTTGCTTTTAAGTCAAGAAGACCTGGATTCATAACTCTGCACTGATACCTGAATCATGGGTAAATCATCTCTCATGCCCCTTATAACTCTAAGATTATAATACATTACAAGGGAGGTATAGATCTGGATGGTGGCATAGTGAAGAGAGAGTCACCCATAAGAGTTGAAGTCACTAAAGAAATAACAGATCCAGACCAAAAAGCATATAATATTAAATGTTCCACTGAAGTTGCAAGCTTTAGTTCCCTGAAGTCATATAGCTAGTTAGGGATGAAGTTAGAATGTGCATTAAGGTTTCCCAATTTGTACTTGGTCCAGTGTTATTCCTGTTAGAAAATTATTACATTGCATTAATGTTTTTTTTTAAGTTTTTCATCTTTACCATTCAATTTTATTATTGGTATATGCATTATTCCTACAGTGATTCTAAGAGAACCAGATATATAAAGTTTTGACTAAGTGACACTAGATATAGTAGTTTTAAAGGATTTCCATTGAATAGCTTATTAAAAAATATGAATACAATAAATTAGTAGAACCCACTTGGCTACTGTAATGGTAGTTATTTATTTCAGAAAGTAAAAGTGTTGAAATATTCCTGACTTATTACTTCATTTTACATTCAATTAAATGATTCTCTGGATTGTCATCCTGTTACTGATGCTCTAATGAAAGTGTTCTGGTCCTTGTGTTGGTCTGGGTTCCAGCAAAAGGCTACTGAGGAGATTTATTTCACTTTGGGTGTTCTAACAGCTTCATTTTACCCTCAGTAAATTACTCTATTTACTTATGGAGTTATAAACATTTGACACTTGACATTCTGTATTAATCACATGAATTTACTTCTGAACAGTGACTATTGTCTCTGAAGCAATACTATCTCAATTGGGAAACGACTTTAGAACATTGTACACAATCAGAGCCTTCTGACTCCAGTGATGTCTAAGCCACCATATTCATGTTAATAACGCTTCCTTGAATGCAGAAATCTGACTGTTTCCTTTTGTACTATGTTGAAATTTCATTTCCGAGTAGCAATGAGACATAACAAGCTTTGTAGTTTGAAAGAATTATTTCATTTCCTTACTGCTTCAAGTCACTCAGATTTCAGCCTATAGCCTTATAACACCACAAGAGTGTTTAGAATCATTCAGAAATGCATTCTTTCTTCCTTTCAACGACCCAGCAATGACAGTTGTATACTACAGACTTCTAGGAAATTTCTCAGAAAGCTAAAAAATGTTGGGTACTATGGGTCTCTTTTAGACAGGTGTTTTCCTGGTTATTTTTTTTAAACCAAAGAATCATATCTATAATTGTCAACTACTTGCTGACTATAAAAGGAATTTATAAATGAAACAACTGTAATTTCAATTTCATTTCCAAATTAGTGAAGTTGGTTATTAGCAAAAGGTTATCAGAATCTTCACATCCTTAAAAGGGTTTTTTAAAAGTAAGAGCAGTGAAAATAAAGATCCCCCAAAGGAAACATAGCAAAATCATCTCACCAGAATTAACTAATTCTAACTAGATAGTGCTATTTTGGATACTAGAAGGCAATGCCTGGTTTAAAATAAAAGTAGTTGACAATATAACACTAGAATTATGCAAATAAATGAGGGTTTCCCACTAATAGTATTTGGAGAAAATTGAAAAATAGTCCTTAAAGAAAGGCAAAACTTTCAGGAATTTAAGGGAATATTGTACCTGAGTATCATAACTACATTTTATAAAGATTTTACTATGTATTCAATATGATGAACTCATAATATGCAAATCTATTCACCAGTTAATACACATTCATTACATACTGGATAATGGTTCCAAAGGAGCTCTTATAAATATGCTCTGAATACATATTAGGAATGATCTGTACTGTGTAACTGGATTTATTGTATATTAAGAGTCTAAAATGCAGAATGTTAGTTGGCTAAAACTCATTCACAAGATATATCAAAGTAACTAACATAAAGGAAGCATTATTGTGTAACTTCCAAATGCATATTATGTAAGAGACAAGAAATCAGAGTCAACATCTGAGTCCATTAATGGATTAGTTGACTATGTAGAGAGGAACATTTTGTTCTAGTACATTATTTATTCTATGAATATAAGAGATAATTTAGATATGAAGATGTATGTGCTATTTTGATGATATGAAATATTAGAAAGATAATTGCATATGGAACATATTGGTATTAATAAAGGATAAGGAAATACAGGCTTATATTTTTTGCCTACTCTCTAACCTTAGTGATTTTAGAGTCACACTGTATGTATAGGAAGAACAGCTAGGTAGCACAATAGATAGAGCACAGGACTTGGAAGCAGGAAGACTCATTTTAGGAGTTTACATCTGGCCTCAGAACTTACTAGCTGTGTCAATCTAGGCAAGTCATTTAACCCTGTTTACCTTAGTTACTTCATCTATAAAATGAACAAAAGGAATGACAAACCACTCTGGTATATCTTTGCCAAGAAAACTCCAACTAGGATCACAAAGAATTGGAAACACCTAAAAATGACTGGATATAGCTAAAGGTAATAGATAGAGATTGATTGTAGTTATAATTTCTTTGTTATAAAAAAAATTCTGATGAAAAGTCTCTATCAATACAGGTCAGCACTATCCTTGCAATTTATGGTCTTAGAGAATATCTAGAGCCCTGAGGATGAAATGAATTATATGGGGATCTCAGAAACATTATATTTTAGGAGCCAGATTTGAAACCA
This sequence comes from Antechinus flavipes, assembly GCF_016432865.1. Classification (NCBI taxonomy): domain Eukaryota; kingdom Metazoa; phylum Chordata; class Mammalia; order Dasyuromorphia; family Dasyuridae; genus Antechinus; species Antechinus flavipes. Next base: position 132,252,561 of record NC_067402.1, on the reverse strand, counting down.
GGTTATCCTGGTTCTGAAGCTGGTTTTCTAACCAATATTCCACACTGCCTCTAAAACAATAGATCTCAATATAAAAAAGCATTGCTTTTGCATCAGGATAAGATGATTTGAAGCTCTAAGAACCCGTAGTTTATCAATATGCCAGCATCCTGATGGATAAGCAAATTTATTGTTGATTTAGTTATTTTGTCATTTCTGACTCTTCATGACCCCTTTTGGGGTTTTCTTAGCAAATATACTGGAAGTTTGCCATTTCCTAATTCTGCTCATTAACAGATGAGGAAATTGAGGCAGATAAGATTAAATGATTTGCTCAGGGTCACTCATCAAAATGAGTCTTCCTGATTTCAGGCTTAGTACCTTATCTTTTACGTTACTTAGCTGCCTCTAAAGACCTATTTGAAAAAAATCATTATATTCTATTGATATTGTATAACTTCTGGTCACAGATCATTACAGCATCTGAAAAAGAGAAGACAGTTGAGGATCACTTCAAAGGATGGGTATAAGCAAGTAGCAAAATAAGGAATTATAAGGAAGTATTATCAGTAAAATGATGGGCTGATTTTCTTGGTAAAGAACATCAAAACAAACAACAAAAGATAATAGGTCAAGTGTATCTTTGAGCTTTTGGAGAACTTGAGGAAGCATTCCAGTATGTTGGATAGGCCTCTATGGTAAACTTATAGTCATGGAGAAGATTTACACAGAATGGGAAGATAAGAATGATTTGTGATTTTATGGATTATTGGATGAAATATTTGTCTTATCTCTGAGTTTTTAAGTCTCTTTGATGGGAAAGGCTCTCCAGACATAGAGAAATATATTTTTATAAATGAAAATTTATGGAATCTTAGAGCTTGAGGTAATCTTGTCCAACCTGTTCATTTTCTAGATGATGAAATAGAAAGTCAGATGTGTTATGACTTGCCCAAGATAGCACAGAAAATCTGTAGCAGGTCAGGAAGGAGAATCTAGATTTTCTAAATCACTGTCTAGTGATTTTCCCCCCTGATTATAACACTCTGTGTTACATTTAGAATTTAGAAATACTTTTTACATGGTGAATATAACTATACTTATGGGCCAGATGGGAGATGAATGCAAAAATTGTTGGGGGGTTTTTTTCTTTCAAAAACCTAGTGATTCTATGTGTGTGAAGGTACATGTTTATATGTATTTGTATATATGTATGTATATACATATTTCATACACAAAATGAACCAGGAAGTCAAGTCTATAAATATAGCTATAGTAATCAAGTTCATATATAGATCATTAATTAAAACAATTAAATTTTAACATTATTTATTAATAATAGCACCTACCTCCAGAGCTGCCATGAGAATAAAAAAAATAGTATTTGTAAAATTCTTTGTAAACCCAAGGCTATCTGTCTCTCTCTATCTGTCTGTCTATCTATCTATCTATACACACACACACACACTCACACACACACATACACTTATTTATATATAAAATGAATAAAAGCATCAGATTTGGGAACAGGAAAATCTGAGTTCACTTCCTGTCTCAGACACTAGCTCTATGACCCTTTGTGAGCAAGTAACTTAATCTGGCTGAAGTTTTTTTTTTTTTTTTTAATCTACTAAATAGGGATAATAGCATCTACCTCCCAGGATTGTTGTGAGGCTAAAATGAGATAATAATTGTAAAGTATTTAGTATGGTACCTAGAACATAGCGATTACTATGTAAATGTTAGTTATTGTTATATTGTGTACAGTGCTTTATAAATCATATAGAATCATATACATACTAGCAGCTGCTATTATGAAGATAGTAATGATTGGACACAGATTAAGTATAGCTACAGAAAACAAATAGAATGCATACTCATGGAGGAAGTATAACCTTTAAGAAAAATATGAATCGAGCATTAAAGACAAATAAATGTTACTCATCCAATGTGCTAAATCAGGAACTATCACTTCATAGAGAATTAATTAGGTAAGTGAACAATATAATTCAGGCCAGGAGAAATTAGGAACCACCAATAATTGTCTCACAAGTATTCAATTAAGATAGAACTAGCCAGATTGAGCTACCTCAATCTAGAACATTTAGGACATTTAGTAGTTTGAGTTGCATCTGACTTTTCTTGACTCTATTTTGGGGTTTTCTTGGCAAAGATACTGGAGTGGTTTACCATTTACTTATTCAGCTCATTTCACTGATGAAGAATTGAGTGAGGCAACCAGGATTAAGTGACTTATACAAAGTCACACTGCTAGTAAATATATGAGGTCTGATTTGAACTCAAGAAGATGAGTGTTCTACATTCCAAACCCAGTGTTCTAACCACTGTACACCTTGCTGCCCCTCATCACCTAGCTGCCCCAGGACATGTGTACTAACTTTGCATAAGAACCTTCTCCCTCCCCACTAAAATAACTGGGTAATCATTCTAATTTTCTATCATTTTACCCAACCTACATACAAATTTCCTCCTCAGAAACCTTATAGCAGATCTGACTTTTAAAAACTTTTCTTCATGAAATATTGTTTTATTTGTCAAACTAATAAAAGATGTGCTAGGTTTACCAGAATTCAGTGTAATAAAAAGGAACATCTACTATCCAATTGGAGGGTAAAATATAGGCAGAAATGAGCTAGTACTGGGATTGACTAAAAAAAAATTCAGGAATATTAGAGATAAGTTCATTTGCTCATTTCTAATTTTCATTTTCAAATATAGAACAATTCTATTTGCCTATTGAGTACATCAAAGAAACAACTAGGAAAAGAAAAGATATTATGGCACAATTCCATTTTCTATATTATAAAAATAAAACTCTGTATTTTAATATATGTTAGCATAATACCGATTCACAGAGCTCCTTCCTACTTATCCTGGTTCTCTGCAGGTTGGAAGCTAGGTTGTCATAAACCTATAGAGGGAAATTTGAAGGTTTATGGTAGTAGAGGAATTCATTTCCTAGCCCCACAGGCACTAAAGAGCAGGTCAGATTATAGCTGGGATAATCAGGCATTTGCCCCTTGGCCTGCATAAAAATACTGTGTTTATTGGATTTTGATAAGTAAAGGGATAGCAGAGATCAGCAAGATCCTGGAAGGTGTGTCTGGTGGGCTGGTTCTATGGGGATTTGCCAAGGTTGAAATTTTGCTAACTTTCTATTTTATTCACTCTTACAGCCTTGAATAGATGTTATTGTACCCTGTGGAGCTAGAAAGAGGATAGAGGACTAAATGACACTTGTGAACCTCACAGGATGTTGGAGTTGCAAAGTATAAAGTACTATTTTATGGAAAATCACATTTCCTAGCATTCAGTGGAGTTGAGTTCTTTTGTTTAATATATTGGGGAATTAACATGATAGTGTGGAGAAAGTGTTACATAATCTGTAAGAATATTTTTATAGAGTTGGTAGTTGTATGCATGTAATATAAATATTGACTGACAGTGGAACAAAGTAATCCCCTAAGGTTATAAAAGTTATTAAATTTGCATTACAATTTGTAAAGTTGAATACTAAAGGGAATATGGTCTAAATAAGTTAATTATTTTAACTCAACTCACTTAGTTGACTGGCATGTTTGCAGAAATATGAATTACAAGTCAATTTTTTTTTGTGTGTTGTAACAGTAGTTTGCATGATTTAGTATATCATAGAATCCATTTTAAAATTGATTGTCTTTGCAAATGGTTACCTACTGCCTAGAAATTTCCATGAGAAAACAGTCAAAGCCACCAAAAAAGATCTATCTAATAATAAATTTGCTTTTTAGAAACAATTTATTTTTTTCTTTATTCATTATACCTCTCAAATGATAAACGTACACATAAACATGTCAAGGGAAAGCCAAATAGTTTGGATATATTTTTAATTTGTACTATGAAACCAAATGTCTTTTATCTAATGTTTTAAAATTTCTATCCAATCTACCTTGAGCCTCCACTGAATACAATAAACCATAGACAGGCGGAAAGAAAAACACTTCTGCTGAAATTCTAATTAATTAAACTTCATTATCATCCACAAATATGAAAGTAAGATTCATATAAGTAGATAGGCTATCACTGTTGAGGAGTTTTCACCAACTACAAGAATGGTGTAAAGTCACCAGGGATTTAGGAATGAATTTTCTTCATTTCATCTCATTTGGAGTGTGCAGTTTTTTATGTATCTATTGCCTGGGGCCGAAGTGCACCAGGGAGACATATGGAAAAAAGGGAGAGCCATTAAAACCTCCTAACCACACTTCAAAGTACCAATTGTTTTTCTAGGATATTTCAGCTTTCTCTTGGGTTAAGAGTTGGGATTCTCTGATTAATCAAGCATCCTTACCTTATCCCTTAAGCCCCACCCATTTTCTTTTATGAATGGGGGGAAGAGGCCTTATTTTCTTGATTTAGAAACTACTGACTCTTGGGAAGGTATGGCTTCCACAGAAGTGAAATGAGAGAGTGATCGATGTCCCTTATGCTGAAATAAAAATCTGAATCTATAATTTGGGATGTTTCACAATGCTCAGTAGCCTCTTTCATGAAATGGTTATGCTCACTTTGGGAATAGCACTCAATTAAAAAAAAAAAAACACTATTTTGAAAAATGGATTCTGGGAAAATTCCAGACCATCAGCTTGAGATTACTTTTTCTAACGGGTTTACTTGGTCAAAAGATGCTTGTTTTTAAAAATTTTTTTAGAAGTTTCAGTAACAAAAATGTTGAGCTATCATCATCATAGCTAGACATTTTATAAGAACAAGACTTTAATAAAAATAATAGAAACCAAATGAAAAATAGTTCTTGAAATAGCTAACGTTTATGCTCTTTTGTACCTGTGATGGTTTGATTTTATGGGGTCTAACTTTAGGGTAAGGCAAAAATTTAGGTAAGAAGTCCATTCAGTAATTACTAACATTTCTATAATTCTTGGTATGCATGAATTATTTTGCAAAATCTGAGATTAAAAAAAATGTGACCTTCCCAAAGTGCCATAGATAATATATGGGGAAGCTGGGATTTGAATTCATGTCTTCTTATTCTAAGGAGTTTGATATGCTAGGAAACCATGCTGCTTTTGTAAATCTTAGGTGAATATAAGGCAGTCTATGAATCTTAAACAAATCAAAGGCTCCTGTAATATAGAAACAATATTCCTCTAGTTTGGCACAGATAAATTTAAAGAGATGATGGCTGTGAATGAATAGATTGTGGTTCAAAGTATATTTGCCTGGAGGGGAAATTGACAAAAGGTCTGAATTCCTATCTTTATAGGAACCTTTGTTCACTGAATCATAAATTTAGAGTGGATGGGTCCTTAAAAGCCAGACTACAATCCTCTTATTTCACAGATATGGAAACTTAGTTTAGAGATGTTAATTGGCAGCTAGTTTTAAGGCAGGATTTAAGTCAGATTTTTCGACTCCAATTCCAGCATTCTATCTACTTTGCCACCTCATAGCAACATAAAATACCAGAGTTAAAAGTGACCTTAAAGCCTATCTAACCCAACACTATCTTTGTTTTATAAACATGGCAATTGAGACCCAAAACAGTTACATAATCTTGGGAAAAGATCAGAGATCTCATTTGTGGGAAGAGCCAGAAACCAGAAGCCAGATCTTCTAATTCAGCATGCTTAGCTAGAATAATTTGCCACCTGAAATTTATAAGTTTTATTTTGAAAGATGGAGTCTCCTTGGATTAGACCCTTTTGCTAGATTCTGCAGGAGCATTTGCAGATAATCCCTGCCTGGTTCCATCCAATATGTTGAACTTTGGAAGCCTTTCTGGTCACAAGTGATTCAGTGGTTGGTACTATGTTGATAATAAAATAAAAAAAAGTCATCTAATTGGTTTCAAAATTGGAAGAACTGATGACTTAGGAGGTGCTAAGACAACATTGACTGCAAATAGGAAAAAGTATGATCTGCCTTCTTAGGAAGTTGTGAGTAAGGAGGACTGCTTTTACCTGTAGGGATGGACCAGCTACCCCATGTCCCACCTGGCTAGTAATTGTTTCTGAACATATAACATTTCTGGTTGTTTTTGTATTGACTATTTCCTGATTTGAAGTAAATAAGTATTACAAGATGGGAGTACCATATAACTTTATGAATTTCAGATCTCCTGACGTCTCCTTAAAGGTTCTAATGATGACCAAGGTCAGTAAGTAGCAGAATCCACTGTGAGCTGAAAATATAGTCACAAACTACTGCTGGAGTCACAAGGAGACTTGGAAGTAATTCTGAGACATAATTAGGCAATGACTAGGCATTGCAAGGTTTGGAAAGCTTGCAAGATGGCACTAGTATGAGGCAGAAATGAAACAATTAACATTATAGTTTATTCAATATATTTAGTCCTAAATATGTCAATTTACCTCTTCTGAAAAGACAGTTTATACTGGAGTAAATTAACGAGGGATAAAGCCTGAACCTGCAATTAATTTTTTTTCAATGAACAAAAAGAAAATTACTTCTTTCCTTTTCACTCCTGAATCCCATCACCATTGGGGAAAACAAAGGGAAAAGAAAACCTTAAAAACAAATATGCATAGTCAAAGATAATAAATTCCTTCATTGGCCATATTAAAAATATTTGATTCATTCTGCACTTTGAATCTATCATGCCTCTCTGGAATTATGGTTAGTCATTGGGTTTCTCAGAGTTCTTAAGTTCTTCCAAAGCTGTTTATTTTTACATTGCTGTTGTTAGTGTGCAAAATGTTCTTGTTTTAGACCATGATGTATCAGTTTACATAAGTCATCCTAGGTTTCATGGAAACTTGTTATTCAGTTGTGTCTGCTTCTTAACGATCCCATGGCATATACCAGATCTTTCTATTACCTACTATATCTCAAGTCTATCTAAGTTTATATTCATTGTTTCCATGACACTGTCTTTCCATCACATCCTTTTTCATCCCCTTTTCCTTTTGCTTTCAGGGCATTTTCCAACAAGTTCCATTTTCTCATTGTGTGGTCTAAATATTTAAGCTTGAGGTTCAGTATTTGACTTGCAAGTGACTAGTCTGAATTAATTTCCTTAAGCATTGACTTATTTGACCTCCTTGCTATCCAAGGGGCTCTCAAAAATCTTCTCTAGCATCACAGTTAAAAAACATGAATTCCTTATAGTTCAACTCTCACAGCTATACATTGCTTACTAGAAAAACCATAGTTTTGATTGCCTTTGTGAGCAAGGTGATGTCTCTGCTTTTTAGTAGCTTTCCTTCCAAGGAGCAAGGCCTTTTATTTGATGGCTGTACTCATTGTTTGTAGTGATCTTTAAATCCAAGAATATAAAATCTGTTACTGCTTCCATTTCTTTTCCCTCTATTAGTCAAAAAGTGATGGGATCAATTGCCAACATCTCTCTCTCTCTCTCTCTCTCTCTCTCTTTCTCTCTCTCTCTCTCTCTCTCTCTCTCTCTCTCTCTCTTCTCTCTCTCTCTCTCTCTCTCTCTCTCTCTCTCTCTCTCTCTCTCTCTCTCTCTCTCTCTCTCTCTGTGTGTGTGTGTGTGAAATTCTAGCTTTCATTCTCCTGTTTCACCCTCATCAAAGCTTTCTTAATTCCTCTTTATTTTCTGCCACTGGAGTGGTATCATCTGCATATCTGAGATTGTTGATATTTCTCCTGACAACTTTAATTCTGGCCTTTGATTCATTCAGCCTGACATTTCCCATGAGGTAATCTGCATGTAAGTCAAATAAATAGACTGTGAGAATATACAATCTTGTCACACTACTTTTCCAATCTTAAACCAATCAGTTGTTCCATGTTGGGTTCTAACTGTTGCTTCTTGACCCACATACACATTCTTCAGGAGAAGTAAGATGACCTCGTACTCCCCTCTCTTTATGTACTTGCCATATTTCGTTTTGATTCACAGCCCCTGCAATTGTCTCTTTCATCATTTCTTAGGGAACAAGAATATTCCATTAAATATACATACCATATTTGTTCAGCCACTCCCCAAATGATGGGTACCCCCTTAGCTTCCAGTTCTTTGCTATTATAAAAATAGCTGTAATAAATGTTTATTTTATGAACTCTTAAGTAGAGGTATCATGGACTTATGATTTCATTGACATAATAACACTCCTTATGTAGTTGCAAGTTATCATCTTTACTGCAATTTATAATCTTAGTAACTTTTCTAAAAGATTAAATAACCTAATTAAGGTCATACAAATCAGTATTTGTCAGAGGTTAGATAATTGAACCTGGATCTTCCTTATTTTGAGACCAGATTTCTCTCCTACATATCACATTGCCTCTTATTACAACACATTTTCTCTTTCATTCACTTGTGATTCAGAAAAAAATATATATCATTGAATGAAATGCCATGTCTTCGCCTTATATGTTGATAGGAGTGATATTCAAAAGAAGAAGAAAAAAGATCCCTTCAAAATATTTTCCTTAAATTATGAAGAAATTTCCATAAATGCTTCCCATAATTTTATCAAAATTACTGATATTCTATCAATTATAAGTTTAAGATATGATCAGATATGGTCCTTTTAAAAGACATATACTCCTGAAAAAATTAGAAAGATGTTAGCCATGTCTTTCTGTGAATTAGTTTACTCAGATACTTTCCATCAACTACTTGGAGAAATTAGGGCGCTAAGGTCACAGTCCAGGCTTTGGATAGTCAGAAAGAAGTGTGAAGACTCCAGGTGCCTGGGAAACAGGGACATCAGGAGGTGGGAAAGGGAAGAATAAAGGGGGGAATGATAAAGGAGAGTTAGAAGGGTGCCAAAGGCAAACTTCACCTACTTTAAGATTTTGCCCAGGGCCAGCCTAGTATGTGTTATATGTTAACTATAGCCTTAGTTCTGTTGAATTTCTGACATGGCTTTTATTCCCTAATGCAAAATTTGGAGAAAAATGGAGATGAGTTAAAAATGTTATTGTAAAAAAAAATCAGACTAAAATGAGCTTCTGTGTAACTTATCTGTCAAGAAGAGTTGAGGGTTCATGCTCAGTGAGAATTATCTTCTTTATTAATTGTTTTGACTATGTCATTTCCTGGCTCAAAACTCTGTAATGAATCCCAATTGATTCTTTAGCAAATCTACATTTTGAACCATTTGTTTCAAGGCCTTCTACTAATTGGCCCTTTTTATCACCTAACCTTTTGGCATACCTACATTTACCGTTTTTGTCTTCACCCAGCAAACCTGCTTATTGCCAAATGCCTACAGCATCGTTGCTTCCATTTCTGAGCTTTCATTGCCATTCATTTTTGTAATGCCATCTCCTCTGCCATACCACATAGCAACTCTCTTTCTAAACTATTGAGAAAGAAAGAATCAAGAGACCCCATTAGGAAGTCTTAATTGAACTGAAATATAATATACCTATTGGAAACTAATTAATGTATCAAGTTAAGACAAGGTAAGTTAATAAAAATGAACATGTCCTAAATACCTCTAGAGTAACTAGTTAGAGGTCATATTGTTATATATGTTATGTTGTTATATTAACACTAAGAGGTAGTATGGGATAGCAAGGGAACTAATTTCCTTATCAGGAAGCCCTGGATTTAAATTCCATTTATAACATACACTGGACAAGTCACTGACGCTAATTTCTATTTCTAGCTAATTCTAAAACTATCAAGTGTAGATAAATTGTTGATCTTAATTAGTAGATGAAGCTTCCTATTTTATGCTTCCCATACAATAAAATCATAAGAGTGGACCAAAACAAGAACCACAAGAACAATAACAGCATTTTAAACACCAATTATAGTGATTTAATACTAATAATGACAGTGATGTGTTTGATACATGTTCCAGTAAATTATGAGTCTTGACAATTCATCAGTTCTCCTGTATTTTTCTTTGCTTTACTTTGTTTTTGTACCAGGTCATCTTACTTCTCCTGAAGAATGTGTATAGCCTGGGCTATATCATGTATAGTTAACTATGTAGCTAAGTTAAGGCCATAAGAAGAAGAGAAGGAAGTAAGGAAGGAAACAACATTTATTAAGGGACCAGGCATTATGCTGAGTGTTTTACAAATTTTACTTCATATAATCTTCACAACAACCTTGGGAGGGAGATATTATTATTATTATTGTCCTTATTTTATAGCTAAGGAAACTGAGGTAGACAAAAGTTAAATTATTTGTCAGAGTTACAGGGCTTGCTGAAGGCCAGATTTGAACTCAGTTCTTTTTGATTTCAGGTCCAGTGGGCCAGCTTGTGATATCACTTGAGTGATTATTTCCTCCCTGATTTTTGTGAACATAAAGTAAATACAATAAGGTAATACAATTAATACAATTCATTTGATGCTCAATTTGTGTGTCCTTATCTCTCTTTTCTCTGAGGGAAAGAGTGGATCTGGCAACATCCTGCAGAGCATTTAAGATCTTGTAGATTTTAGATATTGGTATTCATTGACCCCATCTCCCAAGCAGCACAATAAATCACATAGATTCTTTACTGGACAGCTGGGAGAACTTTCAGGGTTTCTGGCTGAATGAAAATTGTTTATGGAATTCTATCTTTAAGAATGTCCAATAGTCCAAGGTATCTTTGGTCATATGCCATCAGATATGACAGGTCCTCAACTAACCTATCACTTCTCATTACAGAAACAACTAGGCACAGAGATAGAGTGTTGATCTTGGAGACAATCAGAAATGAGTTCAAACCTAATATCAGATTAATGGTGTGATCCTTAACCTCTCTTTACTCTCAGTTTCCTCATCTATCAAATAATGTATAAAATAATCACATCTACTCAGGAGGTAGTACTAAATAATATTTATAAAATATCTTAAAATGCTTAACATAATTTCTGACACAAAATTGCTATATAAATATTAATTATTATTAATATAAGATACAGTCCTTTCTTTAGATTTCAAGCTAATTCAATTTAACAAGTTTTTAAGTAACAACTAAATACAAAGTATCAAGGATACAAAAATGAGAAATGATCAGTCCTTACCATTGAGGAATTATATTTTAGTAAGGGAAAATATAATAGATAAGCAAATAATAAAATGCAGATGGAATATGAGAATAGGAAAACTGATATTCAGACCCAGAGGAGGAAATTCATTCATGGGAGAATAAGGGAGGGCTTCAACTTGAAGGTAACAACTAGTCTAAGCATGAAAGAAAGAATTTCAACCAGAAAAGATAAGGAGGGAGTTTATTCCAAGCAGGGGAATATATAGCCTATATAGATGATGACAGAATGGACTTGGGGAACAGATTGTAATTCAGTTTGGCTGGAATAAAGAATGTGAAGGATTATGAAGTGAAAAACGACCAAAAAGTGAAGCAATTTCTGGTTTGCCCTTTAAAGGCAACAGGGAGCCATTGACATATTTTAAGCTGAGAAGTAACATATGTGGTCAAACCTATGAATTAGGAAAATTACTTCAACAACTATCTGAAGGTTGAAAACAATGAAAAAAGTGCAATAATAAGCCCTGGGAATACAAGAGAATAAGAGAGTCTCCAGCTCTCAAGAAGCTCATATTCTAATAGGGGAAGACAACACATCCAGGAAGTTTTAGTTGTCAGTCAGACAGAAATGCCCAGTGGTCCCAGCAATAAAGTTTATATCATCTCCTTAACAAAACTATGATATTTAATCATTTGACTTTGCTGAGGATGTTGGCGACAAGCATTTTCTTTTCTAGGTTTCCAGTTGGCATTGCTGAGGAGGTACAATGCAAAGCAAATTGTCAAGTTTCTCTCCATTCTCTGGTTATTTCCCTTGATGACAGTTAAGAAGAAGTGGGACTGGACAGGAACCAGGGCCAATGATATTGAAATATTTCTATTCTCAGCAGTCTTGGGCTTACTTACCCGTCATAGCAGCTAGTTAGTGGTTGGTGTGGGTGCTGGTTTGGGTGTTTGTCCTCTTCTCCACTAGGAGTGCTCCTCTCAGAGATGTCTGTGAGGGTCAGATTGGAAGATGAGCATGTGGTCTGGAGCAACTGTTATTTTTGATGCTCTCAGGCTAGTGAGTCTGAGGGGAAGTGGTGGTTTGAGGTGGTTGCAGTGATATGACTCATCTGGCACCCTTGTTTTATAGAAAAAGTGAGAACCTAGGGAAAAAAAAGAGGAGATAAGATTATGTTACAGTAGATTGGGTGAGGATTATGTTACAGTAGGCTGGGTGAGAGAGAGTGAGGGTCTGAACTAGGACTTTGGACATATAAAATGGAAAGGAGAGGAAGGAAGGTTTTAAGAAATAGTATGAAGCTAGCAAATGATTCCATGTGGGAATTCAGGGAAAGATGAGTCAAAGGTTACCCCAAGATTTCAAATCTAAGTGACTGGAAGGATAAAGTTGGAATTATGCTTTAACCAGAAACAGAGGGTGAGAAGAAGAGGTTTACAGAAAGAAATGATGAAGTTCCATTTTGTACATGTTGAATTTGCAGTTTCTATACAATATTCAGAAGAAGTCCAAAAGGCAACTAGAAAGTCAGAATTGGGAATCAAGGAAGGGATTGGCATTGAGCATATAATTGGGAGTTATATTGGAATTATAATATATATATATACATATATATATACATACATACATACACACACACACTCTGGGAGTAGATAAGAATCATCAAGGGAGAAATATGGAAAAGTTCTTTCAGAAACCCTGAGGATTGATAGGAGGAAGAAAGAAAAGTACAGTTACGTTTGAAATATACTATATTCCACCCCATGAGGATATTGAAAAAATGGATAATGAATTTGGAAAACAGAGTCATGACCTAGTATCAGTGAGAGATTTCCCCTTCAGATGATTCTTAGGGTTCTTTGTTAACAGTAAAGAAAAAAATCTGACAAATTCTACCATTCATTTAGTAAATATTTCATTCTTCAGAAGACAAGAAAGTACTTCAAAAGATGGGAAACTCCATATTCAGAGATGTAGATGCTATCTTGGATCTGATAGGAAGGATTCACTGCTAATCTAGAAGAGAGCACCTTGGAAGGAAGTACATTATCTCAGAATTCTTGACAAAAGATGAAAGAAAGCTGGTCATAGCCTAATTCACAATTGAGATTTTGGGAGAATGAATTTTAAAGAATTTAGAAAAAAAGAAAAAAGTACAACCCCATGGTCTGAAATTCTAAAGTGGTAAAAGCTCAAAAGAGATGGGAAACGCTCAAAAATAAATTATGACAAATGGAAAAAACAATCAATTCTATTAGGAAAAAAAGAGGAAGCTTTCTAAAGGAATAGGTGTTGATATATATAGGGCCTCAGCCTTCAGGTTTTATATAGATGATCAACAACATGATCAATAATGGAATAAGAAAGTAGAATTTAACCAAATCAGTTATATTCTCAATGAATATCTGTTTCTTCTTTTGAATGTCCTTCCTATGCTATGTTAGCCTAAGTAAGTTTTATTCTTTCAAGATGTTAGCTGGGCATATTGTGTTGCATTTTATTTCAATCTCAGATCTAAAGCAATAGATCAGCCAAGTCAAGTCTGGTCTCTTTCTCTGAGAGAGAGAGAGAAAGGGAGAGGGAGAGGGAGAGAGAGGGAAAGAGAGAGAGAGAAAAAGGGAGAGGAAGAGGGAGAGGGAGAGGGAGAGGGAGAGGAAGAGAGAGAGGGAGAGGGAGATAGGGAAGGAAGGAGAGAGGGAGGGAGAGATGTATTTTGGTAGAGAAGTTCCACAGATTATATTCTGGACAATAAGCATTCTTCATCCTCTTAGATTGGTTAGACCAAGCTTATGGATCTCCACTAGGAAGATTTATAACCTATTTTGGAGCTTGATGTAATCATTGCCTAATCATTTAAAACCATGCACATTTGGAGGACCTCACCCTACATAGAGAATTAATCATTTAATTTGGACTGGCTATCCAGAATGATGATGAAAAAAATAGATGTTTTGTGACTAAGATGAAATTTAATTGGGCTAGATATCCTGTCCAAAACTTTGGTTAAAAAACCCAACTCTGCAAGAATATTATGGGAAAGTGTGACTAAACAAGAGGTGATCTAAAATACACCTTGGTACTTTAGCCAACAGAGTGGCATAGAAGCCAAATAACTTTACATGACTAGTGGTATTCATAGATCTTGTACTGGAAGAGTCTTCAGAAGATTTTAGTCCAACTCTCATTTTTTAATATGAAGAAACTGAGGCCGAGGGAAGTTAAGTCACCACTGGGTCATGACATTAGGCATTAAGCATCAGAGGTGAGTTTTAAACTGAGGTCTTCTAACTTTAGTAGCTGAATTAATAGAGGTAAAGAGCCCAAAGTAAGGCAGATAGTAGTCCCATTGTACTTAGCCTTTTTAGAATTCATCTGGAAAATTGTATTTGGTTTAGTAGCAGATTTTTGTAAGGAGACTGACAGACTGAAGGAGGAAGAGCAAGAATGGAGACTATGTTATATGAGGACTGATAGAAAGAAATAGAGATTTTTTTAAACTTGTAGACATCATGTTGTAGGATAGAGAATGAACATTTTTTTCTGTCTTCAGGATGGACTTTTATGTACATGAGGTACTAGAGTTTTTTTGTTTGTTTGTTTGTTTGTTTAAGAGGACAGAGAAATAAACTATAAAGATGTAGATTTCAATCTGAGGTAAAGAAAACTCTCCTAACAATCAGAGCTGTACAAAAATTGAAATGGAATATGTTACTGAGGGAGTAAATGTGTTTGGTAGTGTGATATAATCCATTTATTGTGTGGGACTCAGAGCATTGCCTGGAGTTACATCCAGCTACATCCAGTGACAGAATTGCCTTTCTAATAGGAAATTTAGGGTTCTTTTTTGTTGTTGTTGTTGTTTTGTTTTTTGTTTGTTTTTTTCTGAGGCAATTGGGGTTAAGTGACTTGCACAGAGTCAAACAGCTAGGATCCATTAAATGTCTGAGACAAGATTTGAACTGACTTCAGGGCCTGTGTTCTATCCACTGCACCACCTAGCTACCCCAGGATTTTTGTTTTTGTTTTTTTCTCTTTAGCACAATTGTGATAGTGGGATATCCTTGAAGCACCGTTTCCAGGTGGAACACATATTCTCATAGACCAGGATAGAAATTTCTCAAGACCTGCACATATTTATACAGATGGTGAGGAAAGAAGCCAGCAGAAAATGATAGACCAAAAATGAGACAGAAGGTACGATAGACGAATGGATGAATGAATGAAAAAGTATTATGTTAGGGATTAAAGTATGTGGTATATATGAAGGAAAAGCAAAACAATCCCTGTTTTCAAGGAGCTAACATTCTAATAGCCGTAGTCTGAGAAGAGCATTTTGATCAAGGAAATGTGTGGGGATGGTGGTATTCATCAAAACCTTTCAAAGTATTTAATGACTTCTTCAGGATACAGGAAAGTGAAAAAAGGAAAATCACCTTTTGATGGAGGGTACTATGTATCTATATGACATGGAAAATATCTATAGTTGAGAGTTTCCATATTGGCAAAAGATATGAAGCAATTCCTTACGTTTGTGAGATGTTGCTATGTTTTTTATCCCCCCAGATTTTCTACTTTTGATAGTACTTCAGCCTTATTTCATTCAACAGCCCAAGGCATTATGCTAGACAGCAAAACCAGGAGGTTCACTGAATCTCAGTGATTTCAAAAACCAATTTACCTGGTGCTCACCTTGCTCTATCATCACCTGCAAAAATCATTCTTTTTTAGTACACCCAATTCCTTGTGATTCTCATCTCACAGATTACACTATCCTCCTTCACTTCATAGTCTGTATTCTTTCTACAAGTTGACCACAGTAAATATGAGGATGGGGGGTTGTTCGCAGTAAAAGTTATATTTAAGTTATGGAAGCACCATCTTGAGAGAAAATGACAATTTCAGTATCACCCACCATTATTGCTAACAGCAGACATCATAATGTATTGGATTAAAAATGGAAACCCAGAATGTTTGTTGTAATTCCTACAGTCTCTCTTCTATTCCTAAGTCAAAGCAATATTAGTCTTTTCATGGATCTACCTTCATTCAAGGATTTCAAAACCATTTCTATTGATAGTTAAAAAAAAAAAATTGGTGAATTTTTCTCTATTTTCCTGGATACCCTATTCCTACAAGAGCTGGCTACTTAATCCTGAAAATAATTTTCTAGCTATATAGTCTTCTCATTTCAGATTGTCTCTGATGGTTATATCTAGCTATTTCTAATCTCTAGGCTTTGTGATTTTCCAGGTAAAGATTACTCTTTCTATGGCATATCAATCCAGTACAATAGGGAATATGACTTAGATGTTTGAAAATTATCTAAGGTGTTTTACTTCTCAACATCAATATGATTTGATCACTGTACACTGTTGAATTCTCTTATAATGAGACTATTCATGCATTCATCTAATGGGCCTTTTTATAAAAAACGAAGGTTTTCAGCCTTGTTCCTTCCCGTATTTGGATTATAAATTGTAGTTTTCCATAACCTGGGGAAATTTGAGACTGATTTGCAAGGCACACTACAGGCAGACAAAACATTCTGTAAGTGGAAAATCAACTTTCATTTTAACTCTGGATAAGCTTTAAATGTATGAGATCAGGTCTAGATATCTCTTCAATATCTACATGTCTATTGACCAGGGACTCTTAACTGTTTTATTATGGACCAAAGCTTTTGGCAGTCTGATGAAGCCTGTGAACCCTTTCTCAGAATAATGTTCTAAAATGAAGAAAATAAAACACATAGATTATAAAGGAATAAATGATATTAAAATACATTTTACAAAACCTCAAATTAATGTAATCTTGGTTAAGAACTCCTGCTTTAGTCTAGATCTTTCCTGATCACTTAGATGGTAGGGTATATAGACTTCTGGTTAGGAATGCCCCTTACCCCTTTATTACATAATGATCATGCGCTCTAACAATTATACCTTATTATGATTTACTTAGATACTTCAATGAACCTGTGACTAATCCACATGGGTACTCCTTCCTTTCCTATAAAACACAACCTATCTGCATCTTCTCATTTTGTCTATATCCTCTCATAAATTTTTCATAAGGTTCCTCCAATAAGCTGAGGCATTCCTCTAGCCCTCTTGTTATTGTGAGTCCCAATAATGCAAGAAGACATTCTACTAGTCATCTTTCACTCTTAATATATGATTAAACCAACTCCTTTTGGGGTCCTAAAGCTTTCTGACAATATATTTTAAATCCTTCTTCTGTGGCATGCTTTATAGATAAGACGTTTTAGACTTCATGTTCACTTGTACTTTGGGTGACCTTCAACTTTAGTTCTGCAGAGACTTTGGCATTCCATGACTCACAGGAATACACCATCAGTGGAAGAATCTTGCTGTTCAAAAATGAGCCTTTGTTTGAGAAAGATGTTTGAGATCAAACCATAACACAGTTTTCCCAAAGCAGTAGACTCATTTTCCTCTTCCTTATCAAATAGAGGTTAGTTCATTGTCCATTCAACAGCTTGATTGAATATATCAGGTTAGAGTTACCTCAGTTTTATGTTACAACTCCTTATCTTGATTCTTTCTTCTAACTTGGTACTGACTTTGATCTTTTATATGTTGATTATGTACAGATAGCTGATTTTAAAAATGACTTCTTTCAATAATCAGTCACACCCTATCTTAAAATATAACCAACTTTTTTTTTTGGTCACATTAATCAGTATTTAACATGCACAGCATATTCAAATTCTCTTCTTAAAAGGACTGTTCATGATACATACATACACACATATATTGAAACCTGTTTTCTAATGAAAAAGAGGGAGCTCCTCTCCTTACCTCAGTTCCTCTAATCATATACAGTACAGCACAGAATGTGATCCCAAGGTGTTAATGAGCTATTAAATTAACCATATAAGATTGATCTATGATTTGATCCCTTTAAGAAGTGAAGACAGATCTCTATTGGACCAAACAATTGTCTCAATGATTGGCTGAGCAAAAGGATTGATCATACCTGTGGGGGTTTTAAATAGATTACCCCTGCATGAATATCGGTAGTTCCAGTTCAAGTGACTTTGTAAGCTTGGAACTGCCAGTTAAGGAGAATCTCAGTAGGGAGGGGGAAGAGAATTTCTTCCTTTTTATTCTTCATATTGGTAATGTAGCTTTGAAAAGGGTCACTGGATTAGGAAATACTACATGCAGCAGGGAGAATAGACACACACTCTCAACATACTGAGAAATTGTTACCAGAGGGAGGAAGAGGTTTCGTGGGGTGTGATCCCTGTTAATTGAGAGTCAAACTATGGAAAGGAGCTGACCTTGGGGATCCACTATGAAGACTCTAGAATTATGAAAGAACACATAGCCACATAAAGTGCTAACCTGAGTACAATCTAAAGAGAAAAGGAATTTTATCCCAGAATTCCTTTTCAAGTGGTCAGCTGTAGAATGGGAGAAACAATTCATGCTTTAAAAACTGATCATGGAAACTAGTTATTTTTAGGGACTTTTAATACCTTGACTACAAAAAGTTAAGGTATGTGACAGATGAATAAGTACCAATTCTGGGTAATTCTTTTAGAAAAGAAATGAGCAAGACACCAGTAGTGACATATTAACTTCATTTACATTTACTTTCAAGTTTGATAACTTATATGATGATTTTCCCCCTTTTGACTGAATCAGTCTATTTTAAATGTTTAAAAAAATTATTTTGCATTTTAATCTTGATAGAACTAAACATTACATGGAACATTATTAAGGATTTCATAAAGAGTTCTACAATTGTTATTCACTTTAGCTCATTAAACTAAATTATAAAGTGTATAATTTATAATAATAGTTTTTTTTTTTTAAACCAACTCCTTGGCATCTTTACACAAAATTTCTACACTTAACACATGGGAGTCTATCCGATTGATACATTTCGACCTTCCTGAGTGGCTATTGGAGATCCCTCTCAGGGCATCTGTCCCAAGTTTAGTAGCTAATGTTTGGTTGTCCAAACCACTTCCTGTCCCTCCAAGCCAACTAGTTCTACCTGATTTCAGAGTTTTCTCTTTACCAAGCCCAGGAGTTGGACACCGGACCAGATTTCAGTTTTCCCCCTTCTGTTGCGGGGTTTCTATTTCCCTTAGGGCATTCTCATGATTGCAATTTCGCCGGAGGCAGAATTGGAAAGTGGAGGAAAACTGCATTAGAAGGGTGTGTGTGTGTGTGTGTGTGTGTGTGTGTGTGTGTGTGTTGGGGGATGGGGTACACGACATCTGCTTCCCACCCTCTTTTCTAGAGGCCCAACTGTAGGGCGAAGGCTGAGATCTAAAATCCCGACTAGAGGACTGAGCAGCCTTCTGGCCTCCTGACCCAGACACGGACCAGGGGGTGGGGAGGAGCAAGGCGGGCAGCAGGACCCCGAGCTGCGCCTCCCTTCAGTCTCAGTGGCTGTGGCCACCCGCCAAGAGTTAGATGCTTTCATGATCCGGAAATGATGAAAAAAGAAAGAAAGAAAGAAAAGTGTTTCTGAAGTGTGGTAGGAGGGGAGGGAAGGGGAGGAAGAGGGAAGGGGAGGTACAGGGCGAAAGGTCCCCAGCGGTGGGTGCTCGGGGGCGCGGGGAAGGGGCGGGGTGCGCGGAGCCAGCGCAGTAGAGTCCAGGCAGAGACATAGTCCCGGAGTAGCAGCAACTGCAGCGGCGGCGGCGGCGGCGGCGGCGGCGGCAGCAGCAGCGGCCAAAGCCAAGGCCAAGGCCAGGGCCACGGCCGCGGGACGGGAGATGCTGCGACTCCCGGAGGCTAGCTAACTTTCCACTGCAGGAGAGGCGGGGGGGACAGGAATAGGAAGAGTGCGTCGGTTCGCTGACAGGGATGCAGAGGTACGTAAGTTAAGTTTGTCAGTTTCGTGGAGTTGGTTAGTTGGTTTCCCCCACCGCCCCGCGGGAGGAGGGGCTTTCCTGTCTCCCCCTCCCCTCCCGTCACTTTGCTGGCTCCTCCTCCCTCTTCTCCCAAACTCAAACTGAGCCCCCTCTCCTCCCTCCCACCCCCTTCCCTAGCACCCACATATCCAGCCCTTCTGAGCTCTTCCCTCCCACCCCCAGGACTAGCAGAAACTTTACTTTGGCGGTCGAGTGACAGTGTAATAGTTTGCTTACTTCTTCTCTTTTTCAAATCAAAACTTCCCAAGGGGTGGGGCTTGAGGAGGGGAGCTGGGGGAGGAAATATTCCTTGTGGGTGGTGTGCTTTTCTTATAAAATGTTATTTCTCCCCCCCTCCCCCGCTTGCTGCAATAAGTCCCGAATGCAACACATAAAAGTCCTTTCATTTGTTTGTTCCTTCAGGGTCGTCTGTTAGTTGTGTCAAAAGGGGTGTAAGCTCTATATTTCTTGGTGAGAGACTGGCAGATGTCCCAAGTGGGAGAATCTCTTCCTTCTCGGCCTGAAGGGCCAAAGCGTGGAGCTGAGTCTGAAAGCAGATTTTTGATCTCACTCCCTGGGGGTAAGTTGCTTGCTTTAAAGTTTCTTTATAATTATTGACTTTTTAAAAAAAATTGTGTGTGATATATGTGGACCTGATCTAACCTCTGTAGCACTGACCTTTTGCATGTATAGAATTTAAAATCATTACCAAGAAAAGTATCAGATGCCAGGACTAATATTCTTCTTTCCCCATGCTGGGGAGAAAGGATTGATTCACTTCATTTTGAGGGAAAATGCTTTTTTATAACTAAGGACCTAAGACTCATAGGATCATAGATCTCAAGCTGGAAGAGGAGCTAGAGACCACTTAGCTCAACTCTCCTCTTTTTTTTTTTTTTTTTTTTTAAAGTTGAAGAAACTGTGCTTAAAAGTAGAGCTCAGAAATGCCTTTGGAATTCCTCTCCCCTCAGCA
This sequence comes from Antechinus flavipes, assembly GCF_016432865.1. Taxonomy (NCBI): domain Eukaryota; kingdom Metazoa; phylum Chordata; class Mammalia; order Dasyuromorphia; family Dasyuridae; genus Antechinus; species Antechinus flavipes. The sequence continues at coordinate 132,231,763 of NC_067402.1, read as the reverse complement.
GATTTTGGAATACTGTAGGTCTGTGAACATGTCTGTGCTTTTGGTTTAATCTGTTTGTCATGGAGGCTATCTTGAAACCCTTTTCTTAATCCTAGTTCCTGTGTCCTACTTCTTTGAAAGGGCCCATGCATACATTTTCACTTAATTGTTTGATTTGGTATATAGATGCCTTAAAAGGAACATTTCACAAGAATGAATTAACTCTCTTGTTCAGTACTGTTTGTAAAAGAAGGTAATTTTTCATTTGGGTAATTTTCAAAGCAACCTAATAAACAAAATAGGCAATAGCTTTCTTCTACTGGGGATAACACTTCTTATTTTCCTTTGTGATCCATACACAGGTATGACCTCTGCTTTCGGGTACTTTTTTTTTTTTTTTAATCCATTGACAATTCTAGTTGGAAGATCACTGATAAGGAATATCAAAGTCCATACTTTTTAGAGTTAAGAAATCTAATCTACTTTCAGTTTAAATGATAATGGAACAGTTGTTGTTGTTTTTAATAACAAAATTATAGCCTTTTGGAGTCTTTTTTTTTTTTTTTTTTTAGGACATAGAAGGAAATGAGAGATAAGAAATAAAGCCTGAGCAAATGAAATCATAAAATACCCATGGTTAAAGAAAAATGTTCTGGTATGGAGGACTGTAAAATTGAATTAAAGTTATTGTTTTTTCTATTCTAAAAAAATGACTCATAATTTCTAAACAGAGAAAACAAAAATGAATAAGCTCAAAAAAAATCACACATGTAGAACTGAAATGATGAACAGGTGTTTTTCTAGAAACCATCTTTGTTCTACACATATTATTGTAAATAGAAGAATTTTCTTGTCATTATGGATGACCTTTCTATTCATTTCAAGTAATCAGCATGCTGTTTTTACTTGGACATGGGCCATTTATCATCCTAAACAATGTTTGTGACATAAAATCAATTTTGAACAATTGTTATTTTAAAAAGTAACTTTCTAGATTATTGATCCTTATTTTAATTGTGTATACTTATTTTTATTTTTTAAATTATTCTCACAGAAAGCTGCTATAAGAGCTTGGAATGACAAGTTCTTTCACCTGTAGAGTGGGTCATTGTGAATGTCATATGATCAAACCCTAAGTATCTATCCAGTACTTACTGTATGAAGTTTGAGAATAAACTGTTTAAAGCTCATTTATTTAGAATGTGAACATGACTTTGATTTTAATTGAAAATTAAGTTATTTCAATTGTATTTCTAGGTCATGGTAGAGAATATCTATATGCAGAATTTTCTCCTACTGTGCTTCTCATGATCTTTTGTAGTCTTTTCCTTAGGGTAATCCTCTAAAGTACAGATTGATGAATTTGTGATAGGAAGTAGCTGAAGCTAAGTGAAGCTTTATTTAAAAAAAACATGCAAACATCATTAGAAATAATAATAGTTTATAATTATATAGTGCTTCTAAAATGTGCAAAGTGCTTTAAGTGTATCATCTTGTTTGGTCATTAAAACTGGGAATTAGATGCTATTATTGTCCCCATTCTACAGATGAAGATTTGAGGCTGAAACAGATTAAATGATTTGTCCAGTGTAACATAGTCAATGTCTGAGGCTGGATTTGTTCCAATTGAATCTTCCTGATCTCCAGTCCCATGCCCTCTCTGGGAGAAGCAGGAAAGACTTCATGAGAAAGCACGGTGGAAATGGAACACTAATCATCCTATTGATTTTTATTTCTACCAATCTCTTTCCTAAGCTTCTGTCATTATCAACTATGTGTTAGATTTCTCCATCTGCATGGGCATCCCCAAATCAAGTCCTATTCAACTCATTTTCTCTCCCCCCCCCAACCTATTTCTCCTCCACACTTCCCAGTTTTGTTGAGGACACCAACAAAAGTCATCCAGGTTTTCATTTTTGGTGTTATTCTTCCTTCTTTTTTGCCCCCATATCATCTGCCCAGAATTGTGAATTCTACCTTTACAGCTTTCATATCCATTATCTTCTGTTCATTCAATTAGTCACCACCATAGTTGAGGCCTGAAGCCTGGACAATTTTAGTAGGTTCTAGTTAGTATTTTTGCATCTAATATTTCCCTTTTCCAATCCTTTTTCATACAGCTGCCAAAGTAAACTTCCTAAAGCAAATTGACCTTCCTAAAGAGTTGGCCAAGTCAATTCTTGCTTAAAAATCTTCAGTGTCTCCCAATTTCCTCTATGGTAAAATTCAGATTCCTTAAGGTGGCATTTAAACTCTTTACAATCTGGTTCCAGTTTGCTTTTCCAAACTTATTTCTCATTATCTCCTTTTATGCAATCTATGTTTCATTCCAAATGGTTGATTTGGTGGCTGGCTTAATCTAACATAGCCTCTGCAGGTTCCATGTCTCTGTAAGGAGTGTCCTTATATGTCTGGAAGTATATATCTTTCTCACCTCCCTTTTAGAATCTTGGTATTGCTTTAAGGCTTAGTTTATGTGTCTCCTTTTACCAAAGCCTTTTCTAAACTGCTTGTTTATTAGTTCTCTAGATCACCTCAAATTATCTTTTTTTTTTCTTCTGTTTACATGTTTTAGCTTTCATTAGAATGCAAGCTCTCTGAGAGCAGGAACTATTTTTCACTTATGCCTTTGAAAACTAGTGCCTAGAACAATGTCTCATACATAATAGGTGCTTAACATTTGCCTGCCAAATTAAATTGAATCAAAGTGAAGGATAAGAAAGATTCTGAAAGGGGAAGTGAAGAAGAAAATCAGTGCACCTAAAGGATTTGAATTTCTGTGCAAATTAGTGGAGGTAAGAGACATCACATCAATTCTGGAAAACTTAATGGAAATAACATGTAATGAACCTTTTTTTGGGAGGCAATTGCAGGTTAAGTTACTTGCCCAGAGTCACAGCTAGTAAATTTCTGAGGCTGTTTTTGAACTCAGTTCCTTCTGACTCCAGAGCCTATGCTCTATCCACTGTGCCACCTAGCTGTCTTCATAATGAAGCTTGAAATGTAGTTTGGAGCCAGTTTGAGAAGGAACTAAGCTTCCAAAGCTAGGAGTTTACTTTTTATCCTAGGAGTAAGTGGTAACAGTGAGAGATTTTTTACTGGGATGATGATATAGACTAATACCCTAGGAAGATTATTTGGGCAATTGTGAAGGAAGGGTGAGTTTGGTTCAGAGGAAGAAGACCCAAGGTAAGGAGACAGATTCTGACAATTCAAGAAGACAGGGATGAGGGCCTGAAGTAGGGTTGTTGCACTGTGAATACTGTGGATGTAAGAGATGAGGAATCTAGAGTACTCCCAATGGATCGATGTGGGTGAAGAAGGAAGCAAGAAGCAAAGCTGACTATAAGTTCTGATCTTGGGTGACTGGAAATATAGTGATGCTATTTCTAGAGGTGGTTCTTTTATATTTGGAGAAAACTTGAAAAGAATTTATGTTTGCATGATGACAAGAACATGTCCTATTCAGGGGCTACTTTACAAATCTTTACTTTTTTGATTAAGTTATTTAAAAATTAAACATGTTATCAAGAAAAAAAAAAAGAAAACAATGAGCAGCTTGGCATAGTGGATAGAGTACCAACCCTGGAGTCAGGAGAATCTGGATCTAAATATGACCTCAGACATTTGACACTTAGCTGTGTGACTCTGGACAAGTCACTTATCCCTGATTGCTTTGCCAAAAAAAAAAAAAAAAAAGGAAAAAAGTGAATTTATAGGTGATTTGATGTTAATTTGTGATGAATTAGTGTTTGCCAATTGTGATGAATTACCACTTAATCAAACACCTTCATTTATAGTCTAGGAAATACATTTAGAGTTTGTTTATCTTAGTAGTTAAAATGGTTGATTAACATTTCTATAATGCTTTAAGTTTTACCTAGGGTGTTCCTCTGAACAGCCTGGGGAAAATCACTATCATTCCCATTTCACAGATGAGCCAACTGGAGTGCAGAGATGGTAATGACTTGTTTGTGGTTATAGAGCTAGTGAGTCTTAATGGTGGAATTTTAAAGCAGATGTCTTGAGTCCAAATCCATTGTATTTTTCACCTATCCACACTTAAACCTAGAGACTTGATCAAAAAATTTCCCCAAGATCCCAAAGCTAGTTAGGATTGAGAAAAAGTGATAGGGAATAGAATTTTCAAGTTATTCTATGTGTTTACTGGGACGAATGAGGAGAAACAGGAAATCTATTTTCTAACTTTTTAGTCTATTATATTAAGGATAATACCATCTGAATAATATTTGTTAGCCAGTGAAACTTATTCATATTTTTTTCCCTGATGCTCTTGCCAAGCCTTTAATATGTGGACTCTAAGTACTGAAATACACGATAATGTGATAATGTGTGATTTAATGCATTCTTCTCTCTTGGGAGGATCCTCTGAGACTATTAGGCGGACTTTTCATAGCAGGATGCAAAATGCCAATGAAGTTAATTAAAAATAATCTGAAATAGAAGCTAGGGAGCAGGTTTTCAAGTTGGAATTACATAGAACAAGCTTTATTTTAGATGTGTAGTTTAGATGTCCAAGACTTTTAATACCTAATGAGACTTCCTGGGAGAGAACGGTTCTGATCACTCTATATACAAATTTATATGTCTATATCACATCATAATTTATATGCATATATATCTCACATGTATGTATCTGTAGACATACACACATTTATCCTTTTGATTTCTATAGCACTATTTCTCTATAGAAGTCAAACATCCATGCAGAATTAGTTTTGATCTTTACAAAGGAATATTAAATTTAATACTTTGCAAAAGAGATCCTTTTTTTCCTATTGCTTCTGACTTCAGAACCCAAGTCAATCTGCATCACTGAGGACAATATACATATCAAATTAAGCTCTTGATTTGAAAAACTGGGCTGTATTCCAAAAGTTTGTTGTAAATTTGTCATTGTAATTTTAGAATTATTTTCCCATGGAAATAATATTATAATTTTAGTTGTAAAAATTCTGCTTCTGTGAGAGATTCTAATGGTTTCTAGAGAAACTACTATTTCATGTGAAACAGAAACACACCTGGACTTGAAGATCTGGATATAAAGAGTATTGTGAAAATAGACATAATGCTTAATCTCTCCAAAACTCAGCTTCCTCATTTAACTGGTTATAATAATACTTGCACTACTTATCTTGTATATATTTCCCTCCCAATCCATCTGGTATTTAACTACTTTGTATATATTTATATTTATCAACTTTCTCTTTATGTGGTACACATGTATCTCCTCAGTTAATAAGTAAGCACCTTCTTAATAAGGGTTGTTTCATGTCTTTGTAATTGTATGCCTGACACAGTGCTTGGCACAAAGTAGATTCATTAGAAATGCTTTTAATTGGTAGGGAGATTTTAAGGAAAGTTCTTTATAAATTATAAAGCACTTACAGTTAAATGTAAACTGTAATTAGCTTATAAAAGACCATCCTAAAATATATTTTTGATATAAAATTAATTTTATACTATTTTTCATTGTTAGTAATTGAAATTAAAAATTAAACAAACAAATAATAGTTTAAAAAAGTTATATTGAGAGAGGCTTGGAGAGACATATATGAACTGATGCTGAGTGAAATGGGCAGAACCAGGAGATCATTATACACTTCAACAACAATACTATGTAATGATCAATTCTAATGGATATGGCTCTCTTCAACAATGAGAGGATCCAAATAAGTTCTAATTGGCCTGTACTGAACAGAATTAACTACACCCAGAGAAAGAACACTGGAACATGAGTATGGATCACAACATAACATTGCTACTCTTTCTGTTATTATTTGTTTGTATTTTTGTTTTTTTCTTCTCAAGTTATTTTTTACCTTTTTTTCTAAATCCAATCTTTCTTGTGCAGCAAGATAACTGTATAAACATGTATGCTTATATTGTATTTAACATATTTAACATGTATGGGACTACTTGCCATCTAGGGGAAGGGGTGGAAGGAAGAAGGAGAAAAGTTGAGACAAAAATTTTTGCAAGGGTCAATGTTGAATTTTGTATATAAAAAGCTATTAAAAACAACAACCACCACATTATCTTGAATTCTAGTACTTGAGTAAAAATTTAATAAAATTAAGAAAACAAATTTAATTAAGAGAAAACAAGCTTTCCTTCTTTTCCTTCCCTTTATTTTGTCCCATATTTGTGATTGTATTGACATAGATAAATACTATAATGAAGGATCCTTTTATTAATGCAGATTGTCACCTTTTCATCTTATAGTATTAGAGAGTTATTTGGAATATGCCCAGGCTTCCTGTATGTGAGACTTGGACTTGAATTCTTTCTGGCTCTGAGCCACTGTCTCTGTTCTGTGCCCAGAAAGAGATAAGATTTTTATGTATTTATATAGTTATCTTTTTGTTTGATGTTCGATCTATCTATCTATGTCTGTCTGACTGCCTGTCTGTTTGTCTGTTTGTCTATCTTTATCTATACTTTTCAGTAATTTCAAGCACTATTATAATAGATGCCCCTGTTTCATTTTAAAACTATTTGACTATTTTTTAATTGATATTTTATGGTCAGCGGTAGCATTGATTTTTAGATCACAAATTAAATATAGAGTCATGAGGATCTGAGAGCATTTCATTCATCAGTTACCCCCAATCATCAAGCTTCTGTGTGCAGATATCTAATGATATCTAACTTCTCTACCTTCTGAAGCCACTCATTCAACATTTGGGGCTGCTATAATAGAGTTTTGCCTCACACTGTCAGTTTGTTAACTTAAATTGTATCTTTCAGAGCCAGCACAAAGCATCTTCTAGCTGATAGTCCTTCAAAAGTCTTTGGACAGTTATCATATTAGTATTAAATGTATCACTTAGATTCACAAACATTTATTAGGCATCTGCTGTATTAGGTACTGTGATTGCCCTGAGCAAGTCACTTAATCCTGTTTGTCTCAGTTTCCTCTTCTGTAAAGTGAGCTGGAGAAAAAAAAGGCAAACCCACTACAGCTTCTCTGCCAAGAAAACTCCAAATGAGGTCAGGAAGAGTTGGACACAACTGAAAAGGACTGGACAATAACAATTGGATATACAAAATCAAAATGATCTGTGCCTTCAAGGAGATTATATTTTCCTTTTTTCTCACTCAGTTTTGTCATTTTTTCCTGGCTAAACTTCCCTAGTTTCTTCTTATATTCTTTGTGTGTCATGGTTCATAGTCCTTCATTATCTTGCTTACATTTTTTTAAGTATTGTCCAATTTTTCAATGGGGAGAAGAGAAAGGAATTATCACTTTTATATCATTTATTATGTGCTAGCCACGGGCTAAACACTTTTTTTATTTGATCCTCACACAGTCTTTGTGAAGTGAGTGCAATTATTATCCTATCTCATAGATGAGGAAACTGAGGCAGCTAGAGGTTCAATAACTTGACCAGAATTGCACAGTTTCTGAGATCATAATTGAAGCCAGGTGGGTCTTTGTAGGTCCAGGCCCAGTACTCTATCCACTACTGCTTTAGTGATAATAACTCTTTTATATAGCAACTAGCATATTCTTCATAACTGCCAGGTGAGGTAGGTTGTACAAGTGTTGTGATGTTTTTAAGTTATTTCAATTCTATCCATCTCTTCCTGACCCTATGGAGTTTTATTGGCAAAGCTACTGGAGCAGTTTGCTATTTCCTTCTTCACCTCATTTTACAGATGAGGAAACTGAGGTAAACAGGGTGAAATGACTTGCTCAGGATCACCCAGCTAATAAGTGTCTGAGATCATATTTGAACTCAGGAAGAGGAGTCCTCCTGTCTCCAGGCTCAATTCTCTGTCTACTCTGCTACCTAGATGCCCCTGATTTTATCTACAAATATCATAAGTTTTGTCAAATACCTTCTCAAAATACAATATACTGTATCTTTGATATTCTTATCTCTCCAGTTTACATTTTACAATGCTTCAGTGATTTATCATTTCATAATTTGGTGATGAAATGCCTTTCTACATCCTCTACTAATATTATTACAAATTTAATATAATATAGTAAATGATTTTTTCAGGTTTTTATCATTTTTATCATTTATCAACTTGTAAATATCTATGATAAGCTTTTTTTTTTTAACTCAGCTTTGCTAATCTCTGTACATAATAGATATACATTCATCCCTGAATCCACACTTGAAGCCTTTCCAATTTAGTACTGCCTATCAAAACTTTGACAACCTAAGGTCAACATGTGACTTCAGCGAAGGAATTAATCATTTGCCTGATAAATCCTGTTGGTTAGATTCACAAACATTTATTAGGTTCTTGCTGTGTTTAGACACTGTGATTGTCTAAAGTCACTTAAATCTGTTTGCCTCAGTTTCCCCATATGTAAAATGAGTTGGAGAAGAAAATGTCAGACCATTCCAGTATCTCTGCCTAGAGTTGTTGGTCTAGCATAAGGTTTCTTAAACTTTTTCCACTTGAAAGCCCTTTTTGTCTGAGGAAATTTTATATGATCCCACGTTGAATCTGAGCTGAAATAATTCTGGCAGTATTTGTACATGCACACTGAAAAGTGACTGTACTGTGTGTTCAGACCCAACGTTGCAGAGAAATCACACCTTTGATTTTGAATTGATTTTTGGTTGTGTTCAGAAACTTCTTACTGTTGCCAATTTTTTTTTTGCAACCCCCACATTCGGTTATGTGACTCCATCTGGGTCATAACACACAGTTTAAGAAGCGCTGGTCTAGTAGATGTGGCTGGCTCTTGGTGATCACTATGTTCACAAGTCATCTCTTTAATTTTCTGGAATTTAAAAAAAATCCATAATTATCTAGAGTTTATTAAAATGCTGGAATTTTGTTAAGAATTGACATTTCACCTGTTGGAAAATTTTCTTGCTCTCATTTTCCTTAAAATTTCTTTCTCTCATCTCCTTTTTGTTGAAAATTGGACATTTTCTCATTTATGACCTCTTGCTGTCTTTCCCATTCTCTATGAATTTTTTAGAGATTGCTTACAGCAACTCAATAATAACACTGCCATTTTTTTTCTAATACTCAAGTGCAATAGGTTCAGAGATGATGACTTGAACTAATTAAGGGAATCTAAGTACTCTTACTGTCTTCTCCCATTTCTTGGCTTTCAATTTCCCCTTTTATTTTTTCCATTCTCCCCAAGTCTATAGATTATTCCTACTCAGAGAAAAACAGAAGAAAAATAAGATTTTCCTTCTCTGTGTTATCTATTATTCTATCATACAACTTGAGCAGCATTACATTTTATACAGAAAAGAAAAACAGAATTTCTGGTGAGATCTGGATTCAGATTCCAATTATGTGACCTTGGATCACATATCTTGGATATTAGTCCAAAAACTGAATATTGGAGTTACTGACTATTCTGTTGTTTTTTGACTTCATCTTCAGCACCAATTCTTTCTATATTTTGATACAGTTTTTCTCTGTTCTTGTAAGACTATGCCACTTCCTTTTGTATGGATCCTTTGTTAACTTGCCTACATTTCCATTTATTGTACATGTGTTTTTAAAATCTAAATTGGCTAATGAGTTTATCTACATCATTCTCCTTAGTTTCTGGCACTTATTGGGTATTTAATAAATAGTTATTGACTGACTAGATAGAAGTACTTTTTCTTTCTTGTTCAAATTCTGTATTGGTAGGATTTTTTCTTTAAAGCATACTATCTCTCTAGGACTGACTTTACTTTTAGAATTACTGTCCATGGATATTTCTCTTTTCAACTCTTTGAAACTTCTTCTCTTGAAATCTGTGATGTACATCAAATTGTATCTATCTTTCATAAACAATAAGAAGCATGAGAGTTTTTTCCTGATATAACTGGATAGAGGAAAAGGATGTATCTATACTGGTTAATTTGAGGAATGCCTTCCTATTCATTGTCTATTTTGTACAAGGCAATGTGGTTTGGATATAAGGATTAAAAATTATGTGGAATTCAACACAAGTGAGTATGATATTAGAGAGAATATGCCAAGAACAAAAAGGTGATTAAAAAAAGAAAGTTTTAAGTAAGATCACTTTCAATTTTGGGGGATAAAAGAAAGCTTAGTGGGGGGAGATGGAGTTGGACCTTTAAGAAATCTGTCTACATATTGAAATGGAGGAGTTAAGCAGTGTGTGTTCCAAATAAGAGAGGCACTATGAGTCAAAATTTACAAAGAGAAGAAGAGATAGCCTAATGTAGAATGAAAGTAGAAGTGAAAGAGGGCACCATTATTGTTTTGTGTTCTTGATGGAGAAGAGAGGGAGAGGTATGGGAAGAATGCCTAGGGTCAGGTAGGTCAGCAAGGCCACAGATGCTCATGCACAATGAGGACACCAAATAGAGATAAGGGAAATAAGGCAAGGAGTTAGGGAATAAAGAACCTGGTCAAACATTGTTCAGGAGGCTAAGATATATCTAGGTTTTAATCTGTATAGAAGGAGATAAACACCTAGCATCTATGAGAGCCAAACACCTTATTGATAAGGGAGAGAGACTAGACCAGTGATTTCCTTGGATAGAGAAATACAAAGTGTGGAGATTCTTTTTATAGTAGTATTGATGGTGGTTATGTTAGTGCGATTATTAGGGAGTCTTTAGAAATCTTGCATAAGTTGGCTTTTTTTTTTCATTTTTTAACTTCATTTCCTGAGTCTAGATGAAGTGAATTCATTTTTAAAACAGCCCAGCCACAATGTGCAAGTTAGTCAGCCAGCATTGTGTTTTTGAAGTATAGATTCTGGAAAAATTGAAGCAGAATGCATTGGCAGAATCAGAAAGTTATGTCTTTCACCCTTGACAAATTTGTTGAAATACAAAGTGTGGAAAATGTACAACAAATCCATCTTTCTGGGATGGTGTAAGCATAGTACTTCTGGGAGGCAACAGATTGATTATATGGTTTCAAAATTTCTCTTCTGATTTTCTGGTTTGAGATTAGACTCAGTTCTGAATAGTTTCACTTCAGTATTACATTGATGTAGATTAAAACTCTTGCTTCCTGTTCTCTTTAATCATCACTTTTTTCATATAAACATGTTTATATTTTGAATGACTTTCCGGGAGAGGCAGTGAATGCAATTTAATAAAATCATTCAAATTTTAAACATTCCCTTTTTATATCAATACAAATATTCTTAAGCAGGAAAGTCTTTGGTTTTTAGAAACAGATTTGTTTTATAGATATTAATGCCATTTTCCAACATGAAGAGGATCTATCAAGAAGATAGTTCTTTTAGTCTGTACAAACTTTTGAGCTTCTAAATGTATTCTCACTTCTGTTTTCATATTCACACCCACATATTCCTAACAAGATGATTCATGTGCATGTGTCTTTCTTTACTCCTGTCCTTTAGGAGGTTTCAAGTTTGATTACTAATCTGAAGTTAGTATTTGCATATTTGAATCATTTTTCATCATTGGAATGTCAAAAGGGAAAATCAAATCAGCAAATATTTATCAACTACCTTCTGGGTACAAAGTACCATGCTAGGCCCCTTGAAGAATTCAGAAAGGAAATACAATTAATTTGCTTTCATCAATAAGTTTTCAGTGTAGTTGGAAGCATCTCTCCAACAAACAAACAACAAAGACAATAAAGATAAAGAGTTAATGATATAAGATTTAAATGAAATTATGAAAATTATAGAAGAGATGCCACAATGCAACATGCAATCAATCAGCTGTGGAATACAGTCATTGTTCACATATTGACCTGTTATACCCTCCGAGGTCAGAGAAAGAAAAAAATCGTTTCAGGCTAAGAGAAGTTCATCCTCATCTGTTTAGGTCACCAGGCTGTGATGCTATTTTGGGGGTATTGAGCCTCCACCTTGTTGGTTTAGGTAGAGCTAAGCACTAAAAATAGGACTTATTGGGCAGCTGTGGAAAAGTAGTTTGGGATCAAATTGTAGAGAGAGCCTTGAATTCCAGGTTAAACTAGATTCAATCTAAGCAGTTTAGAGAATTGAATACTTTTGAGCAGGAGAGTGACATGATCAAAATTAAAATTTTAGGAATGCTTTTTGTTTGTAGTATGCATAATGGATGTGAGACTGGAGGTAAGGGAGCCTTATAATCCGGGATGCAGTTACAGTAACTCAAGGGTAAGGCAACAGCATAATATAATAGAACAGCCATGAGATTGCTAATTAAAGATGAGTATATATGCCAGTTGCCTTTTACCAGTTGTATGCTCTTGGTCAAGTCACTTAATTTTTCTGATCCTTAATTTTATCCTTGAAGTACTTTTCAGCATAACATTCTGAGATTTTAGATGATGGCAATAGCTAACATTTAGAGTTAGGAAAGCACTTTGCTTCTCACAATAACCCATGAAGTAGGAACTATTATCATCTCTGCTTATAGATGAGGAAACTGAGGTTACAAGAGATTATGTGACTTTTCCAGGGTCACATGCTGGTATCCAAGGTACAATTTGAACTTGTCTTCCTCACTTCAAAAGGAGCATTCTTCTCATTCATAAAGTAGTATAAAGAAAACAGTGTGTGTATGTATACAACATATACATAATATATACCTATACACGTACACACATATACATACAAATATGTCTGTCTATGTATGTGTGTAGATAAAAACAAATATTGACTTTTGGAAAATGAGGACCTGGATTGAATTCAGGCTTTGCCACCATGATAATAGCTTTATGTGACTTAGGACAAATTATGTGGCTTCTTTGATCCTCCATTTGTTCATCTGTAAAAATTATTGTCTCTATTACCCATAGTGTAGAGTTCTGAGATAAGTGCCTATGTAAGGCACAAGGCTCTGTATAAACATAGCAATATCTATTATTAAAATAGGGTGGTAGCCTGTGAGAATAGGAAGGAAGGGGGTAAATATGAGAGGGGAAAAAGGAGAATGGAAACTTTTTCTACTTGTTTAAGAATTTTGCCAATAAAGCAGAGTAGGACAGGAATTAGAGTAAGGTTCTGGAATCTGTAAAGGGTGGTAACATTCCCTTGGGATGTCCCAAAGGGCTCCACATTCCTTTAGTTATTAACTGTTTATTCTATCCCATTGGGAGGGTTCTAGGTGAAAAAGTCATTGCTAAGGGGTACAGTAGCAAAAATATGAGTTTTGGAATCAGAGAATCTGGGTTCAAAGTATGAACCTATTTTTTACTTCATGTGTGATTTTGATCAAATCATAAATCTTGTCCTCAGTTTCTTCTTCTGTAAAATGAGGTATTTCTTTTGACCTTACCTACCTCTTTCTTCTTTTTCTCCCATATATCTATTCTTGTCTATTCTCTCTCTTATCTGTCTTTCTAACTAATTGCATCTATCTACTTATATGTGTCTGTCTACATCTGTCTATCTCTGTCTCTCATCTGTTTCTCTCTCTCTCTCTCTCTCTCTCTCTCACACACACACACACACACACAAACACACACACACACACATGTGTACAGTTCAAATCTTATATATCCTTGCATGTTATACTCTTCATTAGAATGTGATTTCTCTGAAAGGAATGGAGTAAAAACTGTTTGCTTGTTTTGTCTTTAGTACTTCTTTTATCCTTAGGACTTAGTACAGTGCCTGGCATATAGTAAGTCCTTACTAAATGCTTGATGACTGACTGCTACCTGAGTAATTGAACTTCACAACTTGAATTGTCTAAATATATGATCCTATATTTATGAATAAATTCTTTTAAGTTACACTTTGTGGTTATGTATTATAACAATTCTTAAGAAAAAATTAGGTGGATAGAGCACTGACCTGAGTTCAAATACAGCCTCAGACACTTAATACTTCTTAGCTGTGTGACCCTGGGGAAGTCACTTAACCCCAATTGCCTCAGGAAAAAAAAATAGGGATAAATTTTGCCTTAACGCATCTAGTTTATCACTTGTACTACAGAATCCTTGGAAGATTATGCTTTAATGAGATCCAACGATTTTGGAGAACAATTTGGAGTCATAAAGAAAAGTTAAAGAATTGTATTTTTGATTTGACCCAGTAGCCATCTCTTTTGGGGTGTTTATATATCAAGTTTACTGAGAACAGGGAAGACTTGTCTGTATGAAGAGATTTATAGCAATATTATTTTTAAATAATAAACAATTTTTTAAAACTGCCTAGTGATTGAAGAATGATTAAGCAATTTATAATATATGGAAGTGATGAAATATTGCTGTTTTGTAAGAAAAAAGTAGGGGCAAGGATGGGAACTGCAGCTGTTATATCATGAGAACTTTAGATGAGGAAATTGTTGTTAGGCAAATAGCCACTTTTCCCTGCACTTACATAGTCTTAGACTTATCTAGACCTCTGTGAAGTCAGGTGACTTGTCTTAGTGTCACCTAGCCAATAAGTGTTTAGAGGCAAAAAAAATAATTTTAAGAATTCAAAGAAGGATGAGACAACTTGTTTGAAGTAATCAGAGTTAACAAAACAAGACAAAAAGAATTAACTGCAAATGTTCTACTTTTTAAACAGCATTTTTATTTATTTTTATTTTTAATTTTTATTAAAGCTTTTTATTCACAAAGCATATGTATGGGTAATTTTTCCAACATTGACCCCTGCACAATTCCCTGCTGCAAATTTTCTCCTTCTTCCCTCATAACCTCCCCATCCAACAAGCAGTCCAATACATGCCAAATATGCGGAAATACTTGCCAGATCCAATATGTGTATACATATTCACACAGCCATCTGGTTGCACAAGAAAAATCAGATCGAGAAGGAAGAAAAAGAAAAACTGAGAAAAAAGAAACAAAATGAAAGCAAATAATGAGAGAGTGAGAATGCTATGCTGTGTTCCATCCTCTGTTCCTATGGTTCTCTCTCTGGGTGTAGATGGTTCTCTTCATCACTGCACAAATAGAACTGGTCCAAATCATCTCTAGGTTGAAGAGAGCCACATCCATCAGAATTGATCATCATGTAGTCTTCTTGTTGGCATGTATAATGATCTCTTGGTTCTGTTCATTTCACTTTGCATCAGTTCATGTAAGTCTCTCCAGGCCTCTCTGAAATCATCCTGCTGATCATTTCTTATAGAACAATAATATTCCATAACATTCATATACCGAATTTATTCAGCCATTCTCCAATTGATGGGCATTCACTCAGTTTCCATATTCTAGCCACTACAAAGAGGGTGCCACAAACATTTTTCCACATGTTGGTCCCTTTCCCTCATTTAAGATCTCTTTGGGATATAAGCCCAGTAGAAACACTGCTGGATCAAAGGATATGCACAATTTGATAACTTTTTGAGCACAGTTCCAAATTGCTCTCCAGAATGGTTGGATCCATTCATGGTTCCACCAACAATATATCAGTATCCCATCTTTCCCACATCCCCTCCAATATTCGTTGTTATCTCTTCCTGTCATTCTAGCCAATCTGACAGGTGTATAGTGATATCTCAGATTGGTTTTGATTTGTATTTCTCTGATCAATAGTGATTTGGAGCACCTTTTCATGTGGCTACAAATAGTTTCAATTTCTTCATCTGAAAATTGTCTGTTTATCTGCTTTGACCATTTGTCAATTAGAGAATGTATGAACTATTATAAATTTGAGTCAATTCTTTATATATTTTAGAATGAGGTCTTCATCAGATCCTTTGGATGTAAAAATGTTTTCCCAGTTTATTGCTTCCCTTCTGATCTTGTCTGCATTAATTTTGTTTGTACAAAAACTTTTTAACTTAATGTAATCAAAATTATCAATTTTATGATCAATAATGACCTCTAATTCTTCTTTGGTCACAAATTCCTTCTTCCTCACAAATTTGAGAGGTAAACTATATTATGTTCTTCTAATTTGTTTATAGTATCATTCTTTATGTCTAGATCATGAAGCCATTTCAACTTTATTTTGGTATACGGTGTTAGGTGTGAGTCTATGCTACTTTCTGTCATATTAGTTTCTAATTTTCCCAGCATTTTTTGTCAAATAGTGAATTCTTATCCCAAAAGGTGGTTTTTTTGTAAACAGCATTTAAAAACAGCAATTGAAACACATAAAATAATGATTTTTGTTACAGCATCTTTTGCTTTGATTCCTATATAGATTGATGATGTCATCATTATGAATATTGCATAAACATTTTGCTTATCTGTCTCAGATATTTGCTTATCTATTTTCTTTCACTTGCCAACTTTTTATCTTGTACTATATACTCATTTGATACTCATTTAAAAACTGATAATGTCAAATCTTCATTCCTTTCTTCCCGCCCCCCCTTACCAAGATTTGACTCAATCAGCAGAAATTTATTAAATACCTTTTATGTGTGGAAGTTCAGGGGATACAAATACAAAAAAAGTAACCCCTATTTTCAAGAAGGTTGGAGGAGGTTACATGCTGATTTACATTGTACCAAGCAAAGACATATAGAATAAATACTAAAGTAGGTAGTAATATACAAGATAGCTAAACATAAGTTAGTTAGGCTATACAGTATTGATTGATGGGGGAAGTGGAAAGAGCAAGAAAGGTTTTTATGCAGGAGATAGTGTTTGAGCAACTTGAAGACTTGAAGAGTTCAAAATGTGCTCCAGGCTTTGGGGAATGCCTTTGTAAAGGCCTGAAGGGAAGTGTGTGTGTGTGTGTGTGTGTGTGTGTGTGTGTGTGTGTGTGTGTGTGTTAAGGAATAAAAATTCATTGTGTGAAGGAAAGGGAGGACAACTGATTTGGCCCAAGGTTTGTGGAGAAAGAGAAAGAAAGAAATCTATCATTAGATTTGCTATTAAGAGATCATTGGTAACTTTGGAGAGAACAATTTTATTTGAGTGATGAATCTGGAAGCTAAAGGGCTTTAGAGAGAATAAAAGTAGAAGGGGTGAAGGTACCATTTGTAGATGGCTTTCTCTAGGCAATAGTGCAAAAGGAAGAAGAGACAATGATGTGGGGAACACTGAAACTGTGTCTCTCTCTCTCTCTCTCTCTCTCTCTCTCTCTGACTTTGGGGGGAAAGCTTGAGAAACTCTTTGAACCCTGGGAGAAGCTCTCCCCTGAGAGACCCGTCCTAGGGAATCAAGATAAAGTGGTTTCATTCTGTTTATCTTGGTGGGACTAGTGGAGTCCAGGACCACTCCTATTTAGCTTGAGCTGAAGATCTAGATTTCTATCCACCTCTACTGATATGGAGATTAGTCCAGGGACACTCATTCAAATAGAAAATTTTTATTCAATTCACTAAAATTTCAGTCTGATTTCAACTCAAACTAAACCCAGCCCCTAACTAAAATTTCAAATTATAAAAAGGGGAAACTTGGGGCTCATTCCTTGCAGAGAGCCAAAAGCAGAAATCATGCCAAGTAACCTCTCTCTCTTCTTGGCAAAGCTGCCTTTGAGGACCCTCTGCCCACTGAGAAAACATTCTTTATTCAGTGTTAACCCCTCTTTATCTCTCTCACCTATTTCACTAACAGGACCACACCCCTCATTACCTTTCTGTAAGAACTTTACCTTGCCTCTGAGGAAGTCATCCTTCCTAGCAAAGGCTGGTTTCTCAGTTCCAACAATAAACTTCTTTTGCCAGTCTAACTTTTCGGGTTTGCAAATTCTTTTACGAAGGACCTGTGGGCTGACCAGAGGGGGTTCCCACAACTCTCTGCCCAGCACTGAACCTCATCAATGAGAGACTATACATAGTGGAGGTAATTGATCAAGTGAGGGTTTAAAGATGGAAAAAGTTTAGGGTATGTTTTTCCACAGCACAGAAGCAACCAGTAGATGAGAGACTGAAATTTAGTAAGAGAATGGGGTCCTGAGAAGGGGAAATCTGCTAGAGAAGGTGAAATAGAAGGAGACATTTGTACATGTAGAGGGATTTACCATATGACAAGAAAGTCTGCTTCTTCATATGAGACAATGGTGAAGGAGGAAATAGTGAGGAAAAGCATCTGAATAATATGAGATGGGATGGAGGGAAGAAGAGGAAACTTTCATTGAATGATTTCATTTATTTTAGTAAGTTTTAAAAAAAAATGGGAAGGGGAGGCTGGTGAAGGGACTAAATTTTTGATTAGCCACTTGGTGAGTGAAGACCAAACTTATTAGGGAGATTAAAAAGATTGCCTTACTGCAGTGAGGGCCCAGTTAAAATTATGTAATATGCAATTGTAGTGGATCCAATCAGCAGAGTTTGTGATATCCTCCAACTTCATTTACCAGCAAGAGGAGGCAAAATGGCAAAGGTTAGAACTAATATGAGTTTGTGAATTGGTAAAGTGTGAGGGTTAATAGCATAAGGGGCAAGGGACTCTGATGTAGTATTTAGAATTGAGCTAATTCACCAAAGAGTTGAGATAGGGAAGGCAAGAGAATGCAGTCTTTGCAGAAGTGATGCCCTGGGAAAAAAAAACTTAAGTATGATGGGAAGAATTGATTGGTAGTATTCTCAGTGTAAGAATTGGGAGTATGACAAAGGAATAAATGATAAAATGTTTTGCAGATGGTTTTTCAAAATTGACAGTATAACCCTGTACCTGTTCAATATTACTTTCAAAATGTTTGTAGGGTTTTTTTTCCTATAAATTAATTCCTCACATTTATGTAGCATCCTTTATAGGATGCTTTCACAGATATTATCCTGGAATTATGAGGTGGACAGGGTTTATTATCCTCATCTCACAGGTGAGGAAATTAAAATTAAGAAAGAGTAAGTGACTTAATCATGTTTATAGAGTTATTTTTTGGTAAAATTAGGACTAATCATAATAACAACAATAATATTAGTAGCTACCATGTATATAAGCATACTCTGTGCCAGCCACTGTGCCAGGCCTGTTGATCTTTACAACAACCCTAGGAGGTAAATGCTATTATTATTCCCCCCCCCTCTTTTTTTTTTTTTTTTGTTGAAGAAACTGGCATTTTGACTTGCCTCAGGTCACTCAACTAAAGTAAGGTTGGATTTGAACTCAGGTCTGGCTGGCTCCAGACCCAGGAGTCTATCTACCATGTCACCCAGGTACCCAAACTGGAATTCAGGTTTTCTGTCAGTGTTTTAACTTTTATACCACACTGTTTCTTTCAACTTGTCTGTTAATAGAATTACATATATATGTGTTCCTTTTCCTCTTCTCTTAAGCTAACTTTGACATGTTGGCAGAAAAAACATACCTTTATATTAATTAGATGATTAGATAATATTCTATGATTATTCAGAATACTGTGACACTTGGTGATGAGTAATATGTGCTCTATTTCAACATTCAGTGTGCTCGCAATTTAAAAAAAAATAATTGTATAGCATTATGTTCCAATTACTTTATATGAGGAGAAGAGCTTAGAAAGTCTATCACATCTATTTCATTGATATTGACATTCTCCTTAAGGGGAAAATTGCAAAACTGAAGAATAAAGAAACTAGAGGCATATATAAAAATGCTAAAAAAAAAGCATAAAATGTCTGATGGCGTATTTCCGTATGGATCACCTGTCTGGGGAGTAAATCTTTCAGAACCGTGATATACAGGTTGTCCCTAAAGTCTTAGTGCAGTGCCGTAATAAGACTATTGGGACATCTAGTTTTGAAGATAGAAATGCTATTTTAGAATATGTCTCGGTGTATGCTGTAGATCTAGCCCAGCCAAAATATTTGTCAATTCCAAATTGCCACTATTAATATATGTGCTTATATAAGAAGTGAAAATCTGGAAATAGAGCTGGTTTTATAGTTGTCTTAATACTCAGAATCTGATTGGTTGACTGAAATGTGCCACTAGACTGTTTGGTTCTATGGCTGTATATCTTGTTGATTACAATTGTGTCAGTTATGTTCGCTTCTATAAAATTAAGCTTCATAAGATTCTCAATGATTGCAATTGAGTCTATTACCTCCACTGTGGTGTTTAAAATAGTGCTCTATACCTCATAAGTGTTTTATGGAAATGAATATTGAAGGAGATATGTATCTTATAAAATGATAGATATTAGCAAATCATGGAACAGTTAATCGACAGAGATTATCCAGTTCATAGAAGTGAAGAGGCAGGGAAATTCAAATCATAGTATTAAATCAGTTCCTACCCTGTATCTAACACTGTACATGGAGTGGAAGCATTATGCTCTGGTGGAAAAACAAAACAAAAACAGTACGCAGGGGTTTGGGAGAAGTGGCTTCTTGGCTTCTCATAGATAGAAATCCTAGAATCTTGGGGTTAATAACTTGACATCCCTGAGGTTTAGATTCCACTTGTGTAAAATGGGCATAATAGTGCCTGCCCTTCCTAACTCCCTTAGAGGATTGGGCAATCAAATAAAGCAATGTATGCAAGTCCTTCAAAAACTATGAAATATGATTTTTTTGATGGTTATTGCTGTTGCATTGTTTTTCAGTTGTATCTGACTCTTTGTGACACCATTTGGGGTTTCCTTGGCAAAGATACTAGAGTGATTTGCTGTTTCCTTTTCCAACTCATTTTACAGAGTAGGAAATTGAAAATAAGGAAATTGAAATAAGGTTAAGTGATTTGCCCAGGGTCACACAGCTAATGAGTGTCTAAGATCGGATTTGGATTCAGGAAGATGAAGATTCCTGATTTAGACTTGGCATTCAACTACTAAGCTATCTATTAGCATATAAAAGAAATATGAAATTGCCCTTTTGTACTTCTGTGATACAGTTTGCATCAACATAAACTCTCAGAACAAGAAGGCAAAGAAGACACTTAGCGTGTCCTATACTTGTGCCTCTAGAAACTCCTCTCAACAAGTGGTGCTCCAGCCTAAATGAAGACCTTAAACATTTTGTATGGTGTTCTCTTCTTTTTTATAACATATGATGGTTCTCTGGGAGTAGATTTCTTGGGGAGGTTTTCTGGAGGCAGCCTTAGTTTCGGTTCCGTGTAATCATCACCCCAAATGCAGCCAGCTGATAAAATCCAAACGTTTATTTTCTCCTTCCAAGTCTTTTCTCTTTCCTTGAGCCCGGTTAGCTTTTTTAGAGGCCTCTCTCCCTCCTTGGTTCCAAGAGCTCTTGCAGCTTGTCTTTTAGCTCTTCCAGCTTCTGCCTCTAGCTCAACTCCGACTCATGGCTTCTCAATCTCCAACTGACGCTCCCCTCTCAATCTTTTCAACTGAACTCTCCTGACTAGCTCAGCTGTTTTTATGCTCTTTTAGAGGTGTGAACTCAAAGGTTGACTCCTCCTCTGAGAGTGGGATTATGGGAGGTGTGAATTTGAATATCTCATACTGAACCCTGAAATCTCTCAAATCTGTGAACTAATGAGTGAGCCAATGTGTGAACTCTCAAAGGTGTTAACTTAAGCATTGTTTTTATCAATTCAATTTAGTTATCACTTTGTTTCAAGTTCTGGCTCATAAGAACTTGATTACTGAACCAATTTTGGTTCAGTAAATCAACTCTACAAATACAATTTTGGGGAGATGTAGTTAAATAACGAGTCACATGAAGATTGTAGCCTTTAGTGGACTATAACATCAAAGAGTCAGAGATGTTGATTTAACTTAGGTTTAATGAAATTAATGAAAGTCTTTGTTGAAAACCTTTAAAAAAAAGAGAGAGAACTCACTACTTGCAGCAGCTTATTCTTGGTGCAGCAGAATTTGTCAGGAAGTTTTAATGTGAATTCAATCAATGTCAATTTCTTCCCATTGTTCTTGGTTCTGCCCTATAGAGCCAAGCAGAAGAGACAGGTAGCTCGTGAATAAGGCATAGGACTTGGAGTTAGGAAAGACTACATTTGAATTATATCTTGGAAGAACTTACTACCTCTATGATTCTAGCAAGATATTTATATCCTTTCTCTGCCTCAGTTTCCTCATCTGTAAGGTGGGAGTAACAATATTTACCTCCTAAGGTTATCATGATAATAAAATGAGATAATATTTTAAAAGCATTTTGTAACACTATATACATAGTTATTGTTACTACTATTGATTATTATTGTAACATGATGACCCTCCAAATGCTTGGAGACAGCCATCCTGTTTCTTCTAAATCTTGTCTTCCCTAGACCGAACAACTAGAATACATTAGAATAAGACCTTCTCACCAACCTGGTTATATCCTCTCTATGGTTCATTTAATTTTGTCACAGATCTTCAAAATGTGGCACTCAGATTTTAGCACACATAACTCCCACTGTGATCTGATCAGCAAAGAATACAGTGGGACTATCAGTTATTATTTTTGACATCACAATTCTATTACTGTAGCCTAACATTAATTAGTTTTTTTAAAACTGTTATGTGATATTGTTGATTCTCTTGATTTTGAAGTCCATTAAAACCTACAGATCTTCCTCCCGAGGCCTGTTGTCTAATCATGTTTTCCCAATCCTATATTCCAGTTGATTTTTTGAGTCCAGATGTAAGACTTTACACTTACCCTTCTTAAATTTAATTTCCTTTTTTCTCTTCCCTTTCTCTTCATCCTTCTCTTTTCTTTTCATTAGATGTTAAGCACAGAGTCTTGAAGAAATATAAACAGATATTTATGAATTCACAGATTTTCCAATTGTTGTTTAAAATTTACATACAATAGTAATAATTTTTCCTTTGGTTATTTATTAAAATAGATTCTAACATAATAAAACTATCATTAAAAAAAGATAAATTCCCATGAGATTATAAAAATCATTCTACATTTTGTTTCTAATAATGTTGATTAATGTTTTATAAAGCTGAAAAGGGTTAATAAACATTCATCAAATTTTTATTTATTATTATTTAAAAGTATTTCGTGGTTTTTGCATGGCAATAATAAAATTGAAGGGCTTTTAGTTCCACGTGGTATCTTTCATTGTCATGTGTTGAATCATAAGAAATACAAAACAGATTTTTGGCAGAACTCCACACTCTTTCTGAAATTACCATGGTGTAAGTGATTTGCTCACGAGATACACATTCACATGGGCAGAAAACTTAAGTATTCCAATTAATTCAGTTGATTTTGTTTTATTTGAAGCATTATGACTTATCTTAACAAAGCTGGAATCACTGTTCAAAGTTAATATCTAAGTAGTGTTTAAACAGATACATTAGAACATTATGCAAAATACAGAATTTTTAAAAAGAATTTTAGAGCTTACAGCCCCTAATGCTACTTGGAGACAATGCTTAGAAAAGATGGTCTTTTCCTCCTCCCAAAAGCAGTCAGACTTTTAAGTATAGGAACCAGGACTAGAACTGCAATTTTACTGGGAAAGGAAACTCCCTTTATTAGTATAGGTTGGCACCTTTTCTTCAATTTACAGATTTAGCTACTTAGAGATTTTTATGAATATTTTGTGTCAAAGGGGATTGTACTGTGCTGCCTCTCATAAGATCATTTTTTGTTTTGTTTTGCTTTGCAATTGAGATTGTGACTTGTCCTGGGTCATATAGGTAATAAATGTTAAGTGTCAGGGGTCAAGTCCCCTGGACTCCAGGGTTACTGCTCTCTACTGCACCACCTAACTGTTCCCTATTATAAGATCTTTAAGGATCTAGAAAACTTATAAATTGAATATATTGTCATCATTTTATGGTGAAATGGAAAAAACACTAACTTTAGAGTTAGAAGATCTGGTTTCGACTTGACTCTGATGTTTTACTATCTGTGTGACATTGAGGGAAAAAAGTAATGTTTCTGAATCTCAGTTTCCTCATCTGTAAAATTAAAGAGGTTGGAGTAAATTACTTATGGTCCTTTTTATATCTAAAGTGATGATCCTTAATGTAAAAGGAACATTATCTATCAAAAGCATTTATTATATTCCTATAATGTGACAATCTCTAGTGATACAAATGCATTAAATGAAATCTAAACAAGAAAATCTGGTGGCAAACAATAAACTTAATTTTTTTCTATTTAGAAAAATGTGACCAAGACAATACAGAGAGAGCTATCACACCACCTACCAATAGTCTATTTATGCATGGAGAGAATCAAGACCAGTCCATCTGGGGAAATCGTTCAGATGGAGATCTCATCAGAAGTAAGTAAATTGTAATGCTTTAGTTTTATTTTGCCGGCAAGATAAAAATAAGAATTATTGACTCAGTTAAATGTGTCACATGTAATTGTATTACTGTTATTTTTTGAAATATGTCAAGAGTGTTATTTCCTGAAATGGTTCTTATCCTTGATTATAAATACAGACCAGAAGCAAATATATAAGCAAAGCCAATTCCCACCCTTCCCACAGTAATGGAGCCAGTGAGTTCACAATCCAGCAAGGGATAGCCAGCCAAGGGTTACTGGAAGACTTTGGGGAGAATCCCAGCCTTTGCCTAAGTGGAAAGATTGCTTGGCTGCCCTCCCTGTTCCCAGAATTTTAAACCTTTTTAGGTGTGTGGTTCATAAGGATGAAGTGCAAGGAAGGATAATGTTAAAGAGCTCTCATACTGTGATTCTACCATAAGACTTCCTAGTTCTCCTGTATAGAAGTCAATGGAAATCATAGATCTAGTGATAGAAGGGACTCTCAGAACCCATCTAGTCTGTACCCTTCATTTTACAGATGAGTAAACTGAGGGCCAGGCAGTATAAGTGAGTTTTCCAAAGTATCAGTGACTTTTTGGTTTTGAAATTTGATAATTGTATCATCTTGCATGCCTTACCACCTCTTAAAAATCCCATGTGGTTTGAACAATAGATTCTCAATATAACATTGTCTTCAACATGGGAAATACCTTTAAAACAAACAAGCAAACCTTCTATTACTGTCCTTTTAGTCCTTTAGTAACTAAACCAGCACAAATTGGGTTATCCTTGATAATAAATAGCATGATTTTGTAGGACTTATTTTAAAATTGATGAGTTAAACTAATATTCTGTAGGAGATTTTTGAGAGAATTTTAAGTTAGATAATTAGAAACATTCTGGAATGTTACAGTAGTCAAGGAGTGAGAATCGCTACCATTTATGACTTTGGTCTGGAGCTTAAATTTCAAAATCGAAAAGCAAACAGATTTTTCTTGGCTACCATACTGATGGATTTGTGGCTGCAGCAGTGGCCAACTGATTTTCTAGGGAAAAAAGGGTGGTGTTTGACAATAACACTAACTGCATAAGACAAGTCACTGGGAATGCCAAGAAAGTTTTCCCCGATCCACACCTGAGAAGGCAAACTACTTAGGTCTTTTAGAACTACAAGAGTGAAATTAATATTAGTATGCTTTGTGATTTGATTTGCTAAATTAAAGTGAATTATAAATAATATATTTATTTTTCACTTAATTGATCAGTTCCATTTATGTTGAAGCTCTAGGCAGATTCGATGACAGTCAAGATCTAAGTAGTATGTAATCAACTTTTTGAGTTATGTGTAGTGGTATTAAAAAAAGTTTGTAAGTGTAATAACCCTGAATTTTTGTTTATTTGTTGTATTGTTGTTTTGGTCTAGATTTTAGCTCAGGATTGAAAAACAAGAATGTTTCTAATTATCTCTTGAGGTATCTTAAAGTTCTCTTGGTGGTATAGGAGATCCTAGTGTAGATACTCCCTTCACCTGATGCACATCAGTAACTCTTCTGTAGCTTTATAATATGAGAGTGATGCCTGGGGTATTCAGAGTTTAACTCATAGGGTCAAAGATTTAGGACTAAAGTTAGAGATCCTGCAATTTCCACTCCATCATTTTACAGGTAAGGAGCCTGAGTCACAGAGAGATCAGCTGACTTTTCCATGGTCACACAGCTGGCATGTATCAGAAACTGGAATTGAACTGGACTTGAGTCTCCTCAACTCCAAGTCCTTTTCTCCATGAATTATATTTTGCTGCTTCTTGCTAAATCATCATGCTCTCTAAAATAGTCTGTATTCAATGGGGTGTCAAAATTCTTTAGAATTTTGTTCTATGTGTTTTTTTCTAACTTAAGACAGTGGAACAACGAGACTTAGATTTTTACTACTTATGTTACTTGATCAAAGTTGAATAATATCAATTTAGAAGTGTCCGTATTGCAGACTTCTATTCAGACAATGGGCAGATTTGAATTTAATAATCTTTTTAGTTGACTCAACTAAACCATCAATACTAAATTTGTCATTTAGTGATTTCACTCATGACTCCATTTAGGGTTTTCTTGACAGAGTTACTAGAGTGGTTTGTCATTTTCTTCTGCAACTCATTTTACAGATAAAGAAACTGAGGCAAATAGAGCTAAGTGACTTACACGTGGTCACATAGCTAAGAAGTGTCTGAGGACAGATTTTTTTTGAATCTCTAATACTGACTTTATTGTGGCATGAAAAAATATACTTTAATGAGAAATAATAAAAAGCAATACTTACAGAAATCATTCAAAGCACCAAAAGAAATTCAAAACAATTTCTAAGCAAAATATCATGTCATTTTACCAATTTCCTTTCCCTATCTGAAACTGCTTTCAAGGTAATTTAAAACTCTAAGGCTAGACATAGAATATATGAATATTTTAAAGTAATTAACATAGATGTTTTTGTCTGTGCTATATCAAACATTCCTTTGGCATAAAAAAAAAGAATGGTAAGTAATTAATATCCTAAAGTCTCTGTTTGAATTAATTATAAGTTCCTTGAACAAAAAAAAATGCACTAAACTCTCTCTACAATGCCTACAACATGCAATTTGTTCTCCTAATCCTGGGGTATTTCTTTCTTTCTTTTTTTTTTTTTAATTAAAGCTTTTTATTTTTCAAAACATATGCATGGACAATTCTTCAACATTAGCCCTTGCAAAACCCTGTGTTCCAATTCCCTCCCTTCCCTCATGCCCTCCCCAGATGGCAAGTACTCCAATATATGTTAAACATGGTAGAAAGATATGTTAAGTCCAATATATATATATTTTATAATTATGTGCCACACTAGAGAAAAATGAAGCAAAACAAAATGGAAGAAAACAACAAGAGGAGTGTGAACCACATTCAGTTTCCACAGTCCTCTCTCTGGATGTAGATGGCTTTCTTCATCACTGAACAATTGGAATTGGTTTGAATCATCTCATTGTTGAAGAGAGCCATGTCCATTAGCATTGATCATCATATAATCTTGTTATTGCTGTGTATAATGATCTCTTGGTTCTGCTCATTTCACTTAGCATCAGTTCATGTAAGTCTCTCCAGGCCTCTCTGAAATCAATCTGATTTTTCTTACAGAACAATAATATTCCATAGCATTCATAATACCATAATTTATTCAGCCATTCTCCAATTGATGGGCATCCATTCAGTTTCCATTTCTTGCCATTATAAAAAGTGAGGCCAGATTTGAATTCAGAAATGAGAGCCTCCCTGAACTCTATCTACAATGTTACCTAGCTTACCACAAGTACTAATTTAGGTTAGTCCAATGACATGCTCTTAGGATTATGTATACTTAGAAAAATCAATAAATTCATGACGAATAGATACCACAAATATATTTTGCCCCTGATTTTCTGTAATTCTGCCCATTTATGACTGTCTGAAGAAAAAAAACAGGAAGCACTGAAATGATTGAGCTAGTTGGAAAATTGTTAAGGATGAAGATCAACTACTGAGATTATTATGGACTCCTATTTGTGGGTAACATTATTTAGTGACAGATCTGACTTAGGCCAGTACCCTTGTGAGCTTAGGTTCAATACTGAGATAAAATAAGTACTTAGAGGTCACTGAATAGAAGGTTAGAATATAAAGTATATTCAGCAAGAATAGAGTAGCACTTAGCTACAATAGATGTAGTCTCTTTCATTTCTGTCTTGGAAATATGTGTAGTTAATAGGGTTGAGTATGGCAATTTGGGAAGTCTTGGGTTATCCACCAAATGTGAAGAGTGGATATCCATATAATATATTTGAACATATTTTTTATGGTCTTCTAGTTTTGTCCTCTGAGAGGGTTTATTCCTAAGTGGTGGATTGAATCTTTGGTGGAAAGTTCAGTGGAATAGATTCCAAGATCTCTTCCAACTCATTCTATTCTATGATTCTATGAATAATAGCTACCACATTGCCTCATAAAAATGTCCCTTATTGCCACTGTTAGAAAAGGCCTACTCTACTGGAAGGCCCAAAGCTTTGTGGAAATTTTAAGTTGCTGAAATATTCCCCATTCTTGATTATATGCTTGGTTTATTCTCTAGTACTTAGAGTGAATAGATATGGCAGTACTTGCACTTATTGTAGAATCCAGTGTTTACTACTATTTTCATTTTTTTGACTAAGAATTTCAGGCATCTAAAGCAATTTGTGTTAATTCAAAATCAGGCAAAATATTCATTGCCTTGTATCTTATGTCTTCTCCTCTATGATGACATATAACTTTTGCTAACTTCTTTTTAAAAGAGACAATTTACCTTTAAAAGAAGCTCAAATGTACACACTTATTTTCACCACAATTATGAGGTCATATGCCTTATCCAGAGTTTAGCTCCAGAGAAAGGTAGAGGAAAGAAATGGGGACAAAAATACCTAAGGAATTTTGGAGGAGACCAGATGAAAGAGCTACAAAATTGTAGTAAGTGTTGAGTGAGGAATTTAGTTTATGGAAAACTATTTAATCTGAGAGTTTTAAGTCTACAGAATTGTAAATTTTTTCTACAATCTATGTCCCAACTTTATTTCCCCAAAGATCACTATTGCAAAAATAAAATAAGTCAAAAACTTAAGTTACCCAAATCCAAGAAGTTTGCTGTTTTTTGTGGAACACAAAAAAGCATGGCAATGAATAGAATCAAATTGCAGTAGATTATTTTGCATGCATTTACACTGACTTCAAAATATACATATTGCAAGGTATTTGCTGAGAAATATGATACATTTGGAAGAGGACTGGTTTTGGAGAGAATCTGCATTCATACCCCCAACCTTTTCACTGTCTGTGTAACTTTAGTTAGGTTACTTATTCTTTTACAGATAAGGTTCCTTATTTTGTAAAATGAGGAGGTTTTAATAGAAATATGGGCCCTGTTCTCTTATGATTATAAATAAATGGTTTTATGATCTTATAAAATTACATTCACCTTAGGAAAAATTCTAAATGTCTAATTTCCTACAACAGTAGGAAATATACATTAATCAGTTTGAAGAAGCTGATTTAAATTTGCAGTTAAATTCTCAGTAAACTCCAAGCAAAGGATAGCGACAAAATTCTGTAGTTATTCTTGGTGTTATTACAAGATACACAGAATTTGAAGCTGATACTTCACTAACTGTGTGACCAAAGACAAATCACTTGATTTAAATATAATGTAGTATAGGCTCTTCCATTTCCTAAAGACATTTTGAGTGGAAATGCTTTGTCAACATTATGTGTTTTATAAATGTGAGTTATTGTTACATAAAGCTTTTTTGTCTTTTGAGTAGATGATTGAGCTTGGTGTTGCATTACTAAAGCATTTATAACATTTGCCTTGTTTCACAGTGACAGTCATTGTTAGAATTGTGTAGTTAGATTTGCAGCTCCCATCTCTTAGATGGTTCTTGGGAAAAGTTGAGAACTGAACAACAACAGAAATTAACCTCTATTTATCCTGTTTGTATGTTGTATGTATTTAACTTTTTTACATGTTATCTCTTTCCCACTAGATTACTTCTTTCTTTGTAACCCCAGAACTTAGCACAATGCCTGGGACAGAGTATATGCTTAATTGGGTGTTGTCTCACTGACTAATAACATGAAGGGAACCATTACCAACAGGTTACAATAGGACTCTCTGAATTGCAAGGTGGGGCAGCTGACAAATATTTAAAAACAAAACAATTTTTTTTGCTTATAAATATCATAAACCAACTGTTACTTTTTTTGTCTTGATTGTCCGTACATCAATAATTATTGTATGTATGTTCCATTTCTACAATGCACACATAGCAATCTGTTACTCTGTGGTAAAAACACCACTTTTAAAATAAACTTTCACAACAGAGTATTTTTTTACAGATTTCATATTACTAGTTAGTTTTCCCTTTTTCTTGCTCCCTGACAGTAAAATGCATCTTTTACTCAAGGATTCCAAAGAAATGGTTGCTTAAAACTTGACTTTCCCCCTTTTGGCCTTCAGCATTCAGAACTGCTGGCTGTCCCCGAATAACATAACGTCTCTCTCAACAGAGCGGTCAGGGAGCATGTGTTTCCCTCTTCCTTCGAGCATCTAGCACATTGTAAGGACCCAATAAATCTTTTACAGCAATAATAGACCCTGGAAAGAGGGCTCTGGCTCACTGTTGCTCCAGAAGAGGAGGGAGCAGGGAGTAACATCTGTAGTGAGTCAGGATGGAGTTGGCTCTAGTTTACGGGAGCCTTCTGGTGGCTCCCTGAGTGGAGGAGAAGAGGCGGACAGCTGGCTCTCACAGAATTGGTTCTAGTGCTCCCGCCACGGTGCTGGATGGTGGGACCATCAGAAAAAAGAAAGAGGCAAGAGTGTGGGAACATTTTCAAATGAACTACCCACTCTATTTTCCTTGCTTCCATGGAATCAGTACAGACAGCTGCAGAGCCAGGAGGAGTTCTTTCCCACTAGTTGACAGAACTTTCTCCTCTTTCCTTTGAGGGGTGGGTAGCTAGGATTGGCAGCTTACCTCTCCATTCGTCCAGATGCTGGCTGCCCTCCTTCTTAGACTCCTCTAGGAGATAATTTATATAACGGATTGTTAGCTTCATGTGCTGTGGTTGTTTTTGATTTAGTTTTTTGAGAACTGAGCTCTGGAAAGTCCAGGGAGTGGTCGCTTTGGAAATTGTTCTCTAATTAAAGGGTGTACCTCTGAGGCTATATAAGCTGAGCTTTTTCCAAATTGTTGTCAACTCTAACCTTGACCTACATGGACCACCCACTTGTAGGTCATGATTGGTTCATAGAGATACAAAGATGGCTTACCTCTGGAATAATACAAATTGCCTCTAATTAGAATTAGGGACCAGTTGAAGTAATAAAATATGTGGAAAGTTTCTACTAATTAGTATAATTTCAAATTGAAAAATGAGTTTACCCATTCAAGTTGAGAAATATTTCATCATCAAACTAGGGAAGAATTAAAAATTGCTATAGAGTTTTTGTTGAGAAGTCATACATATCAAAACCCTATTTTAGTCCTAATGATTTCAGTATATAATCTATTTAAGAGAAAACTTTTTATTTGAATTTTAAGTTCAGAAGATAGAGTTTCATATTTGACATTTTGTAAAAATCATGATTTTCAGTTATAGGATACCTGAACAAAAGCAAAAATAACTTGATACACATGAAATCTTACACATTTTTCCTTTCGTAAGACCTAGCATATATTAATATTATTTAAATTATAGAACTTTGCATCATTTTAAGGACAAATTTTTGACCTTGTAAAATAAATGTTCCTGTGAGATGTCCATTTCAATTAATGCTAATTTTTCTAATAAACCCATCATATGCATAAACTAATAGATAGCCAACTTTGCTTTTAAAAATTAGAACAGAGATGGAATTAAGAGTAATATTTAAATCTTGCTCTTCTAGGGGATTACTTATATTTTTTATGCCTGTACACATTAGGGCACATGGATGTTTTTTGCATTTGGGTCATTTTTTTTTTTTTTGCCCAGGCTGGTGATTTCAGTGGTTAAGAGAACTTCTAGTATGCTTGGGGCTCTTGGGATAACAAGTATTACTACTATGTATCTAGTCCTATGCTAAGGAAAGGCATTGTAAATATTATTTCATTTTATATTCCCAACAATTCTGGGAGGTAAGTGCTATCATTACACCCATTTTATAGGTGAGACTAAGAACAAACAGACACTAAGTACCTTCAGTATATAAGGTCTGACTGCAGCTTAGGTCAAAAACTCCAATTTCTTAGCTTCTCTACCACTTCTACTCTAAGACAGGGGATACTGAAATGTTATTTGCCTTGCTTATGGTCCTGTAGCTGTTAGGCAGGATTTTGACCCTCCTTGCTTTTAAGGGCAGTCCCCTCAGACCTGCCTCTTGAGTGAAATTTTCCTGTCCTAAGGGGCTTTGAGTCTCCATTCTAGTATTCTTTTTATAAAAATTTTTACTGCTTGCTATGTCTTTGGACATTTCCTTTATACAAATGATTTCTTTTTTTTCCCCTTCCTTTTTTTTCCTTTGCTTTTTGCTGAGACACTTGGGGTTAAGTGACTTGCCCAGGGTCACACAGCTAGAAAATGTTAAGTGTCTAAGGTCAGATTTGAACTCAGGTCCTCCTGACTTCAGGGCTGGTGCTCTACCCACTGCAACACCTAGCTGTCCCTATACAAATGGTTTCTAATTCTAAATGTTATCCCTTATTTCTAGAATGTTTCTTTAGATTCTGTTCTGATGGAATTTTTGCTAGGTTAAACTATTTAGCTCAAAAAGTTCTGTCCTTTGTGACTTTACAGAATTCTCATATTATAAAGCTGAGAAAGTCAACATGCTATACTTAGATTGAAATCTTTATCCTCTGACACCAATTCAGAATTGCCCTAATTTTATGAAGCTATTGTATTATGAGGTTGTTGTTGTTGTTATTTTTTTTAATCACCCCACATGATGCCTTTCTCAGGGTGTTTTCTGTTTCCTCTTAAGGAATCTTTCCTGTTAATATTGCTTTATTAATTGGAAAATCTGTTATCATTTTCATCTTCCCTTGCCAGCTTGACCATTGGATCTCACTGTAATGAAACATATCAAAACTTTGCTGAGCAACTATTTTATGGAAAATATCATGAATAAGAGAGATTCTTATATTTTGATGATCATATGTGTGATTATTGTGCTAGAAATTAGCATATGGAATAATTTGCTGGAAATCTTGTTATATATTTCATCTGAATTTCAGAAAGTTTCAGTGTTATTGATGCCTTTTTTTCTGCAATTATTTAACTATTTCCCTTCTGACAAAGAAAAACAAGTAAGCAAAAAAAAAAAAATTCAACTCATCAACTAATGTACAAAATATCAGAGCCTGTCCTAGTGAATCTTCTTTGTTTTAACTGTGAGAGGCAACATATCTTTCATTAGCTGTTAATTCAGGACAAAAATTTCAGGATCAGATTCATCTCTATTTGAGTTTGATACCACTGCTTTAGAACATTCATTGATTTTTTTTTAAAGTTCCTCAGAATTCAGCTTCATTTCAATGATCTTTATATCTAAATTATTATATCTTGGTTCTGTTTATTTTGCTCTGCATCAGTTTTCATGAAGATATTCCCACAATTCTATGAATTTTTTTATGTGTCATTCCTTTATGTGCAATGATATTCTATTATATATTTATTATCACATTAGTTTTTTAGGCATTCCTTAATCAGTGGGTATCTACTTTGTTTGAAGTTTACTAGTACCACAAAGAGTGCTATGAATATTTTGTTATATAGGACCAATCATGAGATCTCTACATCAAAAAGTATAAACAAGTTTTTCAATTTTAATAAAAAATTTCAACTGGAAATCTAGAAAATCAGACCATTTCCTATCTTTATTAAAAGGGTGTCTATCAATCGCATTTTAAAGTATGTTTAAACAAAACCTTAATTGCTTTCCTACACAGTTCTTTCAATACATATAGTATTGTGATAATACTGTAGTATATAGTATATAGTATAGTATAATATAGTATTAGTGAGATCTCTACATCAAAAAGTATAAACAAGTTTTTCAATTTTAATAGAAAATTTCAACTGGAAATCTAGAAAGTTGGACCATTTCCTATCTTTACTAAAAGGGTGTCTATCTATCGCATTTTAAAGTATGTTTGAACAAAACCTTAATTGCTTTCCTACATAGTTCTTTCAATACATAAGAAAGAAAAAAGATGATGATAGAAGAAGGATGAGAGTTGGGGAGAGAAGATGAGAAGAAAAGTATTTTGCCAGCTTCACTAATCCTGGTGATTCATCAAACATGCAACACTAGTGAATACCCATATATGGCCCTTTGTAAATATCAGCAAAACATTGTCTTAAGAATTACAAAAGAAGGAAAGGGAGGAAGGACAAAAGAAAGAAAGGAAAGACAGACATGATCCTTGCTGTCAAGAGTTAACAAAATAGGCACAATCCACAAATAACATAATGGAAAATTGAACATGAATATTTCACAAGATACAGTGAATTTCATAGTTCATGACAGAAGAAAATTCGAGTTTAGGAGGGCATCAGAAAACTTTATGGAAAAAGTAGCATTTGATTTGCCTCAGGTATCTTTTTATTTTTTAAATAATTTTTTATTTTGTAATTTTTTTTGGTATCTTTTATCATTTACCTTAAATGCACGCGCACACACACACACACACACACACACACACACACACACACACTCATTGCTATGTCTGTCATTTTTGTCCTTAGATGACTCAGGAAGATTGAGTCTGATGAATTTGAGCATCTTTGCTTCACTTAAGCCCAATTCATGGGCAAGTCAAGTCATCACCCATGATGTTATTGGTCCTCTTCAAAAATTAAGGACTATTACTACCAACTTTCACCATCACCACCATTACTACTACAGCTGCAACCATCCGTTTTTTATTAGTATCTTAGTCCTTTCCTAACCCAGAAATTTGTGATGTAATCATGATGAAGAGCTATTTTTGTTACCTCAAAGTGTTATAACCAGTGACAAAGGGAAATAAATTATGTTGACAGTATTTTGGGAGAAGGATGGCATAGGAAAAGTAGGAAGAACTTGCCTCCCTTTACCTTTCTGCTGTTCATGCTTGCCAACCAGGGAAAGAAGGATCAGTGTAATAAGAAATTATAGTAACGCTTTTGAGCCTCAGGGAAGATGGATATTCAGGGAAGCTTATGGAGTTTGGTGAGAATTCATGATTGGTAGATCTTGAAGTGCTGGAGATGACTGCTGTAATCTTTAAAGGTTCTCAGCCCTGTAGTCCCAAATCCCACACACTCTCTGAATTTATATAAAAGTATGGAGAACATTTAACATACAGTAAGCTTTGCATTATAATATAGTCTAAAATATACATTTTAAAAATTGGCTCCTAAAAGTTATCTGTGTTGATCCTTCTGGGGAATCTCTTTAGAATACTTTCAGATTCTGGTATTAGAGGGTGAAAATTGCATTAAGTGTGTCATAGAATGTGCCCAGGAAATAAGTGGGTAGAAAAATTCTCTCCGTTTTGGAACATTATTTAATTAAATACATTTTCTCTGGTACTTTGAGACCTTGGCATTGTGAAATTTAAGAAACAAAGTAAGATTCCCACAGATTCAAATTGTCATAAATAATTGATTAATACCAATGCAATCATAATAAGATTAAATGAAGTCTGTGCTTTCAAGCATTCATTGCTGTCCATCATTCCCCATCTTTAATATTGCTCTCTTTCATAAAATAACATCTATGTAGGGGGCCTTCTTTGGGGATTAAAAGCTTCATTTTTCACTGTTTTTCTTATATCCCTTTAAGTATCCTAGAGAACTACTATAATGGGTGTCTCTTGAAACAGAAAGCCTTTTGAATACCTATTGCCATCATTTTAACTTCTTAGAGTTCATTGGTAAAATCGAATTCTTGCTATCACTCTTTTCCTACAATAAATATTTTATTTTCTAGTATTTAACTACATATGAATAAATACTGCTGCATTGTAGAGATGGAAAGGAATTGGCCTAGTGATTTTGTTGGCATAGGGGATTTCTGATGTGGATATTTTCTGTACCAGAACTTATTGACACTCTATACAATTTAAAGTCTTAAAAAGTTCCTGAGAACAGTAGATAATTAAGTGAGTTACTCATATGTTAAGCAGTACATATCAGACAAAACACGAATCCACAACTTCAGAAATGTAAACAATACTTTCAAATACTGTGAAATTAAGACTAAATGTAAGTTATTTAATTTTTTTTTTTTTGTATTGAGAGCATTTCCGTTTTGACTAAATTTTCTAGCCTTGAGTTTTCATAGGAGCATAAGGCCATAAACTGAGATCTGGAAGTGATTGAAGAGCCCAAGCTAGTCCAAACCCTATTTTATGATGAAGAAACTGAGACTGACTGAGTTGCCTAAGGTTGCATAGGTGGTAAAGCTAGCATTTTTAACTTAGGTCGTTGGATTCCAAGCTCAGCACTCTTTCTACTATACCAATGTTTTTAATAAATTTTTTATAAAACTGATTTTAAAAATTCTGTAGTTTTGGAGGTAAATGACAGTTTTTTTTAATTTAAAAAATCAAATAGATAAACTTCTGCATATATAGTATTTTTAGGGACAATTCTTCAATGCATATTTTACATAGTATCTACTACTTTTATAATATTTTCTTCTGGTACAAAATGTCATAGATTGAAAGATAAAGAATTTAATTCAGTGCCTATGATAAATGGTGGAGTTATGAGAAAAGGCAAAGGATAGTCCCTGCCTAATAATATGTAAATAATAGGGGAAATAATATGCATATATATATGTATATATATATATATGTATGTATACACACACACACACATATATATCCATATATATGTATATATCCATATTCAGGAAAAATAGGAAATAATTAAAAGAGGGAAAGCTCTGTAATTAAGAAGGGATAAGGAAGGCTTTCTGTAGAAGGCAGGATATTAGTTGGTATGTAACAGGAGACAAGGAGTTCAATAGTTGGGGTGGAGGAAGGAGAATGTTCCAGGTGTAGAGAACAGCCAGAGCAACTGTCTGGAGCTTAGAGATGGAATGTCTTTTTCATGGAACTGCCAAGAGGTCAGTTTTACTGGATTGTAGTGTACTTTTGGGGGGAGTAAGGTAAGTAAGTAAGTAAGTAAGTAAGAAGACAGAAAGGTGGAAGGGACGAGTTTATGAAGGGCTTTGAATGTCAAACAGAGCCTTTTTATATTTGCTCCTGGAGGCCATAGAAACAACTGGAATTTATTGAGAGGAATGAGTGGGGGTGTGTGCAATAACATGATCAGACCTGATCAAGGAAATTGTTCTATATAATATTCTAAAGTTAGGAAAATCACATTAGTGGCTGAATAGAGGATGGATTAGCGTGGGAGAGGCTTGAAATAGACAGATCCATAAGCAGGCTTTTGCAATAATCAAAACATCAGATAAGGGCCTGCACCAGAGTGGTGGGTGGCAGTGTCAAAGAAGAGAAGGGAGCATGTTGGAAAGAATTTGTAAAGGTAGAATCAAGAAGTCTGGCAAAGGTTTGGATATGGGGGCAAGAAGGGTTTTTGGGATGAGGGATGGTGAAGAATCCAGAATGGCTCCTAGATTTCAATCCTAAGGGGTTATTCATTTCCTCAAAGCAGGAGTTCTTAAACTGGGGTCCCTAAAATAGATTTTAAAAATATGTACTTTAATAACTTTCAGTATAATTTATTTTCTCATTATTCTCAGAATGGTTCATTAGGCTTTATCACACTTCCAAAAGAGACCATGGCACAACAAAAAATTAAGAATGCCTGTTTTAAAGTCTAAACTTTTTTGAAACCCATTTACAATATGACGATAGCCCTGCTATAAGTTCTCCTGATTATCAGGTGCCAGATTAAATTTGGGTGCAGTTAATTGTCCACTGTTTGAAAGAAGGGAGTGAATTAATTCTTCAGGTCTTAATACTAAATAATAAACACCAGAATTATCTGTTGGATTTTTATATAACTATAGTAGACAGAGGTAATGGGTATGATGAATAGAAAGCAGATATCAGGAAATCCTGTGTTCAAATCCTACCTTTGATATATACTAGCTATATGACCCTGAGAAATTTTTTCCTCTCTCAGGGAACCCTAAATTTCTGGGTTTTTTTTTTCCATCAGAAAGTTCCTCAAATCAGGGAAATAACAGAGTCAGTCTCTTTTCAAGAGAAAACAACAATATGGACAAAATTTTAGGGTCTGTATAACCCTTACCACATTTAGCCTTTTAATTGGACTTTTTAGCTCTCTTGAATTTATTAGAAATAATGCAATGTGAAAATGTGTAGTACTAGTTTTTGTTTCTAGTGAAAAGGAAGATAGCTTTTTCAGATGAAGTTTATGCTCTGTAACTAGAAAACAATTTATTAATTATAGAATCTTACAATTGCCTTGCATACTGCTTATAAAGTGTTTTTCCAACTGCTATTTCATTTCAATTTTTTTTAGCAAGACAATTGTCATTCCCACTTTACAGTGAGAAAAACTTGTTGAATAAGTAGCTAAGTTAGAGCTATACTCTATATTCTTAGCAGAAGATGTTTGCTTTGGGTTTGAGTGTTACTTCATTAGCAGCCTCTGTAAGAAACTGATATTGTATATCAGAGCTAGAGAATGTCACGATACCTGTTGTATTAGCAGTTTGAGCATATGCACTGAAGAAACAGAGAACATGGTACAATGGCAGGAGTGTTAGATTTAAAATCAGGGACAACTTGAGTTGAACACTTATTGTGTGATCCTATGCAAATCACTGAACCTAACTATCTCAGTTTCCTTCTCTGTAAAATGAGGCTAACAACAGCCTCACGGGTTATTGTGAAGATCAAATAGCATAACAAAAAGCATTTTGCAAAACTTTAAATTTCTCTATACATGCAATCTACTATTATTAAGTATCTTTGGATTGCATGGTCCTAGCTTTAGAGGATCATACAGATTGGAGGAGGGAAAGGGAGGAGTTAAGATAAAGCATGTACACAAATAATTGTGTGATATGTAAAGTAAATGATCTGAATACAGTGCTGTACAAGAAATCGTTTTTATCTGGAAGTTCAGGAAAAGTTTCTTGATGGAGGTGGCCAAGAGCTGGTATTTCAGTAGAAAATTTCAAGGAATGAACAGTTTTTCATGAGGATGTGAGGGAGAGAGAGGAGGGAAAAGAGAAAGAGAGAGGAGTAAGAGAGTGGAAAGAGGGGAGAGAAAGAGGAAAAATAAGGTAGAATGAGAATAAAGAGGCAAAATAGGATGGCATAAGATCAGGCAATATTGAGTAGCCTAACTTGAATGAGATAAAGGATTTACAAATAGAAATGGAGTGAAATGAGGATGTAAGGATATGGGCTAAAGTTTGTATTTTATATGATAGCTAGGATAAGGAATGAAGCATTCATCAAGGTTGAATGACCTAAATATTTTTCATCTTATGTCTGGGCCTATGATTTGATTTGTGTAGGGAACTCCTATTGTGGAAACTTCTTTCAGGGATGAATGTATATGGATAATTCAGTTACATTTTATAGTCTCATGAAAATTTCCTGAAATACGAAGAGTTCAGGTAACTTGTTAGTGGTCACACAAGTAGTATGCGTCAGAGATAAGATCTGAACTCAGCCTTTTCTGATATGGAGGCTATCTCTCTTTCTCCCTAAGCCATGATCCCTCAATGGGATCTTCTTAGACTAAACTACAAATTCTTCAGCCTGGAATTCAAATCATCTCGCAATGTAATTCCTACTTATTTTTTTCTTCCTCACTTCACTCTTTTCTTTTCTTTTTTTAAAACAAATTCTGTGTTCCAGTCAAGTTGCATTTTTTACTATTTGTTCCATGTTTTCTGCTAATATATTTACACCTTTGTGTAAGATTCTTTTGAAAGCTGTTTAAAGCCTCAATGCCAAGAGTCCAAGTGGAAAGCTATTATTATAGAACAGGTAGTGATGATGAAGACCTAAAATAGGGGAATGATGGTAAAATTGAGAGGAAGGGTAGATGTGAGAAATATACCAAGATAGAATCTAAAGGACTTATCAGCTGATTGGATGGGAGAGAGGGATAATGGAGAATGGATGGCTCAAGTTTTGAACATGGATAATGGAAGGATTTTTTCATGTTTTTCATATAAAGATGAAAACCAGGATCAGGGGTGTAGTGTTAATGGAGAGATGATGAGTCAAGTTTGAGTTCTGCAGAGAGGGACAGAGAGAGACACACAGAGAAAGACAGAGACAGAGAAAGAGACAGAGGAAGAGAAGAGGGCTGAGCTTTTGGAGGAATACTCAAAGCTAGAGGAGGAAAAATAATCAATTAAAGGATTGGTTAGGAAAGGAGAACCAGAAGAAATTAATTGTCTGGAATCCAAAAGAGGAGTGAGTATCCAAAAAGAATGAATTCTTGGTGTTATGTGATACGGAAAGATTAAGAAGGATAAGTAGAAGGAAAAGGTTACAGAATTTGGCCATTATGAATTCTTTAGATAATCAGGAGAAAGCAATTTTAGTAGAACAATGGGCATGAAAATAATAACTGAAAGCAGTGAGGAGTGAGCATATGATGGAAAAGTATAGGGTTGAGAATGTATACTGCTTTTCTCAAAGAGAGCAGCAAAGAAAAAGGAAAGAAGATTATAGCTTGAGGATATGATCAAGTGAAGATACATTTTAGAAAAGCAAATACCTTCATATATTTTATGTCAGATAGGAAAGAACAAATAAATTGGGATGGGAGAGATAACTTTATCTCCTCTCCTCTCCTCTCCTCTCCTCTCCTCTCCTCTCCTCTCCTCTCCTCTCCTCTCCTCTCCTCTCCTCCTCCTCTCCTCTCCTCTCCTCTCCTCTCCTCTCCTCTCCTCTCCTCTCCTCTCCTCTCCTCTCCCTTCTTCCCTCTCTTCCTTTTTTTTCCTTCCTTATTCAATCTGTACTGTAGATAGACCAATTGAATTATTGAAGAAAATGTAATGGATTAAATGTAAGGATGTGAAAAGTAGCTGAAACTTATAGAATATGACTTATTCAATAGTGTACTAGAAGTGGTTGGTAAAGCGCTATATAAATGTCAACTATTATGATTATTATTATAAATGATTCATATAAACTGGTTATTAAAATGTAATCTTTTTGACAGAGCAGTTATTGGCTCCTTGGCTTTACTGCCTTGCTTTGCTAGGTTATTCATTCATTTCATTCGATTCATTTAACACATTTATAATTGAATGCCGGCTACATACAGGGCACGGTGCTAGGCACTGTTCACTTTGGATGACTTTCATGCCCTTATGTACTTTGCCTCAGCATTGGAATTCTTTGGCATTTAAAGAAAAAAATATTATTGGTTATATTTCGTTTGGATACTGTGCATGGGATAATGTTTGTGAAATTACTTTGAAAACTGTAGGCATTTAACATATGTTGGCACTATTTGACTTATCTTAACTGAAGCTCAAATACCACCTCCTACTTGAGACCTTTCTTGATTCTACTGCTTCTTTTAGTAC
This sequence comes from Antechinus flavipes, assembly GCF_016432865.1. Taxonomy (NCBI): domain Eukaryota; kingdom Metazoa; phylum Chordata; class Mammalia; order Dasyuromorphia; family Dasyuridae; genus Antechinus; species Antechinus flavipes. The sequence goes on along the minus strand of NC_067402.1, from coordinate 132,190,748 downwards.
TTCTGTCTCCTAATATTACATTGTATTTATTGCATATGTTAATATACGCTTAATGTGTATTGCTATGAAAATATAGTAAGTATATATGTATACAATAAATTACATTGTAATTAATTTGCTTATTTTATACATTTTTATTATACAATGTGCTTTAAAAATAGTAAGTATATATGCATATGTCTAATTTATGTTGTAATTTGTGTTTATGTAGATTCTTATATGCTATGGAAGTAATAAGCATATATATATGCATATATCTAAATTACATTGTAATTAGTTTGCATATGTTTATATATGCTTATATTCTATGCTATGGAGATATAGTAAGTACATATAAATGTATGTATATATTTGTACATACAAATTCATGATAGAATGTAAGCTTCTCAAACCTATTATTTCATTTTTATCTTTAAAGTCTCTGTACCAAACACAAAGGAAACACTTAATAAAAAAAATTAAGGTAGAACATGCGCTGGACAGGAATCAATGTGTTTCATATCTACATGATTTATTTTAAAGGGCAAAGGCTCTCTTTTCTATATTTCTAAAGTGTTGTGATCTTTTTCTTCTCAAAACGCAGCCAGGTGATAAAAGTTCAGATCTTTTATTATCCCAATATAGCCCGGTTAGCTTAGAGGCCTATCTCTCTGCTTGGTTCCAAGAGCTCTCTCCAAATGTCTTTAAATCCAAAGGTCTGGTCCTTCAGCCTCTGCCTCTGCTGTCTTCAGCCTCCAGCCAGCTCCAGTCTTCATGTCATTCCGGTGAAATCTCGACTTGTAGCGTCTTCCTCTCTCCAGCGAGCTCTCCGACTGGCCCATTGGCCTATTTATGCTCCTTCCAGAGAGAGGGATTATGGGTAGTTCTACTTAGTACCTTGTTTCAGGTTCTGCCCAAAACATCTTTTTGTAAGATTAGATCAACTCTAACTACTTAGCAGTTAGTAAGGATTCCAACACTAAAGTATTTAAGATTTAGTCTTCTTTATAATTTTGCTGCTAAAATCTTTAATTTGAACATGATACTTCCATTTAATATTCTTACTGTAGTATTCCAATGAAATGTACCTTACTTGTATATGTGTATGTACATGCATAGATCTATACCTGCTCATATTTATGCATCTATACACATACATATATACCACACAAACATTTATATAATATCCCTTAGTATATATCCTAAAGATTTTTGGCAACTACTCTAATTAAAATGAATGATCAGAATGAAACAAAATCTTATGTAACAGAGATGCAATTTATCTAATATGGCATTGATATTTGTAACAATATCAAAATTTTTAACAGTATAAGTACATGTATGGTATCTCATTGGTATCTGGGCAGTTGGGACCACACATAATTAGTTTCAATTTCCTATGAGAAGGAGATGTGAGAGTTAAAACAAATTGCTGATAAAGCATCTACTTAGGAGAATAGTGTATTTTGAAACTTTGTGCAATATCAGCCATTTCTTTCAATTCTATGGAAATATAGTAAAAGGCTGCGAAGATTTATTAGGGGCAGTTTTCAACCATTCCTCCTCTGTAAAAGTTCAGACTTTGTTAATTTAGTAAAAGTTACTTAAATGGGGTAGTGTAGCAAATATTTCTAAGCTTATTGGGCAAACATCTGTTCTGTATAACATCTAACACATTGTTGGTGTTCAATAAACACAGACTAATTATCTGCATATACAGAACATTCAGAACAACAATTCTTCAACATATTAAAATGCTGAAGATAGTCTTTATTATTTAGCTTTTCAGAAATGGACTAACGGTTATTTTTTCACAAAGCACTGAAAAATTAGCCTTCTCCAGAAACACCATCAAATGTATAATGAAGAAGTTTAGACTATTAAAATGAAGCATATTATGAGTAAGTGAGGAATGTAGAATGTTGGTTAAGGTGACAGTATATAAAGGAAAGTAATTAAAATACCTCTTTCTAAGAAATACTGATGGTGCCAGAGAAAAGTACAAGTCATTGGTCTTTCCAATTTGGCTGCCTTCAATATACCTGATTGTTTGAGGTGGTAAAATATAGAAATAAAATTGATGGAAAAAAGTATTTTTAAAATTTGCAGTAATGAACAGAAATGCATACATAAGATGAATTGACTTTAGTTCAAATTTTGCTGCCCATTTCTTGGCCCTGGTTTTGCCCAACTCATATTTTGCTAAAAGACTGCTTATAACTTAATAGTACAGTCAATACATGTGCAATGAGTTTAAGATTAGAAAGACATATGATAACACAGAACATTGAGTTTCCTGTGCAGTATGCTCCAAAAAAGGGACAATTTATTATTCTCTTAAGGTCTTCTCAAAATTGAACATAAAATATTTTCCTTTCTTCCCTCTTATAGAGCTTATGATGATGATGATGATAATGTTAACAAGCATTTTTTCCTCCAAATCAAAACCATTGTAAGATCATCATCATCATCATTATCAACATTATCATCACTATCACTGACATATAAGTTTTGAAAACACTCTAGAAATATTATCTCATTTTATCCTTATAACAAAGGCTGGGAGTTAGGTGCTAATTATTATGAAAAAGGTTTAAGTGTTGTCCAGGATCATATAATTTATGTTTGAGGCTGGATTTAAATTTAGGTTTTTCTGACAACAGGTCCAGTGCTCTTATCTACTTTGTTACCTAGTTGCCTCCAACTATTTACTATTTTGTCCAACAAAATCATTCAAGTCAAAATTCTAACTTGGCAATGTCCTGGAAAAAAAAAAATATCATTCTTTCACTTGGAGTCCATCATCTGTTTAATATGAGAAAGGTAATGCTTCTTCACCGATTTTCTAGATTTGTGATTGCTAAAAAAGTTATTTGTCTTTATAATATTATTATCCTTATAATTTATTAGAAAAAAGTACCTACTCTAAAGTGGAATAGACAATTACCCTGATCTCATGATTGTTTAAAACTTTGCATCTCAATGAATAAGATCTTATTTTTTCAAGATGAAGCTTGAGCAAACATCTCCAGGCTTGAAGTCTAGCTAGACGTCACAATATTATTGCTTATCAGTATTATTACCTGACATTTATATAACGCTTTAAAGTTTTCAGAATGCTTTTTGAATATGCTATTATTTTAATCTCATTTGGGAGATAGTTGTACACTTATCATTCCCATTTTACAGAGAAGAAAATTGAAATTGACGTAGGGATTTATACATAACTAATAAGTGTCTGAGGCAGGATTTGAACTCAAATCTTCCTAACTCTAAGATCTTCTAGCCATGCTACTGGAATATACTAGAAAAAAGTAATTGATTCATTTTTATTTATTTATTTTTTTTGGTGACATCTCCAACATATGAAGTACAAGCATGTTAATGGTATAAGCCATCGGGTTTAAACATATGCAAAAAGTGAGATGGGGGTGATTTTTCATTTTACTAAATCTTGTTTCTTTTTCAAAAAATGGAAAAAAAAAACAACAATAACCCTCCCAATCATTATCATTTAGGTATTAAATATAAAATTATATAGCTAAGTCCCCAAAGTCAGAAACTGCAACAGTGAATTTCAGCTTGTTTGGTAATAATGATAGATTTGCAGTGAATATTTTTAGCATTTGAGACACACAATTACAAAGAGTTGAAAGATAGTGTACAGTTTGGGAGCCTAGAATAGCATTTCCTGAGTTGGAGGGGAGGGGATGTGGTTGAGTCAACTTGATATTTTTCTTTTTTTTTTCCTTTACTGATTGAGAGTGTAGATCTTACTTCATTCCATAAAAAACATGTATTTGAATAGAATTATAAATAGTGTGTATTTTAGTAAGTCCATTTTGATGTGTGTCTCCAGTGCCTCTATGGGTTTTTGCATATAACATTAAAACTTAGTCCCTTGGAAAATGCCATAAAGAAGTTTTGCCGTACAGAGATTTTAATTAATTCTTATAAATTCTCACAAGAGTTGCTTTGAACTATAGAGTTTCCAATCTACTGGATCTGATGAAACCTACTTCTTAGAGTGCTCTGGGAACTGATTGTAGAAGTCTCATAAGCTGTTAACATTTATATGTGGAGGCTCCTGAAGGATTGGTGAGATCACTGATGGCTGGAAAGATATAGATACTTCCTGAAAAATTAGGAAGTACCCACCCATGACAAGCTTGTTAGTCTAACTTCCATATTTCTGGGACTTTAAAAAGTAAGCATACTGTATTTGGAGGATAAACAGAACATTTAGTGACAGCCAAAAGCTAGATTTATTTAGCAATTAGCTCCATTTTCCAGAGGTGTTGGCCTCCTGTTCAAGATGTCTGTGGACAACATCCAGTGACAGGGCTTATATAGTAACTGGGGCATTGGGTTAAAGAAGGGAATGCATATAATTTCCTTTTTGGTACTTTTTTTGCAAAAAATAGAAAGTTCAGGTTATCAATTCTTACCACTTTACCCAGAAATTTTTTCCAGGTCAGGAAGGCCATTGAGTTCCTAAACTAAGCCAACAGAATTCTACTTTTAATGGATTTACTTCCTGTATGACCTTAATTTAACTATTCTGGGTCTAAATTTTCTTATCTTTAAAATAAGGGGGGAGATTAGATAATCTCTGAGCGTCCTGTTAGCTCTGAATCTGTAATTCTAAGAGAATTAATAAGAATCATTTTTGAATAATGGAACAACACTATGGGATTTGGTCAGTGGTTGGGTTGGTGAATGTTTAACAACCAGCTTGCCAGGGCAAAAAACTATGCACAACATAATTTTATATATAATCTGTATTATTAACATTTTCTCTATCATTTTCTAAAGTGTAAACATTCACAAAACAGTAAATCAGGTCATGATTTGTTGGATTGGCTTATATGTAAGATGTAAATGTTGATAGTGACAATTTCACAATCAGCTCTAACCAGTTCAATGTAACTCCAGCAAATTCTTGGATTTGATACTTTGTGTTAATTAAAATAAACTTATTAGGCTTCAGAGAGACAAATTTATCCATCTACTAGTGTTTTTGTTTGTTAAATTTACTCTCATTGAACAATCCAGCTTCTAGGTAAAATGGGCCCTTGATCACTGTGCTCTCTATATGAATGGACCAAATATAAAAGAAATCCAAAATAATTTTTGACACGTAAGGGATCTCCTTCCCAACCTTTCACCTGCTCCAGCCCCCCAATCTCCAAGAGAGTCTGATACTTTAAGGAATTGAGA